>NC_089845.1:96272498-96596664 GCF_035609145.1 Eleutherodactylus coqui | reverse complement strand
CATCACCACTCCCCAGTCCAGGCTGAGTCGGAGGGAGCACTGTAGAAAGATGGTGAGGGAGTACATAGCCGATCGTACCACCATCCTCCGTAATGCCTCTGCTCCATACAACTATTGTGTGTCAAAGCTGGAAACGTGGCACGAACTTGCGCTGTATGCCCTGGAGGTGCTGGCTTGCCCTGCTGCTAGTGTCTTGTCAGCGAGGGTGTTTAGTGCAGCTGGGGGAATCATCACGAACAAGCATACCCACCTGTCAACTGCCAGTGCCGACATGCTTACACTCATAAAGATGAACAAAGCCTGGATTTCTCCAGACTTCTCTTCTCCACCGGCGGAGAGCAGCGGAACCTAAAGATTCTTTTCACTGCAACCACAGATAAAAGCACTCTTCTCTATCACCGGGAAAACGGGGCATTTATCTTTGTCAATCTGTCTCTGACATTAGTCCTCCTCCTGCTACTCCTCCTCCAGAAACAACATGTCATCGCGCTGAACGGCCAATTTCTGTGTGTCCCAAAAGGCTCATCTACCAATGTTTTTACCATTTTTCAAAGTTGTAAAAGTATTGATACTTTAACATGAACCAATTTTTTCAACAGGGCTGCCTACAGGCTCTGTTACAAATTAGGCAACAGTGAGCTGTATCTTTCAAAAAAATATTTATGGGTTTTGCAAAAATACAAAGAACACACTCTGCTCTTAAAGTGCTGTTGCTGGTGGTGGAACTGCTGCTTCTGTCATGTTTTCTCCTCCTTCTTCCAAAGCGAAAATTATCTAAGGCACAAGAAACAGCTATAGCTCTACAGCTGTTTCTTGGAGAAGGCCCGTTCTTGGCTGTTCTGTTCACCTGGTAGAATCTGTCCTTTGCAAACTTTATGACATTTAAAACAAGCACCACACCTGCTGTCTTGTGTAGCAAAACTTCTGGTAGCTCTACAGCTGTTCCTTGGAGTAAGCCTGTGCTTGAGTGTTGTGTTCATCTTGCAGAATTTCTCCTTGTAACATTTATGACATTACTTTTAAAACAAGCCGCACACCTGCTGTCTTCCTTGGTGCAATTTTTGATCTAGGAGATTCTCTGTAGGCCTTCTTTTGTTTTCAGTGACACCCCTGTGCTACGATTGACCCCTACATTTTGGGAAGAGCACAGTGTTCCCCAGATGTGAGGCGGCATTCCTATACAATCTTGGAGCACTGGTTGCATTGGGGACCTTGTGAAAGGCAAATTAGTGAACCCGGTTTTTACTCTATTGACGATGAGTTTAGTGAAATCAGGCCAATACTAACACAAACCGATTATTCCACTAATTGATCATCCCCAATCATAAAAAGCAGCCTTTGCATCCTTTCCCCTTAGTATGTTTGGGGAGTTAATATTAAAGCAATTCCCTAATATATTAATTAACATGGCTCCACAGGTGACACTATAAACTGCAGCTTTTAATTCCAAATTACAGCACAGTGTTGCACCTCTAAGCCTCTTTCTCACCTCTGGAAATATGGAAATGTGCTATACAGATGTTACAGGTATTCCATTTTTTAGCAAGGCAATAAGTCCTAAGTAGCGGAGGTAAGCACTTACAGATGTGCAGTCTATCAGGCTCACCTTCATTTGAGAGACTATTTCCCTGCTTGAAAAGCTACTGCAACAGATGCTGACGACCGATTGATCTATCGGCTTGTTGAAAAGTCCTACAAAATATATAGCACATGAATTTATATAATGGTTTCTCGTACTATATAAATGTTGAGCGCTACTTTTCCCTTTTGTCTTGTGAATTGATCACCTGATGAGGAAAAGCAACAGGTGGGAAACATTAGACATTTTCTCCCTTCACCTTATTACTAACAGTCTTCATGGCCAACGTCCCATTCCTGTCTTATGGCCACATATGACCTGCTCATGTTTCATCGCTCATATGCAGAAACTAATAAAGGTTTGATTTTTGACATATATGAGCTGTGTATAGGAAACTCTTTTATAATGTCTCTCTGGATCCCTAACCAGTGTATCTCTTTATTATGTTATATTATTATTACTGCCTCTTTACAAGCGTGTCTGCTATGAGGGTCTCCCTCAGTTGATTGGTCACAGATAATAAAGTTTAATTCTGCCTTACAGTAAAAAATTATATAATGTATAATACGTGGGCTGATGCACAAAGCGATTTATGTATCCCTATTGTATCAAAGCAGTGCAATACAGTGCCTGTGGAAATGTATAGGCCTACCCTATACCCTTGTGTGCCTCCATCTTCATAAGATGATAGAGGTACAGGACCGGTTTAAAGCGTGTTTAGAGCACTTCAGAGAGCGCGCTCCCTCTGTGAAGTTGCCGGGCTCTCGCAATATAATCACAGAGAGCCATGGCAACAGGACGCCAGATACCGGTGTCCTGTATTGCCATAGCCTGTGATCGCTGTATAAGCAATAAGGCATTGCAGGGTAGCCCTGCAATGCCATATCACAGCGATCATCAGTGCTGTGCTGTAAGTCCCCCAGAGGAACACAAATAGTGTAAATAAAGATAATAAAAATGAACCAAAAAACTAAAATGTAAAAAAAAAGTAAAAAAATTTTTTTGTGCTTTTACTCATATTAGCATAAAAAAGGTAAAAAAAATAGAATCCCACATATTTGGTATTGTAGCATCTGAAACAACGCATACAATAAGTTGCACATGCTTTTGACTATGCACAGAAAAAAGCATTAAAAAACTGCTAAAAAAATGAGGCAAAATGCTAATTTTTTGCGTTTTGCCTGCCTAAAGATGCAATAAAAGTGATCAAAAAGCAATATGTACCCCAAAATGGTACCAATAAAAACTACAGCTTGTTTTGGAAAAAATAAGCCCTCTCAGACCTCCGCACATAGGAAAATAAAAAAGTTACGGGACTTCGAATGCAGCAATTTAGAAAAAAGAAAGATTTCCAAAAAAAGGGTTTTTATTGCAGAAACGTGGAAAAATCTAAAAAAAAAAGTAAGAATTTTGGTATTGTCGTAATCGTACCGACCCGCGGAAAAAAGGATTGTGTCATTCATACTACATGATTAACGCTGTAAAAAAAATCTATGGCAGAATTGATGTGTTTTCTCTCCCTGTTATCATAAAAAAATAATAAAAGTTTTACAATATAGTCTATGTACCCAAAAATAGCACCGATAACAACTACAGTTCTCTACGCAAAAAACAAGCCATTATACGGCCGCATCGACAGAAAAGTAAAAAAGTTATGGATTTTGAAAAATGGAGATGAAAATCCACCAAAAATCGTTGCGTCCTTAAGCCCAAAATAGGCCATGTCATTAAGGGGTTAAATAATACTTTTATCTAACAGGTATAACGCTTTCAGCTTCAGTGAAAGAGGGGGTCTTGGGAACTTGTTCACCTACCTGGGCTATTCGCCTATAGGATGTTTTTCACCCTACTCCCTGTCAGCATTTAGTAAAATATGTCAGTGTCCGGGATATGGGGGTCCCTGAGATATCCCGCAACCCCTGTCCCTGGCTACTTGCCCCCCTCGGCTAACCCCCAGGGCGACAACTGGGCGGCGGTCCCTACCCTCACTAGGGAAGCGGGACACGGGAAGACAAACAGACACTGAAGACAAACAAACGGTAGAGTGGTCAGACAATCCGGGTCGGCAACAGGAGGGTACGCAGTACAGAGGGGTCAGGCAAAACGTAGTCAAGGTCCAAAAGCAGAGGTCAGGAAAGCCGAGGGTCACAAAGAGCAGTCAGAAATAACGCGGGTGCAGCTGGAGAACCAAACTAACACTGGCAAGGGCTGGAAGGAAAACACACACTTTGAAATGCTGTCAGAGCTCCCGCCCCAGGAGCTGATTGGGGCGGGGAGCCTGACAGCAGCAGGGCAATCAGGAGGTGCTGGGGACACGCCCCCAGCCTACAGAACAGACCGTTACCAGGGAAGCCTGCTTGGTAGTCAGGTAACTCGAGAAGCACCTGCTGCCTCCCTAGCAACCCGGCGGTGACCAGTTTCACAGCGGCCCGGACTAGGCGTGGCGCATGAACATCCCTGGCAGGGACCCACGTCCTATCCTCAGGGCCAAATCCTCTCCAGTGGACCAGGTACTGCAGCACACCTCTAACCCGTCGGGCGTCAACAAGCCTTTCTACTTCATACTCCAGTTCCCCCTGTACCAAAGAAGGAGGGGGCCGGTTCTAGGTGGGTAGAACTGGAGTCACATATTTTTTTAGCAAGCTTTTATGAAAAACCTTGTGGACCTTCCAGGAGTCCGGAAGTGACAACTTATACGACATCGGGTTGATAACCTGCGACACAGTAAATGGGCCAATGAACCGAGGAGCAAGTTTCAGGGAGGGAACCTTAAAGGGGTTCTGTCATTAAAAACAAAAAATTTTATACTTACCTATTGCTCCCCAGGCAGCCTGCTTACCTCTTCTTCTTATCCCAAATCTTCTCCTGGAGCCGCTTGTCAATTCGGTCACGTGACCTCCAGCACCCGATTTTCTTCCATCCGGTCAAAAAGCGTACACTGCCTACCTTCCGCTTCCTTCAGGTCAATGTACGCATACGTCACTAGTGACGTGTGCGTACATTGTCTTGTGAGGAAGCGCGGAATGAAGGTAGCCGCGCCAGACAACGGCACGACTGCGCACGCGCGAGACAGCGGCACACGACTGCGCATGCGCGAGTCTGCGGCGCGCTCGCGCTCGCCTGGGAGCACGTTACACGTGCACACTCTCTGCCAATAGAAATGTATCCCTGACACTGTTGTCAGGCAGAATACATTTCTATTAGCCAATGGAAATGCAAGCTTCTGCTGCCTCTCGGCCAATAGAAATGTATCCCTGACACTGTTGTCAGGCAGAATATATTTCTATTAGCCAATGGAAATGCAAGCTTCTGCATATAAGCATATATATATTTTATTTATATAAATATATATATATAAATAAAAGTATATATATAAAAAAGCATATATGTGTGTGCATATATAAATATATGCATATATATATATGTGTGTGTGCATATATAAATATATGCATATATATATATGTGTGTGTGTGCATATATATATATACGCATATATATACGCATATATATATACGCATATATATATACGCATATATATATACGCATATATATATATGCATATATATATACGCATATATATATATATATATATATATATATATATATATATATGCATATATATATGCATATGCATATATATATATATATATATATATGCATATATACATATATGCATATATACATATATATATGTATATATGCATATATATATATATATATGTATATATGCATATATATATATATATATATATATGCATATATATATATATATATATGCATATATATGTATATATGCATATATGTATATATGCATATATATATATATGCATATATATATATATGCATATATATATATATGCATATATATATATGCATATATACATATATATATATATATATATGCATATATACATATATATATGTATATATGCATATATGTATATATGCATATATATATATATATATGCATATGCACACACATATATGCTTTTTTATATATATATATATATAAAAATAAAAGTATATATATAAAAAGCATATATGCATATATATATATATATATATATATATATATATATATGCATATATATGCTATCTGTATCTGTCTACCCGTCTGTGTCTATCCGTCTGTATTTATCCGTCTATCCGTCTGTATTTATCCGTCTATCCGTCTGTATTTATCCGTCTACATTTATCTCTCTATGCATCTGTATTTATCCATCTATCCGTCTGTAATTATCCGTCTGCATTTATCCGTCTGCGTCTGCCCGTCTATCCATCCGCGTCTATTCATCTATATGTTTATGTGTATATACACACATATATCTATCTAGCTTTATTTGTCTGTGTGTGTGTATATGGCGGTTTCAGGCGAATGTAATTTTCTTCCCTTATGTGGCCATGATTGTCACGGCCGTATATTGGGACAAAACTAAGCCTATGATTACTGTGGTTTCTCTCTCGTTAATACTTGACCGAGAAAATATAGGACCTCCCCTATGAATACTATGTGCGTGAAAGATCAGGCGGCCGCCGTATTCCCACCATTTATTTTGTTTCTTACAGTTGCTCCTACAGCGGTGTGTGTGTGTTTGTTTGTATGTATGTATGTATGTGTATATATATGATACACACATACGCACATCACAAGGCATTGTTCTTACAAGGCGCACTGCACTGGCAGACACACTCGCATATTTGCCATGCGAGATATTGGTTTGAGTTTCTCGGGCTGATATAGAGCTCACTTGTGTAAAATCAGCCACAGAGAATGAATTTAACATCACCAAAGACATAAAGCTATACATTGCCCTCTATTGTCAGCATGCTGTTATCCTGACCCCCAAGTGTCAATGCATAATGCATCCCAAGTGGCAGCGTGCCCACCCATATCACGTCTTGTATCCAAGCTAGAGGCGATACAACAGGGTCCTAGAACGTCCATGCCCGTCCGTTTCGCATTTTGAATCCAAGCTAGAGGTAGTACAACAGGGTACTAGAGCCTCCATGCCTGCCTGTATCACATCTTGTATCCAAGCTAGAGGTGGTACAACAGGGTACTAGAGCCTCCATGCCTGCCTGTATCACATCTTGTATCCAAGCTAGAGGCGGTACAACAGGACATACATATATACATACAATAGGACCAGCTTTACACAGATGTAAGTGCAGTTGCGCACACTTTTGTGCACTTTTTTGTCTCTCTGAGGGCAGCCGCACATGGGTGTAAGCGTGGAACGTACATGTCCTATGCAATGTGTAGATATATTACTATACATATTATATGTGTGTGTGTGTATGTATGTGTGTGTGTATATATATATATATATATATATATATATATATATATATATATATATATATATATATATATATACACACACACACATACATACATATATCTATACACACACATCTTGATACATATACGCATAGATAAATGTATATATACATACACTCATACAATACATTGCATGGGGAATATTCCTGTTTTTACCATGTGGAGTGACTACTGTGAGTGATTTTTATGAGTGACTGCTATGAGTGACTGCTTTGAGTGACTACAGTGAGTGGCTACTGTGAGATTGCAGGGAAGATCTGGAGGCCCTTGGGAAACTCTGGGTGTTCAGAGACCCAGGGAGAAACACTAGCAGATTTTGGTAGACTGCAGGCAGGACTATTCACTGCACTGGATGGGCGGAAGTAGCTTTGTGAGGGCGGAAGTGGTCAGCACAGCAAGGGGTGCTGGGAGATGACCTCCTAGCAGGAGGGGCTGAAGATGTAAACAGAGCATGGAGGTGAAAAATGGAGCCTAGGTAAGTACTACTTCTGAAAAAAACGTTTTATATGTGTTATTTACCACAGGTTGTGCCAGCGGGGCAGATTTACTGGAGAAAAAAAATACAGATTGTAATGACAGAACCCCTTTAAGTGTCAGATTCTTGGATGACAATAAAACTTGCTCCCCGACCACAAAAGGTGCCGAGATAGTACATCTTTTCTTAGAGTATTTAAGTAGTTTCTCTTGGGAACCCTAAAGGTTCTTACGAACCTGGGCCCAAACTGTGCACAGTTCCTCAGAGGATATGTCAGCGGCCGGATTGTTCGAGACAAAAGGAGTAGAAAGCGAGAACCGGGGATGGAACCCATAGTTACAAAAAAAAGGTGACACTTGGGACGATGAGTTAACATGGTTGTTAATAGCAAATTCGGCGAGAGGTAGGTAGTTGGCCCACTGAAACTGGTTATCAGAGACAAAAAGTCGCAGGTACTGGATAAGTTCTTGATTCATCCGTTCCGTTTGTCCGTTACTCTCGGGATGGAAGGCGGAGGAAAAAGACAAATTAACATTTAGTTTTTTACAAAAAGCTCGCCAGAAGCGAGCGACAAACTGTACCCCTCTATCTGACACAATATCCTCGGGGATCCCATGTAGCTGAACAATCTCCTTGATGAACATTTCAGACAGAAGTTTGGCGTTAGGTAACTTGCAAAGCGGAACGAAATGTGACATTTTAGAAAAACGGTCAATTATGACCCAAATGACCATATTCCCCAGCGAGGATGGCAGATCAGTAATAAAATCCATGGACAAATGGGACCATGGCCTTGACAGAATGGGCAAGGGAAGAAGAGGACCCTCAGAACGTCTCCTGAGATTCTTCCCCCTTGCGCA
Organism: Eleutherodactylus coqui; assembly: GCF_035609145.1. Taxonomy (NCBI): domain Eukaryota; kingdom Metazoa; phylum Chordata; class Amphibia; order Anura; family Eleutherodactylidae; genus Eleutherodactylus; species Eleutherodactylus coqui. The sequence continues at coordinate 96,588,409 of NC_089845.1, read as the reverse complement.
AACCGGGCACGCGGACACAAATAACCGTACATCCTTGGCCATGTGTGGCCACCAATAGAGTCTGGATACTAACTCTAGAGTACCCCTGATACCGGGGTGTCCAGCTAGGACTGAAGAATGTGTCTCCTCTAACACTTTCAATCTCAGTGACAACGGAACAAAAAATTTGCCTTCCAGAAGGGCTTCAGGGGCGGATTGTTGAGCGGCGTGTATGAGAGGTGAAAGGTCGGAGGAGACAACAGTGAGGACCACCCCAGGGGAGAGAATGCTCTCAGGCTCAGACTCGGAAGGTTCCGGAGAACCAAAACTCCTAGACAGGGCGTCAGCCTTGACATTTTTAGAACCGGGTCTATAGATAACAACAAAATTGAACCGAGAAAAAAACAAGGCCCAGCGGGCTTGCCCAGCATTTAACCTCTTAGCGGAATCTAAATAGGTGAGGTTTTTATGGTCTGTGAGTACCATGATCTGGTGACGAGCTCCTTCCAAAAAATGCCTCCACTCCTCGAAAGCTCACTTAATAGCGAGCAATTCCCGGTTGCCTATATCGTATATTCCGTTCAGTGGAAGAGAACTTTCTAGAAAAATAGGCACACGGTCTAAGGTTAGTGAGTGTGGAGGGACCTTGGGACAGTACCGCTCCCACACCAAACTCTGAGGCATCTACCTCCACCACAAATGGGCAGGACAGATCCGGTTGTACTAGGACGGGCGCTGAAGAGAACGCCGCCTTTAGGTTATCGAAGGCCCTAAGAGCATCAGAAGACCAGGTATTCACATCTGCTCCCTTTCTGGTGAGGTCCGTTAGAGGTTTAGCCACCACAGAGAAGTCTTTAATGAACTTGCAATAGTAATTGGCGAAGCCGAGGAAGCGTTGAAGAGCTTTCAAGGTACCTGGCCGGGCCCACTCCGTGATGGCTTTCACCTTCCCAGGATCCATCTGGAAGTCGCATGGCGTGATGATATACCCTAAGAATGATATCTTTTGTACCCCGAAAACACATTTCTCGAGCTTAGCAAACAGCTTTCTCGAGCTTAGCAAACAGCTTGTTACGTCTGAGTCGAGCTAGCACGGTCTGAACATGAGTACGGTGACTCGGCAAGTCGGAGGAAAAAATCAGAATGTTGTCTAGATATAAAACGACAAACACCCCCATGATATCCTGAAACACAGAATTCATGTACCCCTGAAAAATGGCGGGGCCGTTACACAATCCAAAAGGCATTACTAGGTATTCAAAATGACCGAGAGGCGTATTGAAGGCGGTTTTGAACTCATCCCCCTCCCGAATGCGAATGAGGTTGTATGCCCCCCTGAGATCAAGTTTAGAAAACCATTGGGCACCAGCGACCTGGTTGAGGAGGTCAGGAATGAGCGGAAGGGCATACTGGTTTCTGACTGTGATCTTATTTAGCTCTCTATAGTCAATACAGGGCCGGAGACCCCCATCCTTTTTCTCGACGAAGAAAAACCCGGCACCCACCGGGGATTCTGAGGGCCGGATGTGCCCCTTGGCCAAGCTGTCCTGGATATAGTCCCTCATGGATTCTCTCTCTGGAACCGTAACATTATAAATGCGGCCCTTAGGAAGTTTGGCCCCAGGAATCAAATCGATTTTACAGTCCCATTCCCTATGAGGGGGCAGGGCTTCAGATAATTGCTTGGAGAAAACGTCCGAGAACTCGGAGAGGTAATCTGGTAGGGGAATCCCCTCGCAGGTGGAGATCCCCACCTCCACCGGACATAGGTGGTTGGCACAGCGGGGACCCCACTCTACCAGTTCCAACGTGTCCCAATTTACTACTGGATTGTGCTCCCGGAGCCAGGGGAGACCTAGGACGACATCCACAGACAAATCTCTCATCACCAGAAATGTGCAGGTTTCAACATGTAGGGCTCCTATAGTAAACCTTACCTCAGGGGTAACCAGATTAACTACCCCTGCTTGCAGTGGAGTGGAGTCCACTCCTGAAACAAAAATTGGAGTCTCTAAACGTAACAAAATCCCGGACAGTTGAGCAACGAAATTAAAGTTAACGAAATTAGCAGCAGCCCCAGAATCAACGAAGGCTTGCCCAGTACGGTGGAAAGAATGGAATTCTAGGGTGCAGGGCAATAACATTTTGGACAACACAGGGAGTACCTTGGCTCCTAGACAGTCCTCCCGACAACTGCCTAGGAGCGGAAGTTTTCCTGCCGTGGCTTCTTAGCGCAGGTTGCAATGCGGTGACCCGGCTCCCCACAGTAGAAGCAGAGGTTCTTCTTCAGGCGATATTCCCGTCGTTGCTTGGGGTTCATGGCTCCCAGCTCCATGGCCTCGGTGGTGGGAGGTGAAAAAGTCGGGTCAGTAGAAGAAGCGGGCGTGGGGAGTGGAGTGGTCCGAGCGGCGTGTCTAGCCCTCAAACGTCGGTCGGCCCGAATAGCCAGCGACATGGCTTGCTCCAGGGTTCTTGGCTCCGGGTGGGCCACGAGTAGGTCCTTAAGACCCTCAGACAGACCGGTCAAAAATAGGTCTTTTAGGGCGGCATCATTCCACCCGGATTCCGTACAATGTTGGCGAAATTGGGAACAGTAGTCCTCCGCCATCTTGCAACCCTGGCGCAAGGCCAGAAGCTTGGAGACTGCGTAGCCGGCCCGGTCGGGTTCGTCATAAATTTGACCCAAGGCGGAAAAAAAGGCGTCAAGGGATAGTCGGGCGGGAGAGCCAGCTGGTAACGAGAAAGCCCAATTTTGGGGCTCTCCCCTCAGGCGGGTAATTACAATTCCCACTTTCTGGTATTCAGTACCAGAGGAGTGGGGGCGGAGATCAAAGTAGAGCTTGCAGCTCTCTCTAAATGCAAAAAACTGACCTCTCTCTGGAGAAGCAATCCGGAAGCGTGGCTCGAGGTTCTGCCATTGTTCCTGGAGCGGGAGGGGGCTGCATGGGACCTGCAGCTGGCGCTTGTTCCTGTAGCTGCATGCGGGTGGTTAGGTCCTGGACAAGGTTCGTAAGGACCTGGACCTGGTTCGCTAAAGCCGCCACGGCCTCCATCGAGGCTTTCAAAGTTGCCGGCGGATGCAAGGGTCTGACCTTCGTTCGGCCAGTGTTACTGTCAGGACAGTGTCTGGGATATGGGGGTCCCTGAGATATCCCGCAACCCCTGTCCCTGCCTACTCGCCCCCCTGGGCTAACCCCCAGGGCGACAACTGGGCGGCGGTCCCTACCCTCACTAGGGAAGCGGGACACGGGAAGACAAACAGACACTGAAGACAAACAAACGGTAGAGTGGTCAGACAATCCGGGTCGGCAACAGGAGGGTACGCAGTACAGAGGGGTCAGGCAAAACGTAGTCAAGGTCCAAAAGCAGAGGTCAGGAAAGCCGGGGTCACAAAGAGCAGTCAGAAATAACGCGGGTGCAGCTGGAGAACCAAACTAACACTGGCAAGGGCTGGAAGGAAAACACACACTTTGAAATGCTGTCAGAGCTCCCGCCCCAGGAGCTGATTGGGGCGGGGAGCCTGACAGCAGCAGGGCAATCAGGAGGTGCTGGGGACACGCCCCCAGCCTACAGAACAGACCGTTACCAGGGAAACCTGCTTGGTAGTCAGGTGACTCGAGAAGCACCTGCTGCCTCCCTAGCAACCCGGCGGTGACCAGTTTTACAGCGGCCCGGGGAGATTACTAGAACCGGGGCTCCCCTACGCCGCACTCCTGTAACCCGGGTGGCAGGACTGGTGGTGCGGGCACGGCGGCCCCAAGAATTGCTGGTTCTGACAAAATAGTTATTGAAGCAGTGAGGTGCTGAGATATTTTGGCACCCAGTTTTGCAAAACTGTTTGTAGGGCTTCAAAGTACTGTTCTGGGGAGTTGGCTGATCACTGTGGCAACACACATCAGGGACATTGCTTGCCATGATGCGTTTGCAATATCTACCACTGTGGAGAAGGTAGAGCTGGCTGTTACTTGTGACAACATATGGGGATTTGGCACCAATTGTGACACTATCAACTTCTCATAAATCGTGGATTGCGAGAAAGGTTAGAGGTTGCCCTTGGCAACCACTTTTCTTGACTGGAAACGATAGAGTGTTGTAAGGGGAATTATATTTCTATATAATATCCTTTTTAAGGTAGGCCTTGACCTGCTAATAAATGCTAGCTTCCACAGGGAGCACTCAAATGGTAATGCCTGATGTTGAGTGGCTGTATGCCAGGTTTGACTTTTAACATCCACCGGAGTGACAGGGGCAGTCATCCAACATCCATTTTGTTTTTGGCCCACAGTACCTCCGGTACTAATGCAAGAGCCTTTGTCTGTAAATAGATACATTTTCCTGAGATCCTGTAAAAATAAGTATGGATCACTGTAAGCATGTTTGCTCTTAATAAGTTGACTGGGCACGTCTGTCACCAAAAATCTATCCACATTGAAAATGTAATACATTTTAAGTAAACTCTTGTTATTTATTTCTTTCTGTTTGTAATGTACTTATTAGGCCTGTCAAGTACACAATTGTCTCATTACTATTTTAGAGTCACTATTAAAATAAGTAAAACCCAATATATTAAATATCCTATGTATATACATACATACATTCCACTCAAATGGAGAAACACTTCTTCTCTGCTATGCTGGTCTGTGTTAAGGAGGAGCAAACCTATTACGTCAGAGGAATCTTACTCCTCTTCCCTCCCCTTACATCACCTACCTCCACCTCTAGTGCTCTGATTAACTGTTTTGGTGTGTCTCTCTCAGTTTGTGCCCAGCAGTCCAGCAATACGCATCATTACCAACTCACAGAAGTTTCCCCCCCCATCCCCTTTAGATTGCACTAGAGAGGAAAACTTAACTCTTTGTAGGCGAATGATGGAACTGTATAGCAGATTTTCTTTTTTAATTTTGACATGCTCTAACCATAATCTCACATCTTTCCAAGCAGGGACTTATATACAAAGCAATTTATTCTTTGGTTACCTCGCATCACATTTAGCCCAATACGTACAAGTTCTAGTACAAATTCAGCTCTGTTGCATCAGCACGTGGGAAGGAGTCAGCGGAAGACATAGTGGCGGGCTGAAGCGATACCTACTGAAACTGCCCTGCTTTCCTCCTTTGTCTCAGACAAATTTAAATTCCTTAATTTTTCTACATCGAGACAACCAGTATTGGGCAAACATGTCTTTTTTTCTCATGACCTACGGCCATGTCTCTGTCCCTGGGACAGTCCCTCTCAGACCAATGACCTCCCTAGCAGTCATGTCTCTTAGTCCCCAGGACCGTGGCAGTTTTGCTTACCCACACTAGATGGATAGTCAGACCATTCCAGGAACGGTCTTACAATGGGAACTTCCTAGAAGTCTTTTAACCCATTGCTTTTGGAATTCCAAATTCCATATTAAAACAGCCTGGCAGTTGGGTATCCCCCACTCTGGTCTATCACTGTAGGGACAGCAATATCAACACAATGTACATCTATCAAGTACAGATCAATCTCACAACGTGTTACATTCATTTGTACAGGTTATTCACATGCACTAACAAATCCAATGCTTTACTTCTTATGACCCAGATTTATCAGACAAAAGAGATTTCTCCCTATTCTAGGGGCTATCTGTCAGAGCACACAGGGTTAACAGAGAACAGACATTACATTCATTGTCTCTTTAGCAAAACCCATGGAAAAAGAGGGCTAAATGGGGGACATTCCTTGTACAAACTATTCTAGCTTTTCAACAGGTTGTATGCTACACTCTAATAATATATATTAGATCACAATTTAATGCAACCAGAAGAAGCACAACATGTAAATTTAAAATTGTGGAGGTGTCTCCAAATTCTGTAATGACATCACCATGGGAAAATATGGACTGTTATATATAACTCTAAGAATCTTTTGATCCTGCTTATATAACAAACACTGCAACACCAAGAATGGACATTGTCTATTCGTTAATACAAAATAGACAGATTGATAATTTGGCAAGTAAAAATGGAAACAGAGTACTGTACCTTTTCTCAATACAGCAGATGGAACAAACACTGTAAGAACAAAAGTCGTACTCACTGCGCTTTTGTGTTTGTCTGGAGTCTACCTTCCAGAGACCTCCACAATCCTTAGGACATTCCACATACCCATAATTCTCCACCAAGATGTTGAAGTAATCATTTAATTTAGGTGACACTCAAGAGGTATCATAGCCTTATCAATAAGGTATGCCTAATTATTATTCTATGCATCGGAGAGGTATACAATGACAAAAACGCAAGTGATGCTTCCACGCATTTCTGTTTTATTTTTGCAATTCAAGAGGTTATATAGTGTGGCATCCCCACGAAGTCAACAATTCAAAGTCTACAGCATGTGTAATACTTCTCTATTATTAAATATGACAAAGCTGCATGCTTAGTATCTAAGACACTGTTAGTAAAATTTCACTACGATACAATTTGGCATACACACTACTAAGTAAAATATAATTCAATACTTTCACACCCTCCAGCTTGTGTAACAGCTTGTGTTAATTTTATAATGTACCATTTAATTTGTTTCATTGTTAAAAACAAATTAAAAGGGTAATGCAAGTTTTGTCACTTTAAATTGTGACGAGGTTACTGAGGACCCATAAGCAGTAGGAGGAGCATGCCATTTCCATGGCATAGTTGGTGAGAGGCGTTATTGCCGGTCAGACATGTGAAGGACACACTCCTTTTAGATGTGGAGTAACATCTTGACAATCCTGAACAATATAGAACAACGAAGAACGATTCATTGCCGAACCTGTTGGAGTTACTGGAATCATTAAAGGGGGTTTCTCCCTTTTTAGAGATGAGCGAGCGTACTCGGAAAAGCACTACTCGCTCGAGTAATTTGCTTTATCCGAGTATCGCTGTGCTCGTCCGTGAAGATTCGGGTGCCCCTGCGGCTGACAGGTGAGTCGCAGCGGGGAGCAGGGGAGAGCGGGCGGGGGAGAGGGAGAGAAAGATCTCCCCTCCGTTCCACCCCGCTCTCCCCTGCAGCTCCCCGCTCCGTGCCGGCACCCGAATCTTCAGGGACGAGCACAGCGATACTCGGATAAAGCAAATTACTCGAGCGAGTAGTGCTTTTCCGAGTACGCTCGCTCATCCCTCTCCCTTTTTTAAACTGATATCTTGTCCCCTGGAAAGGTCATCAGTAGAGATGAGCGAGCACCAAAATGCTCGGGTGCTCGTTACTCGGGACGAAATTTTCGCGGTGCTCGAGGGTTCGTTTCGAGTAACGAACCCCATTGAAGTCAATGGGCGACCCGAGCATTTTTGTATATCGCCGATGCGCGCTAAGGTTTTCGTTTGTGAAAATCTGGGCAATTCAAGAAAGTGATGGGAACGACACAGCAACGGATAGGGCAGGTGAGGGGCTACATGTTGGGCTGCATCTCAAGTTCCCAGGTCCCACTATTAAGCCACAATAGCGGCAAGAGTGGGCCCCCCCCCTCCCAACAATTTTTACTTCTGAAAAGCCCTCATTAGCAATGCATACCTTAGCTAAGCACCACACTACCTCCAACAAAGCACAATCACTGCCTGCATGACACTCCGCTGCCACTTCTCCTGGGTTACATGCTGCCCAACCCCCCCCCCCCCTGCATGACCCAGTGTCCACAGCGCACACCAAATTGTCCCTGCGCAGCCTTCAGCTGCCCTCATGCCACGCCACACTCATGTCTATTTATAAGTGCGTCTGCCATGAGGAGGAACCGCAGGCACACACTGCAGAGGGTTGGCACGGCTAGGCAGCGACCCTCTTTTAAAGGGGCGGGGCGATAGCCCATAATGTTGTACAGAAGCAATGAGAAATATAATCTTGTGCCACCGCCATCAGGAGCTGCACACGTGGGCATAGCAATGGGGAACCTATGTGCCACACACTATTCATTCTGTCAAGGTGTCTGCATGCCCCAGTCAGACCGCGGTTTTTTATAAATAGTCACAGGCAGGTACAACTCCGCAATGGGAATTCCCTGTGCACCCACAGCATGGGTGGCTCCCTGAAACCCACCGGCTGTACATAAATGTATCCCATTGCAGTGCCCTGGACAGCAGAGCTAACGTCAGATTAAATGCAGGTGGGCTTCGGCCCACACTGCATGCCCCAACCTGACCGGGCTTTTTAATTCATAGACACAGGCAGGTACAACTCCCTATTGTGAAGTCCCTGTGGACCGACAGCATGGGTGGCTCCCTGGAACCCACCGGCGGTACATAAAAATATCCCATTGCAGTGCCCATCACAGCTGAGGTAGTAATGTCATGTTTAATGCAGGTGGGCTTCGGCCCACACTGCATGCCCCAGTCAGACTGGGGTTCCTTAGAAGTGGAAACAGATGCATTTACAACTCCCTATGGACCGACAGCATGGGTGGGTGCCAGTAAGCCACCGGCGGCACATAAATATATCCCATAGCATTGCCCATCACAGCTGAGGTAATGTCATGTTTAATGCAGGTGGGCTTCGGCTCACACTGCATGCCCCAGTCAGACTGGGGTTCTTTAGAAGTGGACACATGTAGTTACAACTCTGTGTGGACCGACAGCATGGGTGGCTCCCTGGAACCCACCGGCGGTACATAAATATATCCCATTGCAGTGCCCAGCACAGCTGATGTAACGTCAGCTGTAATGCAGGTGGGCAAAAAATTAATTGGATTACACTGTAGGCGAGGGCCCCAAAAAATTGGTGTACCAACAGTACTAATGTACCTGAGAAAAATTGCCCATGCCCAACCAAGAGGGCAGGTGAAACCCATTAATCGCTTTGGTTAATGTGGCTTAATTGGTAACTAGGCCTGGAGGCAGCCCAGTTAAAATAAAAATTGGTTCAGGTGCAAGTTTCAACGCTTTAATGAGCATTGAAACGTATAAAAATTGTTTAGAAAAATTATATGACTTAATTGCACGTTCGGCGTGATTACGTGAGGTTTCAGGAGGAGGAGCAGGAGGAGGAGGAGGAATATTATACACAGATTGATGAAGCAAAAATGTCCCCGTTTTTGATGGTGATAGAGAACGATGCTTCCATCCGCGGGTGCAGCCTACGTATTGCTTAGGTATCGCTGCTGTCCGCTGGTGAAGAAGAGAAGTCTGGGGAAATCCAGGCTTTGTTCATCTTGATGAGTGTAAGCCTGTCGGCACTGTTGGTTGACAGGCGGGTACGCTTATCCGTGATGATTCCCCCAGCCGCACTAAACACCCTCTCTGACAAGACGCTAGCCGCAGGACAAGCAAGCACCTCCAGGGCATACAGCGCGAGTTCAGGTCACGTGTCCAGCTTCGACACCCAGTAGTTGTAGGGGGTAGAGGCGTCACCGAGGACGGTCGTGCGATCGGCTACGTACTCCCTCACCATCCTTTTACAGTGCTCCCGCCAACTCAGCCTTGACTGGGGAGCGGTGACACAGTCTTGCTGGGGAGCCATAAAGCTGGCAAAGGCCTTGGAGAATGTTCCCCTGCCTGCGCTGTACATGCTGCCTGATCTCTGCGCCTCCCCTGCTACCTGGCCCTCGGAACTGCGCCTTCTGCCACTAGCGCTGTCGGATGGGAAGTTTACCATCAGTTTGTCCACCAGCACCCTGTGGTATAGCATCATTCTCGAACCCCTTTCCTGGGTCGAGCAGTGTGTACACCCAGTAACCCGTAGTGGCCAGAATGCGTGTAACGCGAGGGTCACGAGAAAGGCATCCTAACATGAAGTCAGCCATGTGTGCCAGGGTACCTGTACGCAACACACGGCTGTCCTCACTAGGAAGATCACTTTCAGGATCCTCCTCCTCCTCTTCCTCTGGCCATACACGCTGAAAGGATGACAGGCAAGCAGCATGGGTACCCTCAGCAGTGGGCCAAGCTGTCTCTTCCCCCTCCTCCTCATGCTCCTCCCCCTCCTCAAAGCGCTGAGATATAGACATGAGGGTGCTCTGACTATCCAGCGACATACTGTCTTCCCCCGCCTCCGTTTCCGAGTGCAAAGCGTCTGCCTTTATGCTTTGCAGGGAACTTCTCAAGAGGCATAGCAGAGGAATGGTGATGCTAATGATTGTAGCATCCCCGCTCACCATCTGGGTAGACTCCTCAAAGTTTCCAAGGACCTGGCAGATGTCTGCCAACTAGGCCCACTCTTCTGTAAAGAATTGAGGAGGCTGACTCCCACTACGCCGCCCATGTTGGAGTTGGTATTCCACTATAGCTCTACGCTGCTCATAGAGCCTGGCCAACATGTGGAGCATAGAGTTCCACCGTGTGGGCACGTCGCACAGCAGTCGGTGCACTGGCAGATTAAACAGATGTTGCAGGGTCCGCAGGGTGGCAGCGTCCGTCTTGGAGTTGCGGAAATGTGCGCTGACCCGGTGCACCTTTCCGAGCAGGTATGACAAGTGTGGGTAGCTTTTCAGAAAGCGCTGAACCACCAAATTAAAGACATGCGCCAGGCATGGCATGTGCGTGAGGCTGCCGAGCTGCAGAGCCGCCACCAGGTCCCAGGCTCTGACTCTGTCCCAGCCTCCACTAAATTCACCCAATGTGCTGTCAGGGAGATATAGTGGCCCTGCCCGCCTGTGCTTGCCCACGTGTCCGTTGTTAAGTGGACCTTGGCAGTAACCGCGTTGGTGATGGCGCGTACAATGTTGCAGGAGACGTGGTCGTGCAGGGCTGGGACGGCACATCGGGAAAAGTATTGGCAACTGGGAACCGAGTAGCGCGGGGCTGCCGCCGCCATCATGCTTTTGAAAGCCTCCGTTTCCACAAGCCTATATGGCAGCATCTCCAGGCTGATCAATTTGGCAATGTGCATGTTTAACGCTTGAGCGTGCTGGTGCGTGTCGGCGTACTTGTGCTTGCGCTCAAACAGTGGCGCTAGCAACGTCTGGACGCTGCGCTGAGAGACATTGCTGGATGGGGCCGAGGACAGCGGAGGTGAGGGTGTGGGTGCAGGCCAGGAGACGGTAGTGCCTGTGTCCTCAGAGGGGAGTTGGATCTCAGTGGCAGGTTAGGGCACAGGGGGAGAGGCAGTGGTGCAAACCGGAGGCGGTGAACGGCCTTCGTCCCACCTTGTGGGGTGCTTGGCCATCATATGCCTGCGCATGCTGGTGGTGGTGGCTCCCCAGCTGATCTTGGCGCGACAAAGGTTGCACACTACTGTTCGTCGGTCGTCAGGCGTCTCTGTGAAAAACTGCCACACCGTAGAGCACCTTGACCTCTTCAGGGTGGCATGGCGCGAGGGGGCGCTTTGGGAAACAGTTGGTGGATTATTCAGTCTGGCCCTGCCTCTACCCCTGGCCACCGCAATGGCTCGGCCTGTGCCCACACCCTGACTTGGGCCTCTGCATCCTCGCCCGCGTCCACGTCCTCTAGGCCTACCCCTACCCCTCAGCATGCTGTATTACCAGTAGTGCAGAAACAGAACTCTGTAATTAAATGTGCCACTTATTGGCCTGTGGTTGGAGGCTGACTTCGCTTACGGAACGCACAGCAGAGCCAGGAAATAATTTTGCGCAAGCCTGCTGTAACATTAGCTGGCTGCGTATGAATTAGGAGGACAACTACACCCAGCACAGACCCAGTACACTGAGGACAGTCACAGGCAGCCCAAATAGATTTTTTTTCCCAAATGTTTTTGGAAAGGCCCACTGCCTATATTCAATAAATATGTCTTCTGTCCCTGCCTCACCACCACTACTGGCCCTGGACTATGTATAATTACTGCAGGGCGCAATGCTCTGCACGGCCGATATACCAAAAAAAAAAAATGTGCAGCACTGCAAAAAGCAGCCTCCACACTACTGCACACGGTTAGATGTGGCCCTAAGAAGGACCGTTGGGGTTCTTGAAGCCTAAAATACTCCTAACACTCTCCCTATAGCAACTCCAGCAAGACAGCACTTTCCCTGATCTCTGTCAGAACGCATCTGTGGCGAGCCGATTTATATACTCGGGTGACACCTGATCTCGCCAGCCACTCACTGCAGGGGGGTGGTATAGGGCTTGAACGTCGCAGGGGGAAGTTGTAATGCCTTCTCTGTCTTTCTATTGGCCAGAAAAGTGCGCTAACGTCTCTGAGATGAAAGTGAAAGTAACTCGAACACTGCGTGATACTCGTCCAGAGTAACGAACATCTCGAACACGCTAATACTCGAACGAGTATCAAGCTCGAACGAGTACGTTCGCTCATCTCTAGTCATCAGTAGTTGATGGACGGGGATCTGCCGCTTGAGAATCCTGTCCATCAGCTCATTATTCGGGCCACTGTCCAATGCAGTGGGCCAGACATCATCATCAGAGGTCAGAGGAGAAAGTCAGAGCACTGGCTTCACTTTCACTAAAATTAGTTGGAGAGCTGCGCTGTTCTTACAAGTGTAGCTCAGCAATTAAAAAATGGTAGAAAACACCTTTATTTTGGGCAGAGTTTATCCCCAGTGGCCTCTGGTTCCCCAGCACCTCTGCCAAATGAGTTGCTCTGACTCACAGGGGTGTAAAGAACTGTTGACAAAGGCTAACCTGAAGCATCCAGATAAGCAGTTTGCCTTTGTTAGTTGATAATAAATGTTCTAGTGACACTGTGGTTGAATTGTTTAATAGTACACTTTGCTGCAAGTGTGGCAGGGCTCAATTCCTGGCCCAGCAATGGGACTCGCCATTCTGGTTGGTCTTTGAGGAGAAAGAGATCGCTTAAAAGAAGAGGGCCCTGCTGAACCAGGTTTCGGGAAGGGATGGAAAGAAAGACCCAGCAGTCAAGCCGCACCAAGAGACCCTTGGATTATATTCCCAGATTGATGGGCTAGGACGGTCCGGGGCTTGCCACGCACCTTAGACAAAACATGACAGCGCCTCTGCTCATTTCTAAAATACAGGCACACGGTACACTGTAAACAAGCAGGCAGTTTGTGTTTACTAAGGGTGGGCTGCTGGATGGGAGATCACAGTCTGCTGTGCTTTCCTATAGAGTTGAAAAAAGGTATGCTAACAAATATCACCTCTTTTGGCCTGGGACTGGTAAATGGAGCTTTATTGATACATTTAACGTAGATGCTAGGATGTCTACATTAGCTTTCCCATGACTAAAAAACGGCCTTACGACCACTCTGTAATTCCTGGTTGCCGCTGACAAGAAATGTGACTGCTGCAGCCAATCACTGGCCCCAACAGTGATCTTTTATGGCCAATGATTGGCTGCAGCAGTCACATGTCTTGGTCAGCAGCAGCCAGAAAGCACAGACTGGTCGTGAAGAAAATTTAAGTGGTGGGAAAACCTGCTTAAACTTGCACTGAGTTTTACTCCTTTAAGTCCCATACCAATCCATGTCAAAAAAGTTATAAAAAGTCGTAGATTAAATAATTTGTACTTAGAAGTAAATTTTGGTCTAGTATTTGTGGTGAATAGCAAGCGAAGAGATATTTTAAAGTATTTAATTTCTTAAACTATTTTGAGCTCATTTTCTTTGCATGACTTGCTTATCTCTCCGGTTCTTTTTGGATCACAAATATACTTTATTACGAAAAAGATCTGATGTGCTTTTATGATATGAATAATACCGGGGTAACAATCACCTTTATTCATCTCCGGTTCTGTTATCTGGCTGTTTACAACACTTTTTGTGGATTCCACATGTGTGTCAAAGCAAATCATTTATCAGCTCCAATTTTTGTGAAGTCTGGGAGTCCAATATTTTTTTGTTTTCTCACCAAGGCAGAAAAGATGAGGACAAGGTTCTGGCTTTTATATAGAAACAAGTGAGGCATAATTTATGAGAACTCATTTTCAGAGGCCGGTGGAATGGTTATCTCTTAGGGATCCAGTTTCTATCAAATCTTATCATGTTCCAATACGTTTTCTAGGTCAGGACAAACTGAGATATGTCCATCACTGATAGCATCATCATTTGGTTTTCTAGTTCAAAGAGACTATAATTCTTCAGACAGCTTATTTTGACTTTTTACAAATGATGTGCAGGAGCGAAGCAAGAAATAAAGAAATTTTATGGTGGCAAATCAACTCTTAGGTTATCTGTACCTGAAATGTGAAGTATGTTAGGCAGATGTGTCCTTTCTCACCTTGGATCTTGGCTGAAGATTTCCCAACATGATTGGTGCCAGATGACCAGTTTTGAAAAAAAATACTAAAACTTTGGCATTGCTCGCAACGCCCAACAGAGTAATGTAATAGCTTTTTTTTTACAGCTGGTCATCTCGTGCCAGTCATCTTAGCATATCTTTGGCCAAGAGTCATCTGTAGGTATAGTAGGAGTAGAGTAACCCAATCAAATATTTCTCACTTAATCAAATGTCCAAAGGGGCCTTAATAATGACTGCAAGTTTGAGGTTGAGTTAATAAAAGATGCAGGGAGATTTTAACATTAAGGCCTGTAGAATGACGAATGCAATTTTTGACCATAATACATGTTAACTAATTAACTAACTACTTCCACACTACACAGCCACACTTCCTTCTGCAATAAAAGGTCCCAGACCAAAGCCATCCTGCAGCTGGTCCTTAGACTTTCTGAACCAGCAGTAGAGCGGGTACTGAAGGGCAATGGGTCTGGGCATCTGCCCAAGTGATGACATCAACCCTGCCTGTTCAGATCAGTCCATGACCTGATTGGCCTACCAAGATTTATCTCTGCAGATCCTATGGCCAATCTGCCTCTGGATATTGGTGGATAGTTAACTCAACTTTAGCTACCAGTGTCAGACAGCTGCTACCACAGCAAATAAATTAATTGAGTAGAGGAAAGTAATTGCAGGAATGGGTGGACTATAGTATGAAGAAAGATTATCCAACTTCTTTAATTATGGGAAAATACATCTTCTCCTAGGTCCACAACAGTACTGTGGATTTCCGTAGTTCATCTCTATCCTAGGAGCCAAACAAGGAGAAAACTGGAAATGCAGGATACAGCATATGTCAAACCCAAAACATGCTAGACAAATCCTATTGACTATAATAGGGTCGATCCAGCTTTTGGCATGTCACGCTATATTTTCCTGCATAGTGACGTTTCTCTATTCATTGATGCTTTCCAGCCAAAGGAGGTGCAGATGCATGAGAACTGAGAAGTATTAGAGAGTTGCTAGTACAGTCATCTTCATATTTCCCCTGGAATTCAATGGAGAGAACTATATGTATGAGCACCCTTTCCTATAAGGGAATAGGTTGTCCTGGATCCACCCACTTTTTGAAAAGTGGAGGGGCACAGCATAAAAACCCTAAAAGTTGCAGTTTTAGTGCATGTCAATATTGCATGTTATAGTTACAGATGAGCGAGCATACTCGTTAAGGCGATTTACTCGAGAGGGCATCGCCTTTTTCGAGTACCTGCTGGCTCGTCCCTGAAGATTTGGGGGAGGCGTGGGGGTGAGCGGGGAGTTCCGCGCGGAATTTCTGCGGCAAATCCGCCCGGTGTGAACCCAGCCTTAGAGGGAGCTTAGGAGTTTACTGCATACTGTCATGCAGATGTTATTAAGTCTAATAGGGCATAAATACAATTGTCCAATAGGTTAAAGAGAATGTATCATCATAAAATAACCTATTATAAAAATCAAACTTATTTAAAGGGGTTGTCCCGCGAGAGCAAATGGGGTTATGCACTTCGGTATGGCCATATTAATGCACTTTGTAATATACATCGTGCATTAAATATGAGCCATACAGAAGTTATACACTTACCTGCTCCGTTGCTGGCGTCCCCGTCGTCATGGTGCCGTCTAATTTCAGCGTCTAATCGCCCGATTAGACGCGCTTGCGCAGATGGGTCTTTTCCCTTCGGCTCTGTCCGGCAGCAGCGGTGTTCTGGCTCCGCCCCCTTGTGCACATCATCGCGTAGCTCCGCCCCATCACGTGTGCCGATTCCAGACTCCTGATTGGCTGGAATCGGCACACGTGACGGGGCGGAGCTTCGTGTTGACGCGTACAAGGGTGCGGAGCCAGAACGCCGCTGCTGCCGGACAGAGCCAAAGGGAAAATACCCATCTGCGCAAGCGCATATAATCGGGCGATTAGACACTGAAATTAGACGGCACCATGGCGACGGGGACGCCAGCAACGGAGCAGGTAAGTGTATAACTTCTGTATGGCTCATATTTAATGCACGATGTATAATACAAAGTGCATTAATATGGCCATACAGAAGTGTATAACCCCACTTGCTGCTGCGGGACAACCCCTTTAAACATATTTTTAAAACATTAAGTCATTTTTTTTAAATTTTGAACGTCACAATTTATATTTAAGAAAAATCCTAAAATTCTGCAGTTTTCATACTGACTACTAAGTCTAGTAATAATTGGACACTTCTTGTTCACTTCATGTTCATCAGTCACAATTAACAGCTCCACAATCTCTTCAGTGCCTCAGGGAAAGCTTTGATCCTGCCCTGTCCTTCAAAATGCCATCCCACCACCTCCAGCTCAAAAGCATCTCTTGAATCCGCTCTTTCCTCACTTTAAAATGAACAAAAATGCTAGTGCATTTCTTAATCAATCCCAGCCTAGACTACTGCAACGGACTTCTCTGTGGCCTCCATCTAATACTCTTGTGCCCCTTAATCCACCCTCACCTCTGCTACCCAACTAATCCATCACTTCTCTCATTTGTCCTCTGCCTTTCCCTGCTGCCAATTCCTTCCCTGGTTACCCATTACTAGAGATGAGCGAGCACCAAAATGCTCGGGTGCTCGTTACTCGAGACGAAATTTTCGCGATGCTCGAGGGTTCGTTTCGAGTAACGAACCCCATTAACCCCTTCATGACATGGCCTATTTTGGGCTTAAGGACGCAACAATTTTTGGCGGATTTTCTTCTCCGTTTATCAAAAGCCATAACTTTTTTATTTCTCCGTCGACGCGGCCGTATGAGG
Organism: Eleutherodactylus coqui; assembly: GCF_035609145.1. Lineage (NCBI taxonomy): Eukaryota > Metazoa > Chordata > Amphibia > Anura > Eleutherodactylidae > Eleutherodactylus > Eleutherodactylus coqui. The sequence goes on along the minus strand of NC_089845.1, from coordinate 96,571,549 downwards.
GCTTGTTTTTTGCGTGGCGAACTGTAGTTATTATCGATGCCAATTTTGGGTACATAGACTATATTGTAAAATTTTTTTATTTTTTTTTAATGATAGCAGAGAGAGAAAACGCATCAATTCTGCCATAGATTTTTTTATTTTTTTTTTACACCGTTAATCATGGAGCATAAATAAGACTTTCCATTTTTTCTGCATACCGGTACGGTTACAACGATACCAAAATTCTAACATTTTTTTTAGGTTTTCCCACTTTTCTGCAAAAAAAACCCTTTTTTTTTGGAAATCTTTTTTCTATTCTAAATTGCTGCATTCAAAGTCCCGTAACTTTTTTATTTTTTGATGTACAGAGCTCTATGAGGGCTTATTTTTTGCGAGACGAGCTGTAGATTGTATTGGTACCATTTTGGCGTACTTACGGCTTTTCTGATCACTTTTATTGCGTTTTTAGTGAGGCAAAATGCTAAAAATTAGCATTTTGCCTCAGTTTTTTAGGTTTTTTTTAGCGTTTTTTTCCGTGCACAGTCAAACGCATGTGCAACTTATTGTACGCATCGTTACGGACGCGACAATACCAAATATGTGGGGTTTTATTTATTTTTTACCTTTTTTTATGCTAATCTGAGAAAAAGCATAAAAAATTGTTTTTTTACTCTTTTTTTTACATTTTTTTAATTCATTTTTTTAAATCTTTCTTTTTTTTACACTGTTTGTGTCCCTCTGAGGGACTTTAACCACTGCCCTGATGATCGCTGTCATAAGGCATGGCAGAGCTACTGCTCTCCCATGCCTTATCGCTCATACAGCGATCTCAGGCATAGGCAATACAGGACGCCAGTGTCTGGCGTCCTGTTGCCATGGTGACAGGCCGGGGTCTCGCGATGACATCGCGAGTTCCGGCCGGAGACACAGAGGGAGCCGCGCTCCCGCTGTGAACTCTTTCCCTGCCGCGATCTACTAAGATCGCGGCAGGGAAGGGGTTAACAGTGGCGGGCGCATCTCTGATGCCCCCCCGCTGTTGCAGCGAGACGCCGGCTGTGACTGACAGCCGGCTCCCGCTGCGGGATAGTGCGGGATCATATGTGATCCCGCGCTATCTCCAGGACGTAAGTTTACGCCCTGTTGCGGGAAGTACCCCGCTCCCAGGACGTAAACTTACGCCCTGCAGCGGGAAGGGGTTAAAGTCAATGGGCGACCCGAGCATTTTTGTATTTCGCCGATGCTCGCTGAGGTTTCCATTTGTCAAAATCTGGTCAATTCAAGAAAGTGATGGGAACAACACAGTAACGGATAGGGCAGGCGAGGGGCTACATCTTGGGCTGCATCTCAAGTTCCCAGGTCCCACTATTAACCCACAATAGCGGCAAGAGTGCCCCCCCCCCAACAATTTTTACTTCTGAAAAACCCTCATTAGCATGGCATACCTTAGCTAAGCACCACACTATCTCCAACAAAGCACAATCACTGCCTGCATGACACTCCGCTGCCACTTCTCTTGGGTTACATGCTGCCCAACCCCCTCCCCCCCCCCGCACGACCCAGTGTCCACAGCGCACACCAAAGTGTCCCTGCGCAGCCTTCAGCTGCCCTCATACCACACCACCCTCATGTCTATTTATAAGCGCGTCTGCCATGAGGAGGAACCGCAGGCACACACTGCAGAGGGTTGGCACGGCCAGGCAGCGACCCTCTTTAAAAGGGGTGGGGCGATAGCCCATAATGCTGTACAGAAGCAATGAGAAATCCAATCCTGTGCCACCTCCATCAGGAGCTGCACACGTGGGCATAGCAATGGGGAACCCATGTGTCACACACTATTCATTCTGTCAAGGTGTCTGCATGCCCCAGTCAGACCAGGGTTTTTTATAAATAGTCACAGGCAGGTACAACTCCGCAATAGGAATTTCGTGTGCACCCACAGCATGGGTGGCTCCCTGGAACCCACCGGCTGTACATAAATAAATCCCATTGCATTGCCCATCACAGCTGAGGTAACGTCAGGTTTAATGCAGGTGGGCTTCGGCCCACACTGCATGCCCCAGTCAGACTGGGGTTCTTTAGAAGTGGACACATGCAGTTACAACTCCGTGTGGACCGACAGCATGGGTGGGTCCCAGGAAGCCACCGGCGGTACATAAATATATCCCATTGCAGTGCCCAGCACAGCTGAGGTAACGTCAGGTTTAATGCAGGTGGGCTTCGGCCCACCGTGCATGCCCCAGTCTGACCGGGGTTTTTAATACATAGACACTGGCAGGTACAAACCCCTAATGTGAAGTCACTGTGGACCCACAGCATGGGTGGCTCCCTGGAACCCACCAGCGGTACATAAATAAATCCCATTGCAGTGCCCATCACAGCTGAGGTAACGTCAGGTTTAATGCAGGTGAGCTTCGGCCCACACTGCATGCCCCAGTCAGACTGGGGTTCTTTAGAAGTGGACACATGCAGTTACAACTCCGTGTGGACCGACAGCATGGGTGGCTCCCTGGAACCCACCAGCGGTACATAAATAAATCCCATTGCAGTGCCCATCACAGCTGAGGTAACGTCAGATTTAATGCAGGTGGGCTTCGGCCCACACTGCATGCCCCAGTCAGACTGGGGTTCTTTAGAGGTGGACACATGCAGTTACAACTCCGTGTGGACCGACAGCATGGGTGGGTCCCAGGAAGCCACCGGCGGTACATAAATATATCTCATTGCATTACCCATCACAGCTGAGGTAACCTCCGATTAAATGTAGGTGGTCTTCGGCCCACACTGCATGCCCCAGTCAGACTGGGGTTCTTTAGGAGTGGACACATGCAGTTACAACTCCGTGTGGACCGACAGCATGGGTGGGTCCTAGGAAGCCACCGGTGGTACATAAATAAATCCCATTGCAGTGCCCTGCTCAGCAAAGCTAATGTAAGATTTAATGCAGGTGGTCTTCGGCCCACACTGCATGCCCAAGTCAGACTGGGGTTCTTTAGAAGTGGACACATGCAGTTACAACTCCGTGTGGACCGACAGCATGGGTGGCTCCCTGGAACCCACCGGCGGTACATAAATATATCCCATTGCAGTGCCCAGCACAGCTGAGGTAACGTCAGCTTTAATGCAGGTAGGCTAAAAATTACTAGGATTACAATGTAGGCAAGGGCCCAAAAAATTGGTGTACCAACAGTACAAATGTACTTCAGAAAAATTGCCCATGCCCAACCGAGAGGGCAGGTGAAACCTATTAATCGCTTTGGTTAATGTGGCTTAATTTGTAACTAGGCCTGTAGGCGGCCCAGTTAAAATAAAAATTGGTTCAGCTACAAGTTTCAACGCTTTATTGAATTGAGGATTGAAACGTATAAACATTGTTTACAAAAGTTATATGACTGAGCCTTGTGGGCCTCAGAAAAATTGCCCGTTCGGCGTGATTACGTGAGGTTTCAGGAGGAGGAGCAGGAGGAGGAGGATGAATATAATACACAGATTGATGAAGCTAAAAGGTCCCCGTTTTTTATGGTGATAGAGAACGATGTTTCCATCCGCAGGTGCAGCCTACGTATTGTTTAGGTATCGCTGCTGTCCTCTGGTGGAGAAGAGAAGTCTGGGGAAATCCAGGCTTTGTTCATCTTTATGATTGTAAGCCTGTCGGCACTGTCGGTTGACAGGCGGGTACGCTTATCCGTGATGATTCCCCCAGCCGCACTAAACACCCTCTCTGACAAGACGCTAGCCGCAGGACAAACAAGCACCTCCAGGGCATACAGCCCGAGTTCAGGCCACGTGTCCAGCTTCGACACCCAGTAGTTGTAGGGGGCAGAGGCGTCACGGAGGATGGTCGTGCAACCGGCTACGTACTCCCTCACCATCCTTTTACAGTGCTCCCGCCGACTCACCCTTGACTGGGGAGTGGTGACACAGTCTTGCTGGGGAGCCATAAAGCTGTCAAAGGCCTTGGAGAGTGTTCCCCTGCCTGTGCTGTACATGCTGCCTGATCTCTGCGCTTCCCCTGCTACCTGGCCCTCGGAACTGCGCCTTCTGCCACTAGCGCTGTCGGATGGGAATCTTACCATCAGTTTGTCCACCAGGGTCCTGTGGTATAGCATCACTCTCGAACCCCTTTCCTCTTCGGGTATGAGAGTGGAAAGGTTCTCCTTATACCGTGGGTCGAGCAGTGTGTACACCCAGTAATCCATAGTGGCCAGAATGCGTGTAACGCGAGGGTCACGAGAAAGGCATCCTAACATGAAGTCAGCCATGTGTGTCAGGGTACCTGTACGCAACACATGGCTGTCCTCACTAGGAAGATCACTTTCAGGATCCTCCTCCTCCTCCTGCTCAGGCCATACACGCTGAAAGGATGACAGGCAAGCAGCATGGGTACCCTCAGCAGTGGGCCAAGCTGTCTCTTCCCTCTCCTCCTCATGCTCCTCCCCCTCCTCCTCCTCCTCCTCCTCAACACGCTGAGATATAGACAGGAGGGTGCTCTGACTATCCAGCGACATACTGTCTTCCCCGCCTCCGTTTCCGAGTGCAAAGCGTCTGCCTTTATGCTTTGCAGGGAACTTCTCAAGAGGCATAGCAGAGGAATGGTGACGCTAATGATTGCAGCATCGTCGCTCACCATCTGGGTTGACTCCTCAAAGTTTCCAAGGACCTGAGCAGGTCAAGACCCGAGCAGGTCTGACAAGTGTGGGTAGCTTTTCAGAAAGTTCTGAACCACCAAATTAAAGACATGGGCCAGGCATGGCACGTGCGTGAGGATGCTGAGCAGCAGAGCTGCCACCAGGTTATGGCCGTTGTCACACACAACCTTGCCCGGTTGGAGGCTCAGCGGCGAAAGCCAGCGGTCGGTCTGCTCTGTCAGACCCTGCAGCAGTTCGTGGGCCGTGTGCCTCTTCTCTCCTAAGCTGAGTAGTTTCAGCACGGCCTGCTGACGTTTGGCCACCGCTGTGCTGCCACGCCGCGCGACACCGACTGCTGGCGACGTGCTGCTGCTGACACATCTTGATTGCGAGACAGAGGTTGCGTAGGAGGAGGAGGGTGGTTTAGTGGAGGAAGCATACACCGCCGCAGATACCAGCACCGAGCTGGGGCCCGCAATTCTGGGGGTGGGTAGGACGTGAGTGGTCCCAGGCTCTGACTCGTTCCCAGCCTCCACTAAATTCACCCAATGTGCCGTCAGGGAGATATAGTGGCCCTGCCAGTCTGTGCTTGTCCACATGTCCGTTGTTAAGTGGACCTTGGCAGTAACCGCGTTGGTGAGGGCGCGTACAATATTGCGGGAGACGTGGTCGTGCAGGGCTGGGACGGCACATCGGGAAAAGTAGTGGCGAATGGGAACCGAATAGCGCAGGGCCGCTGCCGCCATCATGTTTTTGAAAGCCTCCGTTTCCGCAAGCCTATACGGCAGCATCTCCAGGCTGATCAATTTGGCTATGTGCATATTTAACGCTTGAGCGTGCGGGTGCGTGGCAGCGAACTTGCGCTCAAACACTTGTGCTAGCGACGGCTGGACGGTGCGCTGAGAGACATTGGTGGATGGGGCCGAGGACAGCGGAGGTGAGGGTGTGGGTGCAGGCCGGGAGACGGTCGTGTCTGTGTCCTGAGAGGGGGGTTGGATCTCAGTGGCAGGTTGGGGCACAGGGGGAGAGGCAGTGGTGCAAACCGGAGGCGGTGAACGGCCTTCGTTCCACCTTGTGGGGTGCTTGGCAATCATATGCCTGCGCATGCTGGTGGTGGTGAGGCTGGTGATGGTGGCTCCCTGGCTGATCTTGGCGCGACAAAGGTTGCACACCACTGTTCGTCGGTCGTCTGCACTCTCAGTGAAAAACTGCCAGACCTTTGAGCACCTCGGCCTCTGCAGGGTGGCATGGCGCGAGGGGGCGCTTTGGGAAACAGTTGGTGGATTATTCGGTCTGGCCCTGCCTCTACCCCTGGCCACCGCACTGGCTCTTCCAACCTGCCCTGCTGCTGCACTTGCCTCCCCCTCTGAAGACCTGTCCTCAGTAGGCTTAGCAAACCAGGTGGGGTCAGTCACCTCATCGTCCTGCTGCTCTTCATCCGAATCCTCTGTGCGCTCCTCCCTCGGACTTACTGCAATTACTACTACCTGAGTGATAGACAACTGTGTTTCATCGTCGTCGTCCTCCTCACGCACTGAAAGCTCTTGAGACAGTTGCCGGAAGTCCCCAGCCTCATCCCCCGGACCCCCGGAACTTTCCAAAGGTTGGGCATCGGTCACGACAAACTCCTCCGGTGGGATAGGAACCATTGCTGCCCATTCTGGGCAGGGGCCCGAGAACAGTTCCTGTAGGCCTGCCCCTACCCCTCAGCATGGTGTATTACCAGTAGTGCTGAAACAGAATGCTGTAATTAAATGTGCCGCTTATTGACCTGTGGTTGGAGGCTGACTTCGCTTACGGAACGCACAGCAGAGCCAGGAAAAAATTTTGCGCAAGCCTGTAGTGAGACGTAGGTGCGTATGACTGAGCTAGTGGAATTCACAGCGCTGAAGCAGTCAAGTGGCCAAACGCCACTAGTAGGCCTTAAGTGTTTTGCTTCTATTTTTGGAAAGGCTGAGTTTAGACAGCAGACAGATACTGTAGGCAGCGTATATATGTATACTGTTTCCCTGTGGACGGGATGATGGTGGTGATGTAACGGGCAACGCAGAGCCAGGAAACAGTTTTGCGCAAGCCTGCTGTAACACTTAGCTGCGTATTAATTAGGACTACTACCCCCAGCAGACACGCAGTACACTGAGGACGGTCACTGGCAGCCCAAAGATAGTATTTTTCCCAAATTTGTTTGAAAAAGCCCACTGCCTATATAGACAGTATATCTCTTTCACCTTTCCCACTGTCCCTGCCTGACCAGTACTGGCCCTATACTATGTAAAATTACTGCAGATTGTTTCCCTCTGGACGGGATGACGGCGGTGATGTAACAGGCAACGTAGAGCCAGGAAACAGTTTTGCGCAAGCCTGCTGTAACACCTAGCTGTGTATTAATTAGGACTACTACCCCCAGCAGACACGCAGTACACTGAGGACGGTCACAGGCAGCCCAAAGATAGTATTTTTCCCGAATTTGTTTGAGAAAGACCACTGCCTGTATATACAGTATATCTCTTTCACCTTTCCCACTGTCCCTGCCTCACCAGTACTGGCCCTATACTATGTACAATGACTGCAGACTCAGGACGCAATGCTCTGCACGCCCGATATACAAAAAAAAAATGTGCAACACTGCTAACAGCAGCCTCAACAGCACTGCACACGGTCAGATGTGGCCCTAAGAAGGACCGTTGGGGTTCTTCAAGCCTAAGATAACTCTCCCTATAGCAGTAGCAGCATTAGTAGCACTTTCCCTGATCTATGTCAGAATGCATCTGTGGCGAGCCGCGGGCGGGGCAGATTTAAATACTCGGGTGACACCTGATCTCCCCAGCCACTCACTGCAGGGGGGTGGGATAGGGCTGGAACATCACAGGAGGAAGTTGTAATGCCTTCCCTGTCTTTCTATTGGCCAGAAAAGTGCGCTAATGTCTCAGAGATGAAAGTGAAAGTAACTCGAACATCGCGTGGTGCTCGCCTCGAGTAACGAGCATCTCGAACACGCTAATACTCGAACGAGCATCAAGCTCGGACGAGTACGTTCGCTCATCTCTACCCATTACCCATTGCCCAGCTATCATCCAAGGCTGTCTACAGCCTGTCCCCTCCATACATCTATGATTTAATATCCTGATAGCTCCCCACATGTAATCTCCAGCCCACAACCTATCCCTTCCATACATCTATGATCTAATCTCCCGATACATACAAACACATAGTCTCTGGTCTGTACAAGACCACCTCCTTTGCTCTTCTCTTGTCTGCTCTTCACACTGTTGTCTCCAAGAATTCTCCTGTGTGTCACCAATACTCTGAATCTCACTACCCAAAACGATCAGACTCTCACTCATCTTCGAAACCTTCAAAAGCAACCTGAAATCCCACTTCTTCAGAGAAGCCTACAAGAACTCAACTGCCACCACCCACCCATACGAGCAGTGTTTACCCTCACCTGTCTCTCCTTCGCCTTCCTTTGTACATTGCAAGACCTGGCTGGTAGGGTCCTCTATTCCCCTGTACACCAATCTGTCACTCATTTAGTCATGTTTGTTGTTCTTGTTTTTCCTTTTTATTGCAGCTCCCTGGAATTAATGGCACTTTAAAAATAAATAATGGTAATAAAAAAGAAAAGAGAACATACACAAGAATACCAAAAGGGGTTTATTTGGTGGGATATGCGTGTGTTTGTGGTATTATACAACATTATGATGCTATTTTCAGCCTTTCTTGAAGTTATTATAAGAAAAAGGCTCCAAAAACAAATAAAAATACTGTAACATAAAAGCCTCTGCCAGTAATAAGAACTATAATACTTAGTGAATGCATATCGAGGTCAAGAAGCTGGTAATTGAGAAGACATAAACACCACACATGTTGGAGAAATACGAGCTAAAACGGTAACAGGGCAGGAAATCAAGCCGCCATTTTCTGGCGTGAAGTGTATGGGTATATGAGATGTGAAGAAACAGAAACAAATCAGAGAAAATGAATGTAGCATAAAACTTTGCAGTCAGGCTTAGAAATACAACCTTACTAAGCTGGTTTTGTAAATCCAAGAATGTTCTTTTATGAAATCTAAATATATCACATCTGTTTTCGGCTTTGCTAGAGCCCAAGTCTGGGAAAGGGCTGTTCCCAGAGAGAACAATCGTTGGGAAGTGATACGAGATAACCTGGGAGTCGGCTCTATCACGGGTACAGATAATGGTGAGTGGAGCATGGAAGGCCCCAAGATTAGGTGTGGGAATAATATTCATTTTTAGTCTATTTTCGTCAAATATTTTAATGTGGAAACTAACTTGCACTTGAAGGGGCTGTCTACCTGTGCATGCCATTTTTTCTAAATAGGTTCTAAATTATGTGCTTATTAACCCCTTTCCGCTCTGTGATGTTCATATACGTCATAGGGGTGCAGGTTGGGTATGAAGTTGGCTCAGGAGCTAGCTCCAGGTGCGGCTGTTTGACAGTTTACATGCTGTGTAGTCATCGCATGTTTTCTGCACTTTGAGCATGCTCAGAGTGCAATGATGAATGCACCTATAGCCACATATAAGTTTCGATAAGCAGCTCCAGTGTCATTTCCTGGGGGAGAGGCTGCACTCCATCACTTATTTTAGACTGATTAAATCTATGGCATTTCACCATTCAATGCTTTCCATTCTTTTTAAGTGTCATAAAACACAGACAAACTTGTGAGCCGGAAGGTCGGTTGTTCAAGTAACTTCAAAGTACAAATATTAACCCCTTAAGGATATGGCCTATTTTGGGCTTAAGGACACAATGATTTTTGGGGGATTTTCATTTCCACTTTTCAAGAACCATCATTTTTTTTTATTTTTCCACCAACATTACTGTATAAGGGCTTGTTTTTTGCGTTGTAAAGTATAGTTTTTATTGGTATTATATAATGTATTGTAAAATTTTTATTACGGTGTTTCTCTGAAAATAAAGACACTCCCTTGTATTAATTTTTGCCTAAAAGAGGCACAGCGTCTTATTGTTTGGGGGGGGGGGGGGCTTATACTCACCTGGTCCGCTGCATCAAAATGCCTCCCGATGGTCTTCGACAGCACTGCGGCAAACTGCGTCCTCCCCGTCTGACATCTGAGTGTCTTCCTGGTGACGAGGCTTTGAATACCCCGACTCTAGCAAAGCCAGCGCTGTAATTGGCTTATCGAGCCCTAGCCAGTCAATCACAGCCGACACTCGATGAGCCAATCACAGCCACTCAGTGAATGGTATCACTGATTTTTCTATGGACGGAGCTCTGTAAGGGCTTGTTTTTTGCATCAGGACCTGTATTTTACATTTGTACCATTATGGGGTACATATAGCTTCTTTGATCTTTTTTATTGTACTCTTTTTGGAGGTAAAATGAATAAAATAAACATTTTGCCTCTGTTTTTTTATGGTTTTTGCTGCGCAGGACAATTAGTATGCATAATTTATAATACAGGTTGTTACGGATGCAATGATACCACATATGTTGGGTTTTTCTTAAATTTTTTACTCTTTTCATACAGATAGGGTAAAATGAGCAAAAAAATAATTTTATAATTTATAATTTTTTAAATGTTTTTTTTACACTCTTTCTTTATTTTTTTTTTAAACAATTTATGTCCCTGTAGGAGACTTGTACCATAACACCTATGATTGCTATGGTAAGGCATTGCAGGACCTATGTCCTGCAATGTCTTATCGCTGGTTATAGCGATCTCAGGCACTGGCAAAGCAGGACACCTGTATCAGGCATCCTGTTGCCATGACAACCTGTCGATTACATTGCGGGGGTCCGATGACATTACTGAGGGAGTGCCCTTCCTCTGTAAACCCTTTACATGCCACGATCTACACAGATTGCGTGGTGTGTTACGCCCAATCCTGCAAAAGATATTTACAGGGTGGCCGCTGCAGCTTCTGCAACACCTATGAGGGAGACATTCCAGGGAATGACTCTCTACCCTAGCATATGGCTGGAGTTGGGAGGGTATAGTGCATGGACCTGTCACGGCGGCACTTACCAACTCCTAGTGCCAGAGGGAGTTACTGCAGCAGAGGATAGGGTCAGTAGTCCTCAGGATGAGGGGGGTAGTCGTAGATATCATGTTATGATGCCACCATTCCTACACACTGTTAATCTATGCGGCGGATTAATAACACAGAGACTTGTGTATCGTACCTCGGGTCCTCAGGAACGGTTGAGGCCCAGTAAAACTTTACTTGCATTAAACTTTGTATAACAGGTAGTTACAGGCATCATTCACTTGTAGACATTACAGGCAGAAGCTCAGAGGTCGGGAGGAAAAACACAGGAACAATAAGGTCCTATAGCCCACGTTATCTATATGTCACCGGTCCTGGAAATTGAGTATACTCCGGAGGTAATAAAAGACAGGAATCCCTCCACATACACTCTGGCAGCAAAAATTACTTAAGGAGACAGCTTAGCCTAGATGCACCCCGTGGGTGTCAAAATTACATACCTCTGTGTGGTGATCCTAATGGCGGATGGCCACACAGGAAAAAGATGCCTGTGATGTGAATGGGTACCTGTTTTGGTCATCTGGGATTTGTGCGCTCTCTCTGGAAGGGACTCACTCCTCTCACATCCACTTTCTAGACGCTACGGGTAGTCGTTCCTCTTCCTCTATCTTCACCAACATGGAAGCTAAAGGTGCTTCCATGTGGCTCTGTGTTAGCACTCTCTCCTCCTGAAGTTGGCCTAGAAGATGAACCTCTTCCCGCTCTCAGACACTCACTTTTATAACCTCACTTGTACCACATGACACAGTAGAAAAGATATATTCAATGATTCTATGGGAGTTAACCCTTCAGACGCTGCAGCACACATACAGAAAATTGACATGACAGATTTGCACAGTTCATCCACATAAAACAATACATGTATGACAATTATGGAGGGGTCCAGGATGTTGTTCTGGGACACTATATAAGGGGTTAATAGCGAGAGTCACTGTCCCGATGCACCCCCGCTGTTGCAGTGGAAGGCCGGCTATCAGTAATAGCTGGCTCCCACGGGATCTCTTCAGATCCTGCGAGATCCACATGACGTAAGGTTACATCATGTTGCATTAAGTACCAATCTGCTATGATGTAACCATACATCCTGTGGCGGTATGGGGTTAAAAGGGTTTTCCAGGCATTTATTAGTGATGATGTATCCTCAAAATAGGTCATTCATAGTTGATAGGCAGGGGGCCAACACTTGGGATCCCCGATGATCAGCTGATCCTCTGTCCCACTGTTAGTGCAGTGTATCATATCTTTGACCATTCATTTGAATGAGTACTACATAATACGCTTTCACCATAGCTTACTCCAGGGTTCTTCAGGGTTTTCAACTGTTTTCCCTGTCACTGCGTCTGCATTTAGGAAAAGGATTTTCTGGTAGAACTTCTCTTTTATAGCAAGGAAGACTACTGCTTCTTACATACCACAGTTGTCTTTCTCCTAGTTTAGGGCACCAGGTCTGGGATCCAGGCCCAAAAAATCCCATAATCCTAAAATTTCAATATACTGTAAAAGATTTGGTAGAAGGTGACTTTTTAACTTAATACCTTTTCTTAAACCTGCTTCTTCTTTTCAATACCAAAATGTGTGCGTGCAACAGATTTTATGTGTCTAAGAACTGAGGTTATCAGAGATCTTCAGAAGAATGAAGACGTTAATATAAAGTAGAAGATAAAAATTCCAAATGTTAAAAAATGTTCTTTTTGAAGGTGAAATGATTTGACAGTAAGAGCTGCTTCAATGCTTTTTAATCACAGTCCATTGTCCATGCCAAAGACGGGAATCATTTAGAACACGCAACAGTTTATGCAAGAATTCTGAGTAATATTGTCATAATCTTATCTGGCTAATTGGGAAAGAATTATTCTTTTTTGTTCAGAAATATTTCATTTGGCGATACGTTTAAAGGCATACTGAACCAATTTGCTCTCTTTGTATAAGATATTAAAAAGTACAAAGGGCATTTATGCAAGGAAAGCTGCTCAGACTGAGATTTACAGCTCCGATCCAAGCTTCATTTTTTAGAATATAAACAAAAAGGAAATGTAAATATTTCTGTGATTTTTGCCTAATTTGGATGATATATTAGTATTTTCTTTTGGTTTACAAAAATTCCTAATTGGCAGCCAATACAGTTAGTAGGAAATTCTGCTTAGACTGTAATTCTCTTGTTTTGTGAAGAGTTGAATCTGTAGAGGAAACCTTATAGAAAATTGAAAGGAATGTCTCATTACAAAGGAACCCCTTTTTTGATATAGAAGCCAGCACAATGATCAGCTCATAACTGCAGCATCAGTTTCAGAAGTTCCCGGCAATAAGCTGTCATCTCTGAGAGAAGCTCCAGCTGGTCAGATTTTTCGGAAGGGAAAATGTAGTTTTGATTGCTAATGAATGAATAGCTAGATCTGGCAGCACTCAGATTTGGTTAGGGTATATGGAATATCATCAAGACATTCCCTTTAAAAGGAATGTTTTGCTAAGCTAACCCATTTCCATACGCCCTATTGGGGCAAATGGGTATCGTAAAGGGGGTTTCCTCCTTCTATGACCCAAAGTGAAGAACCTCTTACAAAGAGCTGGTTTTGCTCTAGTGGAGCTAGTCTATCCATATCATCATGTTATACTACATGTCTGGCTCCCGCAGTTTCCTAAGAAAGTGTCCTTTTACATGTATCAATGTTTCTTTAATTACACACATTGATCAACAAGGTTGGCACTCATTTACATGGCCTTCACACTGATTCTGCGTATATTGGAGGACAAACTATTGTTCTTACGCTATTCTGTTCCCACAGAATTGGATCATTGTTGGCAGCACACCCCCTATTCTTATGGGAAGATGTGTCGCCGACAATGGTGATTTTTTTTTTTTGTGCTGTAGAAAACATACATTTCTAGTGACCCAGAATGGTCATTACTAAGTGTTAATCCATTTCTGGGAAAAATAGGTGTGTTCTGAAACTGTTTTATACTGTGATGATTCTGTTCTGTTCTGTTTTCCCTGTTATATCGGCTAAATTAATATGTATATACTGGAGTTTGTGACTAGAGGAATCATAGAACTCAGTTCAGAAGAATAGAATAGCTCCTGTGATTCAGCATTTCTTTCACTTTGTGCAACCTCTCAGCTAATCAATTCAACACTACTATAAAAGTTTATAAAAGTAGTTACATCAAAGTACTAACAACCACTTGACTGTGAGTATGTTTGTTTGTGTGTGTGTGTGTGTGTGTGTGTGCGCGCTTCTAATGCTCTGCGCCCTGGTGACGTCATCACAGGTCCTACAACATATATAAAACACAGAGCCTGACTGACAGAAGAACAGCACAGTTAGGGCTCTTGGAAGGGGAGAACAAAAATAACAAAATGAGAATACAATTAAGCCGTTATTATCTCAGCCACAACTCACTGTTCCTGACAGAAGACACTGACTTACTGCCATCATAGAGATCTGGTGGGCTGAAGGACCTGCAATGACATCACTGCTGTGGGAGGAGCCATTGTGCAGTTTGGTAAAAGAGATCCAGTGGGCTGAAGGACCTGTGGTTGACATCACTGCTGTGGAAGGAGCCATTGTGCAGTTTGGTAGAAAGTACTGTATACTGGATAAGCCGACAGCAGCCACCAGGACCAGTGATGATGTCACCATCATGTAATCACCTGTGTGGGTAGAGTCAGGGATCACATAACCAGGGCCTGATCATTGTATCCAGGAGTCTGCTGAGCTGGTGATGTCTGGAAATCAGGATGGATGTACCACAACTGTGTGTGTGTGATGTGTGTGAATCAGGATGCATGTAGTAGAGCTGTGTGTGTAATGTGTGGAAATCAATATGGATGTAGAAGAGCTATGTGTGATGTGTAGGGATCATAATAGATGTACCATGTAGCACAGCTGTGTGGCACATTGCGCCACCAGAAACACTGGTTGTATAATTTCCTAATAATTACTAGTAGTTCCATAAGTTTCAGAAGAGAGCACACTAGATGTAGTGACAAGTGTGTATGCAGCTGGTTAAGGGGATAACCTCACTACATTTTTATTCTTAGGTCGGAGGAAGTAGCAGGGTACCAAGTATGATGTTGCAGGATTAATCTCAGGGCCCCAGTGAAAAAAACAGATGTAAGCCATGGCTGCGACAAATACAATAACAGAAACACATGCCTCAATACTCATACATATTTAATATTTGAATAAAATTGCACAACAGTTTATGCTAACCACATAAAAATAAAAGGTTCTTAGCACATATTTTGATCAAAGCAATTGGGCCAATCTGCCATGTCAATGATGAGATGGTCGGTGTAAACAACAGTTCTGCAATTTTATTCAGATATGAAATGTGTATCCCTGCTAAGGCATGTGTTTCTGTTACTATAATTGTTGCAGTTATGGCTTACATGCATCATCACATTTAATTTATTTGTTGTTAGGGCTGACTTGTGTTTTTGCATGCTGTGCATTGGTAGGGAAGTGACTGCCCTCACTTTTGTCTTGCACTCCATTCACCCATCTGGCCCAGGTCGCTTGATGAAAGTATATAGTCAGGTTCCTGGTATCCATGAGTACATTGGAAGACTATGGCCCAAAGAGAGATGTATTTTAGCGCTAGGTAGCCATCCGATAAGTTTTGTATGGATGCGGTAGCTGGGCCCACATGCTTTGATTAAAATACATGCTAAGGGCTTCTGCACATTGGTGAGGGCGATATCGGGCCGTAATTCATGGCCCAATATCACCCTCACAGTCCTTCTGAAAACCCCTGGATGTGAGAAGTTTTCACAAGGAAACAGCCTTGCATCCCTGCAGGGGTTCCCTTCATCCCTGCAACGGCAGTAACAGCCGTGACAGCGGATTGCAATGGTCTCTAATTGTTTTCCATGGGGCCCCATTGAAAACATGTGTGAGCGCCTAGATGTGACAGCCTAACATCCCTGTGGTGCTAAAGGAATCCACTGCTGCAGCTGTCACAGCTGCAGCAGAAGATTGCGATCTTCTCCCTTCGATTTCAATGGGTGGTATCACAAAAAGAAAGGAGATGCCGCAATTTTTTTTTCACACAGCACCAGAGGAGTGAAAACATCACAAATGAGAATGAAACCATTGAAAATCATTGGTTTCATAATCATGCATTTTCACTTACTCTCGCATTGTGAGAAAATTGTTCAATTTTCTCACCAGTGTGAAGGAGCCCTGCATTTTTATGTGGTTAGTATGAAAAATAGTTGTACAGTTGCATCGTCCGAGGAGTGGGTCCTAGTTTTAGGAGACAGCGGGCATGAGCCGCAGGCCTGGTCACCGTGGCACTACGCATTCGGTAGCCAGAGACGCATCCAAGCCACCTGGGAGGGAGGCTTTAAAAATGCGAAAACTTGGAGGATAACCCACAAAATAGATTACGGCTTAGTCCTTGTGTCACGGGTGACGTCGCCGTTGCTTCCTCTGCAGTGAAGCTGTATGGTGAAATAATAGTCCAGATGCACAAAGTACAGTTGAAAACAATTCCGGAAACGGTCAGCAATATTGCTTTACTTGTAAACTCAAACAATCACAGTTCAGTGGTACACATGCCAGTATACAGCATGGTTGCAAGTAAAACGGGTAGTGAGACAGGGAGGCAGAATACAGGATGAATACCGGGCCCACAGTCCTAGTTATCTTTGCAGCTCCACACCTGGAAATGACACACTTCTTTTCCCTCCAGACTCTCCACCTGTGCACACTCTTTTAATGCTGCATGGCGATTTCTGCCTTCTCTCTCTCACACTTTAACCTGTGCACTCCTTAGAGTAGTAGTCCTTCAGCAGCCATAAGGCCATCCTCTCGGCCGCCTTCATTTCTGGGCCTCAGTAGGACAAAGCACGGTTTCTCCTACAGAGTGGTAGGCTCCAGACAGACTCTCTTTGCAGACTAGATAAGACTCACTAGCTAGACTCTCTGCAACAACAACTTCCTCTACTCTCACTCAGCAAACACTAATACATAGCATGGTCAGGTGACCACAGACTCACAACACAAAAGGATACATTGCTAGACATAGACGGCTCACTTGCAGGCATTAACTCTTTCATTCCTGAAGGGGTGCAACACATATTTCATGCACACAGGAGTTGCAGACAATACAAAGGCACAGGACAAACATGAAAGGCATTCTGAAGTGGGTCTGGGCCACTACACAATTTTATTCAGATATTAAATGTGTATCAGTGCTGAGGCGTGTGTTTCAGTTACTGATCAGCTAATGTTGACCTATCCTGAGGATAGGACTTCAATAGTTAAAAGTTGGACAACACTTTTCGGTGGGGCTTTCACATGGGCAGAATTAACCCACAGGAGGCTACGTGAGCCACCGTAATTCCACAACAAAATCCGTAGGGCTACATGCAGATATTGATAACTGAAAATAGACAAAATCTGCCTGCAATTCCGCATCAGACTAGGCAGTTAGACCTGTTGATTATGGTGTGGAATTCCACAGCAGCAGAATACGGTGTGGGTTTTGGTGAGTATTGTGAACTAATTCCAGCCTATGTGAAAGCAGCCTTGAGGAGTTTTCTGTCTACGTATGTATCTGTGTTTAATAGCTGGAGCTTCCGTGACAGCTCTGCGTAACTTTAGGAAGATCATGTGTTAGTTGGCCCAAAGACATTGAAAATGAAGATAGTGGTGAGAGTAACGCATGTTACTGTTTAGATCAGGGTTGATAACTCATGTCATGTTTCATATCCAGTAGCTTGGACATATTACTGGTATTTTTCCTTCTTTTTTACTCTAGTAGGAGAGATTCAATGTCCAATAATTATTATTTTTATAGAAACTGAGCTCATGGCTGTGAATTAACATGAAAGGTTTTTCTTTGCCCTTCTCGGCCTGGAATTATTATTTCATACTATTGATTTACGTCTCAGGAAATTAATGAGAATATTAAAAGAATTAGAATTACACAGAATTTGGCAACACATTGATGATATCACTAAACAGACTTCAGCTCATTTTTTCCAGACAAAACACACTAAACAATGTGATCATAAAATGTAAAGGACAAACCAATATATCTTACGATGAATTCATCTTGAAGGACAATTCAACTACTTATTTCATGGCTCCAAAAAACATCCATCCCTACTAAAGATGGAAGGTGGTTACTTCAGTCCATATTTTGGGTTTGAAAAAAAGTTTTTTGTAGTCCACCCAACAACTAGCTCCTGGCATGGTGTAACACTTCTGAGATCTCCAGCAGTCCAGCAATCTTGGAGGCACCTGGCAGCAACTCTTCTATTTACCCCATTATATTACTTAAAGTCTCCCTCTGGTTTTGGGACAAAATTATATCTCTGGACCAGAAGGTCAGTGGGGAATTTATGACCTGTAGTTTTCCTTTTCTGCCATTCCTCCGATTTGCTACTGTAGTTCAAGATACTGTTTTTGGCCATCCAAGATGGCTGACACAATCTTGAATGGCCAGGCTACCTAATCCCCAATACTCTATATTTGCTCTCTGATTGGCCAGAGCTGCTCATACGATCTGCACTGGAGAATCAGAGAGCAATGCACAGTGTGCATTATGTGGTTAGAAAATTTTTGCAAGCATCTTGCATGGTGGAAAACGAAAGTAGGATCAGAGGAGAGTCAGAGAAGAACTGCACGCAATGTATCCTCCTCTCCCTCCTGTATTGGGACGGAATTGTTGGGGAACAAAAAAAAATTTAAAAGCAGCTGAAATTGATGCACCAACATGAAATAAGCTATATCCATTTCCTTACAACTCCCATTCTGCTGGTTTCTGGTCCCCAGCTGCTCTTCACTCCAGCAGTGATGCCATCCTGATACAGCTAATCCCCGGTTGAAGCGAGGCAGTGATTGGCTGAAGTGGCCACATGTCCTCGGTGTTGCTGAAATCATTGCTGGCACCGCTATAGCACACATTGGAGCCCAGCACGTGACCATTATTGTCTGGCTAACTGCATATCTTTAGGGCTTACGGCCATTGCGCCTGCCCTACAGCGATTGTGCCGGTGGCGATTGTGCCTGCCTTATGGCGATAGTGCCATATTAGCCTGCCAAGAACAAGTTGCTCCTCCACATTATTGTCTGGCTGACTGCATATCTTTAGGGCTTACGGCCATTGCACCTGCCCTACGGTGATTGTGCCTGCCTTATGGCGATCGTGCCTATGGCAACTGTGTCTGCTTTGCAGACCTTCAGGTATTGTATTTTTGGCTTTTTCAGTGAATAATGTCTTTGTTGTTTCCCTCACCTCTGTGATTTTATGTAACTTATAGTGAGTTAGCGTAGGTACTGACGGACGCAGTGTGGCCTCGATGCGGCCCGTCAGCCTATGCGTTTTGGCCAAAATGCAGTACCAACGCCCGCATTTTATTTGTATGCATTAGCAGTTTTGTATGTAGTTTGCTAGTTGGTGGGGGAGCCCAAGATGTCAGCCAGTGTGGCCCACTTTAGAGATACAGGGCAACCCGCTGTTATATGAGTGAGGGTTGATATCCTGTATGGTGGGTCACCATCCATCTGTGGCTGGCATCTTTGGTATCGTTCACATGTGCAGGCTATTAGTATATGCAGTCACTCCTCCCCAATCTGGGCTAGGTTGAGTGGGTGACGGCATATTAGCCTGCCAAGAACAAGTTGCTCCTTCACATTATTGTCTTGGCTGACTGCATATCTTTAGGGCTTACGGCCATTGCGCCTGCCCTACAGCAATTGTGCCGGTGGCGATTGTGCCTGCCTTATGGCGATCGTGCCTATGGCGACCGTGTCTGCTTTGCAGACCTTCAGGTATTGTATTTTGGGCTTTTTCAGTGAATAACAGCACATGACCATATATTGGCAGATTAAGTGAGAGAGTGAGTTGACTATGGATTTTTAAAGTTGGTTTACCACTCTAAGCTGATTTTCCACAGTAGTAATGAGTGAACTTTTAAAAAGTTTGGTTCAGCCAGTTTGCCAAATTTTGCCAAAGTGTTTCGTCCTAAAGACTTGGAATCAAACTGGAGCTTCATCAATACCCCTATAACTGGTGTATAACACTGCAAGAGCCATAAAAGCCCTGTGCAGCATCCCAGCAGCCACCCAGATATGAGGCTCACGCTGAGGAGCTGGGAGAGTAGAGTTGTCACTTGTCACGGTGGCTCTTACCAGACTCCTCCCCAGAGGAACACACGCAACCTTGGCCTGAGTGCCACTAGGCCTCCTCCAGACAAGCCTGGGACAGGGATGGCCTATAAACGTGTGGTGAACTGTAGATTTGTCACATGACACCACTGTTCCTTACTCACCGGAATGAACCTCAGCAGAGAAATAAACAAAATCCACACACAATTAACTTTTTAGTACATCAGTCCCTGGCAGGGGCTGGCAAAATGTTACTTGTATCTCTTGACAGTATACAGCATAAAACACACCGATGCAGGTAGGACAGAAGATTTGAGGTCAAGGATGAAGCTCAGGATGATATCGGACCAGCAGTTCTCATTATCTGTCAGGTACTGCTCCTGAAAGGGGAACTCTCCAGAGGAGGATTAAGGTAGGGTCACTTCACAGACACTCACTTGTTACAGACTTGAATCTCTGCACAGCGGACTCCACTCTCTTCACCCAACTCTCTCTCTTTCTCTGTCTAAGGCCGCCTGCAGACGAGCGGGTCGGATCCGGCGGCGAGAATTCTCGCCGCGGGACCCGACCCGAGCGCCTGCAGAGATGAGCGCGTACTCACCCGCGCCAGGCGGCCCCGGCTCTTTCATGTGCCGGCTGCCGGGCAGCCAGCGCATGCGCAGACTGGAGTCAGCGGCTGGGTGAGTGACGTATCTGTGCGAGGCTCTGCAAGCCCCACAGAAAAATAGGACATGCCGCGGTTTGTTTGCCGTGTGAGATTTCGCGCGGCCAGCCGCGGCCGTCTGCATAGGAGTGCGTATTGTAATGCACTCTTATGCAGGCTTTGAGCGGCGGAAATGCCGCGGGAAATCCCGCCGCGGGATTTCCGCCCGTGTGCAGGCGGCCTAAAGGGTTCCTGGAATTAGGGACCTCAGGTAACCTCTCTTTCTCTTCCATATCTTCACCACATGAGGGTTGATGGTACCCCCATGTGTCTGGCACTCTCTCTCAGGAACCCAGAAGAAATGTCCCTACACCACACCAAAATCACTCATACTTATAGAGAAGCACAGATCACATGATAGGACATAAATTGATACTTTTGCAGTCATATCCCAGCCACATCCAGACTTTAACTCCTCACTTGCTACAGCTGTGTAATACACATAACAGCAGACAAGACACTTTGCACAGTGCATCTACACAACGGACATTACATGTATGACAATTATGAAGGGGCCAGACATATGTGTTTTGGGACACTACACCCATGTAACACTTTAGGTCACCTAGGAGTGTATCTAAGTCCTTTTGGGCTGCTTTAAGGCAAAGTTAATGATGAAAAATAAGGAAAATGAAAAAAGAAAAAGAATAAAGATTATTTTTCCTACTTCATTTTTTCCTTCTCCTCCTTCAGTTTATAAGAAGGAGAAGGAAGAAGAAAAACAAGAAGCTAAAACAGGGTTTGGCCCTTTCAGTTCACTCAACACTAGTTCCCGGGTAACCGTTTTAACCTTCTCCTGAGCTGCATTCAGAATTCTGCAAGTTTTCCTGCTAATGTCTCTCAGTACTACTTACTATCTGAAACTTTCCACAGAACTGGCTATAGATATTTGCATTCTAGCAAGTGTAGTAATTACACCAGGTCAAGTGGAAAGCCAAAAATTGGGTTACAAAGAGGGGAAATACACAGCTGATAGCAAGAAACACTATTAGCACATGATACCTTGCACAGGATCTTAGTCATGTATAATGTGGACTTGCCTACAAGAAATCTTGCAGAGTTACATAGTTTGAAAAAAAATATGAAACAAGTCACCTTTCTAAGTTCTTGATTTTTTTTCTAGAGAAAGGCAATAAAGGAGACATATAATGTTCATTTCTATAATCTGTATGCACTTGAATAGGGTTGAGTTGCATTACCAGGCACAACCCATGTACAGGCGTGGCGCTGTTTGTGGAAAAATAGCAGGTTTCTTTTCTTTAATCTCAACCTTTTTTATAATGCTGGCAGAATTGGAAAATGGCTTCCTGCTACTAAAACGCTAGCTTGCAATGAATACAGAGCTAATCCGACTTTGAGCTGAGCAGCTGTGTCTGAGAAGCGTCTATGGATACCTGGTTCTAATCTGTCTCCGATTACTACACTGAGCAGAGGACAGTACAGAGAAAAACCAAGTAGAATTGGCAGTACTCAGGCTGTACTATTTTCTTTGTAGAATAAACTTCGATGAAGAAACTTTTTACAAGTGTAAAAAAAAACAAATTTTGCCACTATAGAATTGAATGAGCCTCAAGGACTGCTTCTGATAGGCTAAAACTCCCAGTATAAATAGGAAATTCTTGCTGCAGAAGGGGGAGTCGGGACCATTGATTGAGAGAGATAGAGTGCCTGGAAGACAGAGGAAACTGAGCTGAAGAATTTGAACCTGTCTTACGCTCCGCGACTGGATAGAAAGATTAGGATTGCGTTACTGCGTCACAGATCCAGGCATAACAGGACAGTTACAAAATGTGTAAGGCTGAAAAAAAAACATACGTCCATCTAGTTCAGCCTATTAACCCCAAGAATTCATTGGCAGCAACGTGTAAGTGAGGCGGCCTCAGTAAAACTGCTGAGCGTGCAAACCACTAGAGACTAAAAAGTCAGCCAGCAGAGCTGCTGCAGCCAGGGACAGGGACAATAATGGTCGTTTGGACAACTTTCACAATATCTGCGTTCAAACTTGTATGTGAAATGAGATATACATATTAAGAGCAATTAAGCCTGAGATGCTGATATCAGAGTTTCATTTTAATTGTGATGCAGACTTGTTGTTGTTACGTTTGTTTGGGCAAACAAGCACCGGGCCCACATGAACGTGACCCAAAGAGTACAGAATGGGGATCAACAGACAACTGACTGTGTGCTGAAGGGAAGATGGTAAGGCCCTACCTAATAGCGGAGCAATCGCCTTGATAAAGGCGGCCCCATGCTGGGACCTTGGCCCTGGCTCTGCTCGAATCGGTGGTACACGGAACCCGGACAAGTACGGACAATCCAAATGCACAAACAGGAAACTGACAGATGATAAACACACTTACCACTCAACCTCACATGCTAATTCATTAAGCCATAGCTAGTGGCAGGTAATTCTACAGTAACAGCTCAATTGCTTATTTAACATTGTAACCTTACTTATTTTCATTCATTTGTTAATAAATAAATATTGTGCATTTGTTGCAACTCCTTCCGCTGCATTGTGTCCTGAATCTGCGTCACAACACCATCTACAGCTCAGTCCCATAAAGGAGTAATCCAGGCAAAAAAACTTATTGCAAATTTGCTGTGGGGAAAAACCTAAATAAAGATATAACCACCTCACCCTGTGCCTGTAGCACCAAACCTGGCCGCTGCATTGTTAACAGTGATAACTGCTTCCAGCGCTGTCTACACTGGCGGTGGTGTCAGAAATCAGCTGATCAGTGGGGACCCTGAGCAGCAGACCTCACAATCAACTATTGATGACCTATCCTAATGATAGATCCTCGATAGTAAGAATCCCAGGTAATCCCATTGATGTTTTCTACAGTATACAGAGCCCTGATGGTCTAGTCTCAGCCACAGATTGAAAATCCTCGCCTCCTGAAGTGCTGTCTATGACTGGCTGAGCAGTGTGACCAATCAGAGGCAGCGCTCAGCTGTCAATCAATGACTGCTGGGTGCTGTCTCTGATTGGCCAAAGCACTCAGCCAATCAGCGGCAGCACTTCAGGAGTCGGGGATTTTCAATTTCCAGGCCAGAAGAGGAGCAGAAGAAGAGTGCCGGGACCTGCAAACAGACGCGCCGGAGATGACAGCGCTACTAAAGGTGATGTATTCTACTTTTTTATTTTTATTTTTCTACAGTTATTGATTATTTTCAGGGGTGGGCTTATATTTCAAGCCCCCGTCCCCTTAAAATTCTTGTCGGAAGAGTCCCCTGCTACTGCTGTCAGCAGTGGCAGGGCATTGCGATTCTCACCCATTGACTTCAATGGGGCTACCGCTGCTGCCAACAGCCCCATTGGAAACAATGGGAGAGATCGCAAAAAGAGTGGACATGCCGCGATTTTGTTTTAACGCTGCATTGCAAGTGTTAAAAGCATTGCAAATGTGTATGGAGCCATTGGAAGCCATTGGCATTCATAATTTAGCGATTTATCGCAACCTCGCAGCGCTGGAAAATTGTGCGATTCCCTCGCTAGTGTGAAGCCACCCTTAAGTATAAAACTGACACCCCCGGACTCAGTGGGTCACCTACTTTCAGCCCATAAGCTTAGCTTATAGGACTAAAATAAGCTGACAGAGTCTTTTAATGTATATGAGATTTACTCTTTAATGACTAACCTTTAACCCTTTCCAATCCACTGTCTGACATCTGAAGACATTATGATTTAAGGCTGTACAGCTCCGATGTTGGAAGATATCCGTCAGGTTCTCTTACTGTATATTGCCAACCTCTCTGCTGTCGGAGCCTATCCAACGTGTCACTTCATGCTGTACTGTCTTTAGCCAGCATATAGCGCCGTTGTATAGCGGCAGAAAAAGAGTAAGCCTACTAGGAAAACCAGAATACAAGTTGGATTGGAAAGGGTTAATGTATGTATTATTACTGCTATCTGAATTTGTAGCCTTTCCTTACATAGTGCAAAAATGGAAGTAATAATGATTTTCCTTTAAAATGCAGTTGTAATTAAACAGCCTGCTAATCGCATGGGAACAATGGTCCAGCCACTCCTAGCTCGCAAAACCAAATGACAACCTGGGTTTTTTATTGTTTCTGGCAGATCGAACATAATTAATTTCAGAGGCGACAGGCTACGCCCCGGAGGCATGATCTAAGACACTTTACATGCCATGATTTTGCTATATAAACATGTTTGTCTGAAATTTTTTATTATTTTTTTCTTCGACTTGTCTTCACCCATGTCTAATTGCGCACTTAGTAAAGCTCTTATTCCAGAAAATGCGTAATGAACACGTCGTCCAACTAGCTCATGTTTCTTTGGCATAACACCGTATTAAGGAAAACAGAAATTGGTGTTAATCACAGGAATTATGCAGAGATTTCTGTTTAATGCCTTAACCAAAATCAGATCTGTGACCAATCAATACTATGTGACTCCGAAGCCCAGAACAAAGTCACTTTGTTTGTTATATAAGTAATGGCAACCACTTATATCATGCATTTCCAGGGAAACTGTATACAGAAGTGATTAGCACCTTATATAAGAGGCTTCCATTCAGTCCTAAGATGAAGGTGCCAAGAATATTGTGACTCGAGAAAAGTAGGTTTCCTGTAAAGAATGCATTACAAGTGTTTGCCCTCTAGTGACAATGTCTGAATGATCGGCAGATAACTTATGGCATAGCATCACAAAAAAAGGACTCTTGGATTGGCATACCTAGCCAAACTGGACAACCTCATCCAACAACCAGGGACAAAGGCATTACTTGAAGCTCCTGGGCGCCAATGCAAAATCTGTTACAGGCCTCCCCTAATCTCCCATGCACCATTTATAACACTGATGTCTTTTTATGTTGCAGAGGGGCTCTGGGGACATCTCAGGCACCAGAGGGCCTGGATGTAGCTGCCACCTTTGCACCCCCTATAGCTACACCCTGTTTCATCCAAGCTCGACACAAAACACCTTATGCGGATCAGATGGAATTTGTTGTTATAAAAAAAGATATACACACAATGTACTAACGCAGAGAACACAATAAATTTATAATAAGAATCAAAAAGTGGGTGAATAGGAAATCTGATCCTAACCTACAAATGCAATGAGACCCTACCTAAAAGCAGAGCACTTGCCCTGATGAGGGCAACCCCACTTCAGGAACATGGACTGATCCTGACTCTCCCTAACTGGAAAACAGGGATAATATTTGCTACAATGAATAACAACATATGCTGAATAGATGTTAAACTAGTATGCAATGAACTAGATGAAATACGAATGCAGAAATAGCAATACGTTAGGAGATACATGCTATAACACCCAAATATCCTTAAGATCAGATTATCTAATAGTAGAACAGGATAGGAGCCGCCAACTTCGCCAAAAACACCTTTGGACTAGAAGTATAACTGGCATCCTCCATGAGGAGGAGCTGAAATAAATGTGTACAGACTGTGGTTTTCGCAGGGGAAATCCTGTAGGTGCTTCTTGCACATGACGCAGCCTGAGATCACTGCGTGGGGTAAACATCTTTCCAGATTGGTGGTCAATTGTGATCTGAACTGAGAGGTCCAGTGGCTCCCCTGCAGCAGAAGACTCCACCTCTTGGGGGCGGTTTTGACTTTCGTGACAGAGTTCCTCAATGGGGGTTGTCCTCCCCCCTACTTTTACTGTAGCCAAGGCAGGAACTTCTTGGCGGGGAACGTTTGGTGGGAACTATGTGGCAGGAACATTCTGTAAAGAAGAACAAGATGGCTGGGCATCATCTTGAATGTCCTTTTTGTAAACCATATGGGGCTTTGTAGCAAAGTCCATTAACTGTACACAATCCAACAATATAACATCATCTCTCAGCATGTAATGCATCCTCACTACAGTGGTTGGAGAGGAATTTTCTTGCTCTATCTGTAGTTCAGACAGAAAACTCAGTCCCAACTCTCCTGAGTCTTTTTAGGCACTGACAGAAGACTTGGCAGACACTTGCATAAACAGCAGGCACAGAGATTTGAATTTTATTCTCAACACACCAGAAAAAGTGAAGGCTTGCATTAACACAACCACGTAGATGTGGCACAGAGGCGTTTTATCCTGCTCGTGATGCCAGAAGAACAGGTTAGGGTCCTGCAATGACCGAGACACAAGGCACACCACTGAGGAGATGGCGGGGGTAGTTGTTAGAGATGTCACAGTGGCACTACCAACTTCTCCCGTGCAGGACGCACATAACCTTGGCCAAGGAGCTTCCAGACCTCTTCCAGGCAACTCTGCAGCAGCAGTTACCTTAAAGGGGTTGTCCCGCGGCAGCAAGTGGGTCTATACACTTCTGTATGGCCATATTAATGCACTTTGTAATGTACATTGTGCATTAATTATGAGCCATACAGAAGTTATAAAAAGTTTTTCACTTACCTGCTCCGTTGCTGGCGTCCTCGTCTCCATGGTGCCGTCTAATTTTCGCCGTCTAATGGCCAAATTAGAAGCGCTTACGCAGTCCAGGTCTTCTTCTCTTCTCAATGGGGCTCTGTGTAGCTCCGCCCCGTCACGTGCCGATTCCAGCCAATCAGGAGGCTGGAATCGGCAATGGACCGCACAGAAGAGCTGCGGTCCACGGAGGAAGAAGATCCCGGCGGCCATCTTCAACTGGTAAGTATAGAAGTCACCGGAGCGCGGGGATTCAGGTAAGCGCTGTGCTGTTTTTTTTTTTAAGTCCCTGCATCGGGGTTGTCTCGCGCCGAACGGGGGGGGGGGGGGGGGGTTTAAAAAAAAAAAAAAAACGTTTCGGCGCGGGACAACCCCTTTAATAGGTGGTGTAGTGGAAATATGTCATGGGTGATGCCACCGTTCCTTACTTTGTAGGATGTCTGATGGGATAAGTAAGAGAGTCCACACACAGTTAACTTGATAACGTCAGTTGCTGGGAATGGTCAGTGGCTGTAACTTTACTTTCAGATTTGATAAGCTCACACAGCAGTGCAGGAAAAACAAATTACAGAGGTCAGGAAGGAGAACACAGGATGATACCAGGCCTACATTCCAAGTTATCTGTAACACTCTGCTCCTGGACACACACACACTCCGGGACATGGGATGAAACCAGGCCTACAGTCAAGATATCTGTATGACTCCGCTCCTGGAGACACACACCGGAGGAGGACAAAACACTCTACTGACAATCACTTGCAAACGACTTTCTGGACACTGCAAGACGGACTCTTTCTCTCTCTCTCTCTCTTAGGATAGGGGTTCTTGGATTAGGTCATCAGGGTACCTCTCTTCCTCTTCCATTCTTCATCACATGAGGGTTGAAGGTACCCCCATGTGGCTGGCACTCTCCCTCCACACTCAACCGTTGAATCAATGGACCTCTTTTCCTACTTGTCACTCACATATATACCTTGTATACTCACATGACAACATAACTTATTACAATTTCTAGACATATCACAGACATTAACCTCTTACATGCTGCAGCTGTACAATACACATAACTAAAGACAAGAAAATGTGCACAGAGTATCCACATTAAAGACATGACATGTATGACTGCTATGGAGGGGGCAGATATATACACTTTGGGCCACTACAGACAGGTGCTCATTGGCTGGCTGGGACACACACCTCCCAGCCGATCAATCCACCCACACACCAGTAGAGAAGTGCTCATGTTGGCATCCAATGCTGGAATGACACTAAGCATGCGCTGATGTATGGTGCTCATGGATCGGGGCTCTTGCTGTGATGTCGCACCGGCTGATAAGCTGTGACACACCCATAAATGCTCCTAGAAGTTTTAAGTTTTTGATCTCTCTTCAAAGAATCTCCTAGAAAAGGGTAAAAAGTGGAGTAAACTCTTTTTGTTAGAAAGTTCCCCCACCAATAAGTTGATTCTAGGATGACCCCTTCTGGAACCACCAGCAAACAGATGTAGTATGTGGTGGAATCTACTAGTAATTGTTCAAACCTCCACAGAGCCACCTCAGATTTTACTAGAATATATGGGTTGTATGGGCTGTAATCCATGGGCTCGACCACCTAGTGCCCATCAAACATCATCTCAGCCATTGACACTAGGCGGTGGAATCTGCCCACCTAGCAATTCAAAAGTTGCAGACTATGAAACAAACAGGAGTGATTGTAGCTGAGCAGAGGGGGTTAGAAGAAAATTAAAAACAGCGCTAGTTTACTCAGACCCGTGATTTTACACACCTAAGTAAACCCTGCGCCAAGTTACTAGTGACAATTATATTAAGAGGCACAAGCCGCTTAATGCATTTGTTTCATCTGGCAGTACCTCCGGATGAAAACCTACACCAGCTACCGTATATACTCAAGTATAAGCCGAGATTTTCTGCACAAAAAAAAAATGTGCTGAAAAAGCCCCCCTCGGCTTATACTCGAGTGAGGTAAAAAAAAAACAAAAAACACAATACTCGCCTCTCAGACGGCGTCTGTGTCCCCGGCGTGATGCTCTTTTCGGCGGTGCGGCAAGCTGCTTCAGTCTTCTCCCCGCTGTCATCTCCCTGGCTATGTTTAGAAATCCCCCGCGGTCAGTGAACTGAATGGCTGTGATTGGTTTATCGAGTGCCGGTTGTGATTGGCCGGCGCTTGATCCAATCACAATGCTTCCTCACACAGCGTTGATGGTGGGGGATTTCAAAACCAAGCTCGGCTTGTTTTATTGTTTTAAGTGATGTGGCTCTAAATTTTAAAGGGGATATTTTAACTGGACAACCTCTTTAAATAGGGCCCCGTGTGTCAACATAGACCAGGTGAATTAAGAGTGGAAGTACCTATTCGTATTATTGTTTTAAGTGATGTAACTCTAAATTTTAAAAGTGATTTTCTCTAGACAACCCCTTTAAATATCCCTGAATTCTGGCTTCCAAAAGTTGACGTCTTGGCACACACGTCATAGCAGCGACTTCTGGGGCTTGTCTGTCGTGCCCCATCATGTTTTCAAAAGAAGGGTAGGGCTTAGATTTAGGGGGCGTGGTCATACATGGCCATCTCTTTTAGTATAATCTATGTGTAGATTATACTAAAATCCATTTCTAGCCCCTACCTTGCGTAGGTTTTTCTTCTCGTGTCACCAGATAGAACAAATATATTAAGAAGCTTGTGCCTTTTAATACATTTATCACTGATAGATGGGTGCAGGGTTTACTGATGATGCTGGTTCTACTGCGCACACGGTATGTGCTGCTCATGAGCTTTGCGTCATGACGCACGTTGCGTACAATATACAATATACTTGGTATGGGTAACGCCCTTTTCTGGTGTACAGCCTATGGGAAGTGAGAGACTGCTTTTCCTAAACATTGTGAACCATAAGGGTCGCGGTTGCAGTAAGAGACACTGTTAATTACAGTCATATGGACTTTGTGAACTTATCTTATTATTACTGAAGAATCTGCGGTCGGAGACGGCTTTGTTCTGTTACCGTACCCTACACAATGGACTTGCTGCCTGTTATATATTTCGGCTGGATGGGGCCAAGTTGAACTGTTTGTAAATAAAAATTTTGTGCATCGCAACATGTCTGACTTCACAAGCTTTCCTCGGTGATCCCGCTGCGTCCTGCTTCCAAGGAGGTTCTACAATGTGGTAAAGCATCGCCCGTACCTGACCGGCAGTGCCAGGGCATGAGAGCCTGGTATCCCTGCTGCCTGGCACATGGGAACAAGGTATGATTGATGACCCCAACTGTAAACATAGCCTGGTGCAAATCAAAATAAGTCACTCTGCAACTCCCTCCACATCAGTGAGTAAGGCCTCGGTACCAGACAGGGCTTCAGAGAACCCTGCACCTTCTCTTAAGTCCTTCCCCCCTTCAGAAACTCAGGGCCAGACTATCGTGACTCAAAAAAGTTACAGTTCATAGATTATACTTTTTTTTTACTTGCAGTGAAGAACGTGAATAATAATTTGAACCTACATAACCATAAACTTCTACAACTGCGCCATTTTATGAACCATGACACCAAGAAAGTTATTAATGAGCATGAACTTTGTGAGCCTAGTCACCCCTGAATGAAATATTTCGGATGATAGCTGTAATTACATTTAAATGCTTTTGGCTTTTGTGCCGTGAAACCAAATCTGGAAGATTCTCACTAGAACCTTTCCAGACGCTGATCATGAATGGTCTGTCTATTTTGCTCAATCCTTTCAGGGCCTGCCACATCATGTACTGGGGTCGCTCTCCAAGACTAGTTCTATACTATATGAATTGCTGGTATTTTTTTTCCTAGTGGCTGAAATCTGGGTGAACCTGAGCGAATTCTGGGATCCCATCTGCTTTATAACAAGTCCAAAAAGTCTTTTTTCTCAAAATGTGAGAAGACAAATCCCACCGTGTATTGTACATGTTAAATATTTACCTTATGGAAATCTTCCCACAATGCACTTGGCTAGAAAAATAAATAGAAAATTAGAGTTATTTTAACCAAGGCATGACTAAGTTAGTAAAATGTAAGCCATGCACGTGTCAGACGGGAGCGGGATCACATTTTGCATACATTTGGCAGAAGGGCTTGTTAATGGACTTAGGGCCTTATTAAAGGAGGCAGATTGGGTTTCATTTTGATTGGCCCGCACTTCTAGGCTTCGTGTAATTAGGGAAGCTGTTTCTCCCTTTTCTATCAAGTCCTATATGACTTTGGGTAAATATATTTTAATTGTCAAGAAGCGTTTCCGCTGTTTATAACTTCAGTAAATGTTACTCCCCAATCTTCTGTAGAAAATGGCTTAATTAAAGTCCAGTTGGGTTTGGCAGTTTTGCTTAACCACTTAGTGACTGGCCTATTTTATGCCTTATGGATTTTCTTAACAGAAATTAAACTTTATTGAACTGCTTTGACACTATTTTTCATTCCCTTAAGAGAACTTGAAGATGTGATCATTCGATCGCTAGGATAGTAGACTGCATTACTTATGTAGTGCATTCTACTGAGCCCATGACAGCAGCCTATTAAACTATGCAGGAGGCGTGGCCTAATAGGCTGAGTTACATAGCAGACATAGACGCCTTTGATAAGCCTCCGGCTACCATGGGGGTCCATTGGTAACTTGCGAATGCATTATAGGGTGCCCCTTTCCCCTGTCATTTGCTTACACACTGGAGCTGCTAATGACTGTAATATGTAAGGGGTGCTCTCAGCTATAAGATTCCCTGATCAGAGTTTAATCACTTATTCTGTGGATAGGTAACAAACTATTATTCTGGAATATCCCTTTAACAGTCAGAGTAAATCCTCTAATATATTATGATTTGCTTTTGCAATTTAAAGGGGTTGTACCACAATTACAAGTTATTCCCTGTCAACTGATTAGGGGAAAGTTTCCTGATCATGGAGGTCTCAGCACTGAGACCCCTGCTGATCTTTAGAATGGGGTTTCTGTATCCTTAGTCCCCTGCAGTGAGGAGGAGACAGAATGAAGCGCTGGTCAGGCAAGCGCAGTAATGCTCCATTCATTTTTAATGGGCGTGCAAAGATAATTGGGAAATGTTCAAGTATTTCCGTCAAGCCCTTTTAAATGAATGGACCGCTGATCATGCATGCTCGGCCAACGCTCCGTTCACAGTGACGTTACTGCAGGGGGAGAAGCGATACCCGCAGTGACAGCCAGAGGAAAATCCCATTCTCGAGATCGCCGGGGTCTCAGACCATCACTGATCAGCAAATTATCCCTTATCCTGTGGATAGCTTATAACTTGTAATTGTGGTACAACCCCTTAATTCCAAAATCCATAATAACTGGCATTGCTGACATGCTAGTGGGCAGAACTATAGGCCAACTGATTATATTCTTCTTCACACAGAGGCTGGTTTATAGAAAATGGGATAAAAAACAAAGTAACATTCCCTCATAATTCTATGTTCCAGGTGGACTAGGGTAGTCATGAGTTAACTGTAAATTCCCTGGTGTTCTAAAGCAGCAAAGGGGTTAGTTTTACATTATGCAGGGGTGAAGGGCAGTCTGGGTGGATATCCACAATCAATGGAGTGCCATTAATCTGGCAATACCTAAAACCGAGTTAATTAAGCGGTATTATAATAGTTACATTCTTGTACATAGGAGCAGTATTATAGTACTTATATTCTTGTACATAGGAGGCAGTATTAGAGTAGTTATATTCTTGTACATAGGGGGCAGTATTATAGTAGTTATATCCTTGTACATAGGGGGCAGTATTATAGTAGTTATATCCTTGTACATAGGGGGCAGTATTATAGTAGTTATATCCTTGTACATAGGGGGCAGTATTATAGTATTTATATCCTTGTATATACAGGGCAATACTATAGTAGTTATATTCTGGTACATAGGCGGCAGTATTATAGTAGTTATATTCTGGTACATAGGCGGCAGTATTATAATAGTTATATTCTTGTACATAGGAGGCAGTATTATAGTAGTTATATTCTTGTATGTACGGACAGTATTATAGTAGTTATATTCTTGTACATAGATGATAGTATTATAGCAGTTATATTCTTGCACATACAGTAGGAGGCAGTATTATAGTGGTATATTCTTGTATATAGAGGGCAGTATTATAGTAGTTATATTCTTGTACATAGTATGCAGTATTATAGTAGTTATATTCTTGTACATAGGGTCAGTATTATAGTAGTTATATTCTTGTACATAGGGGGCAGTATTATAGTAGTTATATTCTTGTACATAGAGTTACAGTATTATAGTAGTTATATTCTTGTACATAGGAGGCAGTATTATAGTAGTTATATTCTTGTACATAGGGAGCAGTATTATAGTAGTTATATTCTTGTACATAGGGGCAGTACTATAGTAGTTATATTCTTGTACATAGGAGGCAGTATTATAGTAGTTATATTCTTGTATGTACGGACAGTATTATAGTAGTTATATTCTTGTACATAGATGATAGTATTATAGCAGTTACATTCTTGTACATACAGTAGGAGGCCGTATTATAGTGGTATATTCTTGTATATAGAGGGCAGTATTATAGTAGTTATATTCTTGTACATAGTATGCAGTATTATAGTAGTTATATTCTTGTACATAGGGGCAGTATTATAGTAGTTATATTCTTGTACATGGGGGCAGTATTATAGTAGTTATATTCTTGTACATAGAGTTACAGTATTATAGTAGTTATATTCATGTACATAGGAGGCAGTATAATAGTAGTTATATTCTTGTACATAGGAGGCAGTATTATAGTAGTTATATTCTTGTACATAGGGGGCAGTATTATAGAAGTTATATTCTTGTACATAAGGAGCAGTATTATAGTAGCTATATTCTTGAACATAGGGACAGTATTATAGTAGTTATATTCTTGTACATAGGGGCAGTATTATAATAGTTATATCTTTGTACATAGGGGGCAGTATTATAGTAGTTATATTCTTGTACATAGGGAGCAGTATTATAGTAGTTATATTCTTGTACATAGGGGCAGTACTATAGAAGTTATATTCTTGTACATAAGGGGCAGTATTAGTATTTGTATCCACAACTTCACCCTTTAACTGCCTACAGCACATATACGCTCACTATCGCGTGACGTATGTGTGCTATG
The DNA here is from genome assembly GCF_035609145.1 of Eleutherodactylus coqui. NCBI lineage: Eukaryota > Metazoa > Chordata > Amphibia > Anura > Eleutherodactylidae > Eleutherodactylus > Eleutherodactylus coqui. The sequence goes on along the minus strand of NC_089845.1, from coordinate 96,537,531 downwards.
CAGGGTGCATGATCGCGTTACATAGCGCCCGTATCAGCGCTTTTTAATGAACTTTGCTGTGCTGCCGGAATGCTGCAGGGACCTCTCCCATCAGCGCAGTCCTGGCAGCACCATGTTTGAATAGCGAGTCAGCTGACTTAGTAGGCGGGCCGACCTATGTAGTCCTAATTCCATGTGTTATTGCTTAAAGGGGTTGTCCCGCGAAACAAAGTGGGTCTATATACTTCTGTATGGCCATATTAATGCACTTTGTAATGTACATTGTGCATTAATTATGAGCCATACAGAAGTTATAAGAAGGTTTTCACTTACCTGCTCCGTTGCTGGCGTCCTCGTTTCCATGGAGCCGTCTAATTTTCAGCGTCTAATCGCCCAATTAGACGCCCTTGCGCAGTCCGGGTCTTCTTCTTTTCTCAATGGGGCTCCGTGTAGCTCCGTGTAGCTCCGCCCCGTCACGTGCCGATTCCAGCCAATCAGGAGGCTGTAATCGGCAATGGACCGCACAGAAGCCCTGCGGTCCACCGAGGGAGAAGATCCCGGCGGCCATCTTCAGCAGGTAAGTAAGAAGTCACCGGAGCGCGGGGATTCAGGTAAGCGCTGTCCGGTGTTCTTGTTTAACCCCTGCATCGGGTTGTCTCGCGCCGAACGGGGGGGCTGTTGAAAAAAAAAAACCCGTTTCGGCGCGGGACAACCCCTTTAGCCCCACAAAATCATGCAAAAATAGAGCATATTGCATTTTTTCCCCATGCTTGAAATGCGCACGGATAAAAATACGTGTGAAGGAACCCATTGAAACCAATGGGTTCTATTTGATGCGTATAGTGGGAGCAGATATGGCAGCCGCAAATACGCCCGTGTGCGGCCAACTTTATTTAGATAAACCCAACAACCATAAATAAGATTTTTTCTTTTTATCATATTGTACAATAAATGATTTGGTGTGAAGCGGTGGATAAATGTATCACTCTCTATATATGTAATACTCTAATAATTTTATTTTACAAAAATTGTTATCTTCCAAGAAATTTATGCACGCATTTTAATGGAACACATTTCCATGGAAGGAGTAAATAATACAGTAAGATGTATCTGCTCAGGTTCTTTAAGTGTCTGGATGCTTTTATTGCTCTTTCCTGTTGAGTTGTATGTATCCTCCTGATTTACGGTCATTTTCTTTCAAAGATGTTCAAAAACAATCTAAGGAAAAAGTTATTTGGACAGAGAATTCCCAATAAAATTAAAATTTATTGTTTGCTTTTACAAGTCTGTTGAACACAAATCTTACTTCAGCCAGAAACAGAGAAACAAACTGGCAGAGCAGCCTTTGTACGTCTAACGGTGGTGAGTTTACTTGTGCAGGTTTCTTGTGGTTTTTGACCCAAAAAGAAAAAAAGACATAAAAAAAACATAGCAGTGAGGTTTTTTTTTATTATGAATTCTTTATTTAAATCTTTTACTTTTTTTGGTAAAAGAAACAAAAACAATAATCCTGCTAGGAGATAAATGCAGTGCACAACATTTAAGCAGTGAGGTTTTTTAACCCTTGTGTTGTACCAGTTTCAAATAGCAAGACTGCAATGAATAAGGCTGGGGTCAAATAGACCCCAAGGTACCACAAGGGTCACAATTTCCTATTTTGTGAAGCCAATCAGCATTTTTTGGGTTCATTTGCCCCTTTGACTTCAATTAAAGAAGAAGTTTTATAGTTATAGGAACATAATCCACAACCAATTTCTTTAAAGGGCTCTCCACTTTAGATAATCCCTAATTCCCAGAAGGATGCCTTCACAATAAACTGATCTTAAAGTGTCCTCTACAAGGGCCACAACAATTAGCTGTAATATGTAGGGAACCTGACAGTAAGTCTTCAACTTACCTGCAGCTCAACCACAAAGCACTTTAAAAAAGGGGTATCTGAGACTGTTTTACTGATGACTTAATCTCAGGATAGGACATCTGTAGTTAATCAGCAAGATCCCCTCCTTAGGAACCCTGCTGGTCTGCTGATTGCCAGGCCTCCTGTCAGTTTAGACAGTACTGGAAGCAGCTAGCACTGTCCATATTGCAGTGGTCAGGTTTGGTACTACAGGCACAGCTCCCATTGAATTTCAGAGAAGCTGTGCCTTTAGTACCAGCCTGACAATGTTGGAAGCTGTATTTGCTTCCACAGTAGTAAAGATCATGGGCAACCCCTTTAAGCATTACACAGTGCCCAATCCAATCAATAAGACGTCTGTGTAATGTAGTACAGCTCCTCCAGAGTAAGAGATGCTGTTTGTACCTACTCTCTACTTTGAATAAGGAGGTCCCATGTCCCCCTGTATGAATGATCAGAACTCGAGCACATGCACTGTTTCTTCAGTCATCTCTATTGCATTTCTGGAGATTACTAAATGTTGTATATGGCTTCTCTTTGGCAGTCCCATAGAGATGAATGGAGCAGGCTGGACTGATGCCCCTTTAAGTTTCCTTGATCTAAATGTATATAGCCCACAGTACTCCCATAAGGTACCATACCACTAATGTTAGTCATGCAGTGCCACCACATAAAAGTGCCGGTCTGGTTGCATCTGACCCTTGTGCCGCAAGTTGTGCAATCCTGCTGTAGAGGATGTAGACATTGATATGGAAAGCAGGTCTGACCTACACAATTTACTCATGACAAGGATGAATCTCTGAAGTACAGGGTCAAAAGCACTGCAATTTGGGCACCTGTATGTGATGTGGCACTCCGCTTGTTGATAACCTGGCATAGGAAGAAGGCAGATCAACAAAAAGATCCCAAAATTTGAGGTCTAAGTTCTTTTAAAACCTCAACTTTACTGCCTGGAAGGAGATTATTGTTATCCCTCACTGATGTGGTGGAAGGGAGGTAAGTGACAGCCACTTTGGGGGCCCCAAAATGCTATTGACATCTTTTCAGCCCACATCCCACATTTCCCCCTCCCCTATTAACCATGCAGAAGTTTCCAACTTTTGCTCCAGCTCATGCAGTACCTGCTCTTTATTGAAAAGATGTCTTTTATGTCTATGCAAGAAGCTCATAAAGTACTCTGAATTGTCCAAATTGGCCCACTGCCTCCTTATTCCATGCCAAATCCCTGGTTTCTGATCAGTATGACATAAGGAATCTTCCATGAGAAGCGAGGATGCTATTTGCCCGGCAATATTTTATGTCTAGATGTAAAGATTTTTTTGTTATATAATTATCTACACAATCTTTTCCGGCCAACTGCTTACTACACGTACAACTGACCACTGACTGGCTCCACATCAATGGGCCAAACTAGTCCAAGTTTTTTTTTTTGTTTCATTTGTGGATAGAACATCGACTTATGAGAATGAAAAGCATATTGTGTCTTCAAGCCTTTTCATTTCTACAAAAACTGGAATATGGAATCAGAAATGTAATATTCCACAATGCTTAAGAGACAGTGGGGGGACATAGGGTGTGCCGGCCTTAGGTTAAATGTGAAATATGTTTTGGCACCCCCTCATAAGAAACAAAAACTATACATATTGCACTGAGGCAGCCTGCCTGTATTCTGCTTGTGCAAAAAGCAGCAATACCTCTGCAATGCCACTTATTGAATGGAGGTATTGTTCCATCTTCTTTATTTGCATATTACCCAGAGGAGCATGGATGGCCTTCTAAGTCTCCTCACTCACCTTCTGGGTGCTCTCCCTAAGGAGTGATGTTACCCCTTCCGACTCATATCACAGGCCTCTCACTAGGATCCTAGGGCACACTGATGAGCGGCAAAAACACTGAAACAGCTGTCTGTGTATGGATTCTGGCTTGGTTTTCAATTCCCAATCATTGCTCTACAGACCTGTATACAGGGTCAAGCATTGATTTGCAGGAATGCTGCTATCCAGTAGGTGGCGCTGCAGGGGTATTGTTCCATCTTCTTTATTTCCGGACTCCTATAGCGATGCATCTGCCTCCATTTGCTTGCCCTTTATAACTTGCTATATAACCAGTCTATAAGATGGCTGAGAGATATCTATTGATTGAGCCTTTTGGGGGGAAATCCATAATATAAATGTCATTCCCAATCCCAGTTCTCGAAATATACCGTATTTTTCGCTTTATAGGACTCATCGAATGATAAGACACACCTGGGTTTTAGAGGAGGAAAATAGGAGAAAAATATTTTGAACTCCCCAGACCAGAGGGAGGTATTACAGGAGAAATAAACAGCAGTAGTCCTGCCTTGGAATGAAGTATATACCACTAGGTCAACCTGTCATTCAGGATCCAGGAAAGCTGAGTATAAATGTAATGGTGATCTTATTACTTGTCACCCAACTTTCCCGGAGCCCTGAATGCCACGTTTGAATAGTTATAGCAATGTATATGGTATACATGCTTGCATAACTCTGCAGTTGGCATTCAAGATCCTGGAAGAGCGGAGTGACAATGTAATGATTGCATTAGTTGTCACCCAACTTTCCGGTAATCCTGCATGGCATGTATCATTATGGTTAAAGGGGTTGTCCCGCGGCAGCAAGTGGGTCTATACTCTTCTGTATGGCCATATTAATGCACTTTGTAATGTACATTGTGCATTAATTATGAGCCATACAGAAGTTATCAAAAGTTTTATACTTACCTGCTCCGTTGCTGGCGTCCTCATCTCCATGGTGCCGACTAATTTTCGGCCTCCGATGGCCAAATTAGCCGCGCTTGCGCAGTCCGGGTCTTCTGCTTTCTTCAATGGAGCCTCTCGTGCAGGATGCCGGCTCCGTGTAGCTCCGCCCCGTCACGTGCCGATTCCAGCCAATCAGGAGGCTGGAATCGGAAATGGATCGCACAGAAGAGCTGCGGTCCACGGAGGAAGAAGATCCCGGCGGCCATCTTCACCGGTAAGTATAGAAGTCACGGGAGCGCGGGGATTCAGGTAAGCGCTGTGCTGTTTTTTTTTAAGTCCCTGCATCGGGGTTGTCTCGCGCAGAACGGGGGGGGGGGGGTTGAAAAAAAAAAAAAACGTTTCGGCGCGGGACAACCCCTTTAAGCATAACTAGGCACAAATATATAAACAATACAGGCAGCTCTTTCTCCCTCTGCCCCTCCCTCTCCTGTGTAGCTGGCAGATGTGAGAGTGTCTGTACCTACAGCTGACTGATGAGGCAGGGGGGAGCAGCAGCTCCCTCTCACTAATCAGCTGTTGTATGGGCGCTCCTGTGGAGCAGACTTGCTATCTTTATCACTGTACAACAGCTTCCTGCTCCCCCCGCCCCCAGCAATCAGCTGTTGTACAGGCCGCTCTGCTCCCTGTTCCTCTCCCCTGCCCCAGCAATTAGCTGTTGTATGGGCCACTCTGCTCCTTGCTCCTCCCTCGCCACCAGAAATCAGCTGTTGTGCGGCCGCTCTGCTCTACTGCTGTGCCGGATTTGTATGCAAACGGCTGGCAGCTCAGTGAGAAGGATTTGCGATCCTTTTCAGCTGCCGGCCGGGTCTGATCTCAGCACGTTCGCTCTATGGGACACACTGACTTTTTCACCCAACTTTGGAGGGAAAAAAAGTGCGTCTTATAGAGCGAAAAATACGGTAACCAGTAGGGTATACAATAGATATTTAAGCATATTTATTAATACAGAGACCTTCAGTTTACTCGTGTGAAAAACAAACTTTACAGGAAGGTACTGTTACTCCATCTGCTGCATAGTATCCTCAATTGCTATACCACCTGTGACATAGTCAGATACCAGTTCTACATAATGAGAGTGATTGCAGTGTAGTTACCTCCAGTGATCACAGCAGACGTATCTTCTGATTGGTTCTCTCCATTTTTTTGTTTTCTCTCTCTCTCTGGTCCCAGATCTCCATGATGGCTTGTTCCAGCCACACCTTGCCTGTGTACATCCTTCCTATCCTGTTGCTATCTCCAGTGAACCTCTCAGTGTCCTGCATAGTACTAGTACTCCCTCTGTGGCACCCTTAAATTTGTTTTGCCCCATTCTGTGGGCTACTTTACTATAGTGCCAACTCTGTGCCACCTTTGATTATAATGCCCTCTCTGTGGCCCCACTTGCATCTAATTTCCCATTCTGTGGTCCCACTTATTCAATTCCATTCAACTGCATTACAATCTCAACTCCCAAACATGACGGCCACTCGCTGCACTCTATAGTGGGGGATAACATGACTCCTTCCCTCAGCTCTGGCTCTCAGAGAACATTGTATCCAGAACCGAGAGGAGGAGTCAGGCTTTCCTCCATTATATAGTGCAGCGAGTGACCGTCGTGTATGTGAGTTGCGTTTTTGCTGTTGCATGGAATAAAATACCTATGGGTGGGTAATCGGGACATGTCTCCTGCCTCCTGGGACTGTGGGATGGCCCAGAAAATTCAGTACTGTCCCGCAGAAACCAGGAAAGTTGGAAGTATGCATTGTCCTGGTCACTATGGCGTTCCTACATTACAACTCGGTCTGGAGTCTACTCGGCCTAGATCTAGCACCACCTTACAATGTCGTTTTCCCTCACTCCCATCTATAAATCGCATTTCAACACATACAGATAAAATATACTGTTGCAAGATATACGGGGGCATTTTACAGCACTTTACACCAGATTAAGGTAATTTTTCCGTATCTTTGATGGATTACAAATTTCTACACTCTCATGCGCCAGATTAGAAGAACGTTCCGGTGTTTTCTTCATGATTCTCTTCGACTTGTTATCACACAGAAATGTCAGAGCTGGGAACTTTCTGCAGTAGTAATACATTTTTATTTTTCCTCCTTGGACTCATTTGGTTCCGTGCCAGTGGCGCGGGCCAATAAATGGTAAATTCCTAAGCCACTTAAGATACTGTAAACGTGTTACTTCTTCTTTCGAAAATAAAGTTATGGCTCTTAAAGTCTTCGTTGTGGATCGTATTTCTGGAACAGACTTCACGTTAGATATTTCCACACTCAACACCCGTTCAGGTTCCCTGGGGCGTTAATTTCCTTTTTAAAATGTATGAAATATGTCATTCTTTTGTTGAACTGCACTGTCAGCAGGGACCAATGCAGCCTTCCCATTCCCCGTGTTTCTAATCTTCCAGGCATCCATAAAATGAATGACTCACTCAATTTGAAAAGTTGCAGGGAGGTGCAATTTGCAAAAGTGATAGGTTAATCTCCGCGTCCACATAGATCAGATTAAATTGTTGTAAGGTTCCATCAGGCTCAGCGTTCGCGATGGCTGGGAGAGAGACAATCCTACTAACTAGAATGAGCCTTTAATGCTTTCCAAATGTTGCCTTTTGCGCTTTAAGTGACAATTTTCATTGTGATCTTGCCAACGTTTTGGAAAATACAAAAAAAAAATTACTGGCATATTTTCAGGTTTCATTAGATTTTGTGTGGAAATTAATTGTGCTAGCCTGCTGGGATCACACCTTTATCGTTTATAAGGGAAGGTGATTAATTCCATGTTTTCTCACACGTACAAAATATGACAGCCGGTTGGGAAGCTTGGGAAACTAGAATCTGTGCACTACAGGAATCCTAACAACAATGGTTTTATGTGGTCTCTCGGGTATTTACAGCATCCGATGGATTGCCGATTTGAACTTGGTCTGGTAATGCTTATAAGGATAGAGAAATTTAAAGGGGTCATACTATCAGGATAATCCCTGCTCATAGGTCCTGATCTAGTAGGGCATATGGACACCATGGGGAAGGGGGGGAGGTATATAGCTTGTGACCAGCTAAAGAGCAGCGGGTCTTGCTCTGGCAAACTTGGCCCGGATCTGTCCACTGTATAAATGGCTGGGCATCTTAGGGTCTGGATTCATGGTGTTCAACTGATTGCCATGTCTGTTCTCATATTAAAGAGGTTCTAGTTGATGAAACTGCTAACCGTAGAAAGGAAAAAATAGTGGGCTGTATGCGCAACCCTGATAGTCCAAAACACATTCAGATGAGGGGATTGACCTGATTCTTCTTTATTGACTAAATTAATTAACATCCATCACAACACGTTTCGGGGACGCAGCCCCTTCCTCAGAATAGGCTGGATAGAGTACACTAGTGTTACCGCATGAGCTTCTTTGGTACTCAAGGAAAAGAAGACCCACCAAGTCTAACTTTTCCTGGAGTACAGAAGGAGCTCATGTGGCAACATTAGTGTACTCTATACAGCCTATTTTGAGGAATCCGAAACACGCTATGTGCTGGATGTTAATCAATTTGTTTAACTAATAAAGAAGTAGTCGAGTCAATCCCCTCGTCTGAATGTGTTTTACAGCAAAAGGGTTGTGCCTACAGTGCACTATTATTTCCTTTCTACGGTTAGCATTCTCATGCCCAGTCACCTACGGTGACAGTACTTGGACTGGCAGAACCCTATTAAATATCTCACAAAAACTACTTTCACCCTTTGGACTACAGCCTTATGAAGAGTCACTCCACACTTTCTTCCTTCTAATTGATAAAACAACTCCTTTAAAATAGACATGTCATGCGGTAAAGTCACCAGGGCGAGCTGCATATCTCTGCAGTCGTGACCATGCTGACACTATTGCTGCTTTGCTGTCAATCAACTCCAACGTCACCCATTGACAGTGAGCGGTTGGTGACGACCGCTTTTTAGACAGATTCACAGTGTTGGCAGGTGCAACTAAGAAGGGCACATCTGTAGCGATTTCAGTCTCTAAGGTGGAGCCTCAGTGTAATAGCTGCAGGTCTAGAATAGTTAAGGAAGAGCCAGGAGTCAGCGGGAGGTCTCTGTTTGCAGTGCAGAGGAATAAGGCAGGTAGCGAAGTCGGAAGGGAAGCCAGAAATCAGTAACAGGAGGTCTTGCAGAAGTGGCAGAGGAACAGGCTAGTGGAGCTTGATCAAACGGTGCTGAGAAGTAGAATAATCACGAAAGGAAGGAGGAATCAGGGCCCGGTTTAGATAGCAAGCCTAATCAGAGGCAGGAGAGAGCCAGAACAGAGACTGGATAGTAGGATCTGGGAACAAGGTTAAAGTATGCAGGGAAACTATCCAAAAGCTGGATAGCTCAAAAGGGAGAGCCGCCGGCTGGAGTACGGGAAGTCCTGGGTTCGATTCTTGACAAAATCTGGGGGAACGTAAAACAGAAAGCAGAGCTAGAGTTGTCAGGGACATGGCTGCAGAGCTATGAAACTGGCTGACTTTACCACATGACAAGTCTTCCTTAAGGATGTGCTCCCAGACATGTACTTGATTGTTTGGTAGTTTTCCACCTCGCTACAAGTAAAAATAGGAAACATTTTTAATGCATTAAAAGGGGTTTTCATGGGAGTAATCTATTGTGTAATCTCCCTCGGGTGAGCACTGCTGTCACTTCAGTCCATGCAAGGCATAACGTCATACATTGTATAGTGGCTGTGTCTAGTATTGCTTCTCAATCCTTTGCACTTGAATGGGACTGGGCTGCTCTCAGGGCATGTGACTAATGGACGTAACATCACATGACTGAGAAAAGTCACCCGAGTACCACAACCTCTTCAATCAGCTGATTATCGGGGATCCCAACTGGTGGCCCCTAGCCAATCAACTATTCATGACCTATTCTGGAAAACCCCTTTAAGAATGTTGAAATGGGTTAAAGTGGTCAAATCATTGAGCTTATAAAACTTTCTAATATGATTTTAATTCAATTTGGCATTATTTTTAGGATCTCTGCTGACCGTCAGTGAATAGAAACATTTCGAGACTGAAAAGTGCTCCAGAAAATATGCTGTGTACATCGGCGTCTGCCTGTCACATGGAAAAATATGCAGCATGCTCTATTTTCCAGCCTAAAAGTGCAGGAAAAGAACACATCTTGAATCGGTGCTTTTTTTTGCGCACACAATTTTGCACAACACACACAAAATCGCAATGAACATTCCACAAAAATGCGCCATAAATATGCGCACAAATACGCATACACTCGTGTGACACAGGCAGGGTTACAGAATATTTTTTTTCCAAGGCGCACCATAACCTGCTGCTGTGGATTTCTGCTCCATAAAATGTGGATTTTGGTACAGAATTTTCTGTGTCTTTAGGTCACGGTTTAAATGTATGTTTAGTGTATACAATGAAAGTACGTGACAAAAATGAACACAAACGTATGCAATATTAAGCATATGTGTACGCTTGTTTAGCATATACGTTTAAGCTACAGCCCTACAGTTCTATACATTTGAGTCCATTCTTAATACTAAAAACATTTACTATTTTCACTCCCCTTTTCTGAATGCAGTTTTGCAGTTGAACAATTTTTTGTTCTTTTCTTTAGTTATTTGAGAACAAAAAAAAAATACATTAAACATAAGGAAACACACAGCATTACATTTCCATGCTTTCTCTATCAACTGTAATATAAAAACAAAATGTAAAAAAAGTATGCGTTATGCATAATTTTTTTGTTGGACGGAATAGCGCAGTATGCTACACTTTTCTATCCCAAGGAAAAAAACGTACGCAAACATAGTGAAAGATCAAACATAGTAAAAGCCAGGCACTTTAACTACATTTGACCAATTATAGTCTATGGGTACATTAAGCAATCTGTTTTAATACTTTTTATATAGTAAAACTGTGTACGTTCGACAGATAACTAAATGGTGAAACGAATAGCCCCCTTACAGTCAGAACAATTTCAGCTATTACTAACAGCACTACTTCATGTATATTAAAAGGGTTTGTACCAAAATTGCAAATTATCTCCAATCTGCAGATAGAGGATAACTGGATGATCGTTGGGGTTTCAATGCTGAGACCCTCGCCAATCTTGAGAACGGAGTTCCCGTTTACCCGTTCTCGCAGTGGGCTTATTGCACCCCTCGCGGTGGGTAGGAGATTGAATGGATTGCTGGTTGCGCTGGTGCTCCATTAATTTTCATTGTGACTTCTGGAAACACCTAGGCAGCAAGCGCTCGGGTATTTCCATCAGCCTCACTTAAAAGAACGGAGAATGAACTGCGCACGCTTGGCCAATGCTCCATTCATTCTAACATCACAATGGGGTGGGAACGATCCTGCAGTGACCGGCAGAAGGGGACAGGCTGTCAAGCGATAATTTGCGTCTTAGTTGCTAGTTGTTTTGTTTCTGCTCATCTAAAAAGTAGTTGTTGGTTGATCGTAAAGTCACAGTCACTGCTATTTGAATAAGTTGCGAACTAATTTGCATAGAAATACCTCCTACGAACAATATCTTGGTGAACAATAAGCGCTCAGCCTTCCATTGACTGTTTGTAAACTTCCGTGAGTTTTCTGAGCGACTATCTGAACGATGGTTGCTTTAAGTAAAGGTACCCTTACTCAGAGTGGCAATAAGGTACCCATAGAGGCGTATGGTGCCATATCCTACTTCTTTATGCCTCCGATTTTATGGCTTAGCATGCAACTGCTCCTTCACATGCCTCATTACAGAGGTAATCGCTCTAGGATTGCTTTAAAGCAAGAGTATATCAGTAATATGGTGCCATAAGGAGGTACTATTTGACAGAAAATGAGTCGTAGAGGCTTTAAAAAGCTCATTTAAGCAAAGTGTCTGATAGGTGGGGGGGGGGGCATTTAGAGTTTCTGATCTTATTTCTTCAAAACAGTGGTCAGGAAAAAGAGGCGTCCTTCCATCTAGACCACCACTTTCCTATATGCAAACCTGCTGGTGCAACACCCCAGAGGGATGACTTTGGGCACCTGACTAACATGAAGAGCTGGGAGGGATAAGTGCTGACGTGTCACGGTGGCACTTACCAGGCTCTGGTCCCAGAGGAATGACACGTAGCCAAGGCCAGAGTAGGATCGCAGGTCAGCTTCGACACCCCTATGATAGGAAATGCCAATAAACGGGTTGATGGGGTAGTAGTAATCACTCGTAACGCCACTGTTCCCACACACCGGTATGCTACATGGCGGAGAACATAACACAGAGTGTTACGTGTGCTGCTGGAATCTGTTGTACTATGTACTCCTAGCAGCACTCTGAGGGTTAATTGAGCTGGCTGGGTGTTGTACTTCCTGCTAGCCAATCTCCTGGATCTGTGCTCACATATAAACCCAGCTCCTGGTCAGTCTGGCTGGGTTCCCCAGGGTGAGCACTCATGTTAGTTCTGTGTCCTGTAACTTGTTATCAGTCATGTTCAGCTTGTTCCCACTCTGATCTGTGTTTGCAAGTAAGTCTATTGTGTGGCTCTGCTTCCCCAAGATTGTCTGGACACCTGTAGTCCTAGTCTGCAGTACATGCAGCCCCCTTTTCCTTCCCCCTGTACAGGTGCAGCCTCCAGAGGTCTTATGTCTTACTCTGGGTGTCAGTTGGGGTAACTGGACACTCCCCTATGTCAGCTTGTGTAGCTGACTGTCTATTCCCCCCGGTATGAGGACACATAGACTTGCGGTGAGTACCTTCTGTGTGCATGTGATCTGAGTGGAGTCTGTCTGGCTGTGTGCCCTGTTTTCTGTCCTGTTCCTGATGCAGCTGGCTGTGTCCAATGCTTTGTTCTGTCCTGTTGCAAGCTTTGTTGAGTGATCTCTGTCTTGCTGGTTCATGTCCGTTTGTACGTTTAAATTCTGTCAGTTTCTGGTCAGCTTGCTGTGTGACCTGCTATCTGTGTCCTGTCCTGTTTCAGCCTTCTGTGTGAACTCTGTCCAGGTCTGTTGGACTCCTGGTTAGTGTAGGGACTAGCGGTAAAACCAGGAGCCGTGAAGTGGCCCGCTAGCTTCAAACATCTTGTACAACATGTCAACCAATACCTGGTATTTACGTTCAGCTTATCTGTTTCTAGTGGTTGCATGTTGTGTGCTGTGTATCCTGTTCTGTCTTTGTCATGTGGCATGTGTATGCCTCTTGTTCTGTGGCGTGGCTCCTAGGATCAGCTAGGGCCGAGTTCTGAAGACCGCTGGGCTGCCCTTATTGGGGCAATGTTCCCCGCTTAGGTAGGGCCATGCCATCCTCCCGCGTAGCACAGGGTCAGTTGCCTGAAACCTGTGTGAATCCTGTGTGACCCTGGTGCTACCTGTGTACATCCATTACATTTCCCTTTTTAGGGTGCGATCGTGTGGGCTCCCGTGCTTAGGTTGCCCACACGATCGTAACACGGAGACTTGTGTAGAGTACCTTGGATCCCCAGGAACAGTTAGGGCCCGGTATAACTTTATTTAGAAGAATAAACTTTTACAAAATAGTTATTCAAGGCAATGCAGCTACAATTCTCTTTAAGTGTAAGCAGGCTAGAGGTCAGAGGTCAGGTAGGATACACAGGATGAAACCAGTCCTATAGTCCACGTTATTTGTACGGCACCGCTCCTGGACTGGGAGCACTCCAGAGGAGGAAGGGGGGTAGGGGTCACTGCACAGACTCTCTGGCAGACAATTATTTACATGAAGGCTTAAACAATAACACCCTGCACGACAGAAGCGTGGGTGTGTCTCAGTAGTGTACCTCTGTGCGGTGCTCCTGACTCTTGCCAGCCGCACAGGAAAAGCCTGTAGCATGAATTGGTACCTGTACGGTGGGTTCCTCTATACAAAATTATTAGGAATTGCGCTCTCTCAGGGACTCACTCCACTCGCTACAGGATATCGCTCCTCTTCCTCTATCTTCACCTACATGGAAGCTGAAGGTGCTTCCATGCAGCTCTGTGTTAGCACTCCCTCTGTACTCCTGAAGATGGACCTTTTCCTGCTCTCAAACACTCCTATTTATAACTTCACTCATCCCATATGACATGACAAATTGATACATCTACATACAGGCAATGATTTTACTAGAGTTAACCTCTCAAGCGCTGCAGCTGTGCAACACACTGGATATGATGTGACAGCTTTGCACCGTGCATCCACAGAAGACAAACCTGTATGACATTTATGGAGGGGACCAGGATGGTGTTTTGGGCCACTATACTGGCGATCAGCTTATCACTGCAGATACTGTAGTGTAGCTCCAACTCTTACCACTCAGTTGCTATCTCCGGCAATGTGTAGAAACCAAGGAAGCCGAATGTATATAAAGAACCGAACACTCATACAATAAAACTAGCATAGTATTTTAGTCTGAAAAAAGTCCTTCATCCATCCAGCTTAGTCTATTACCCCCCAAAGCTGATCCAGAGGAAGGGGGAAAAAAACAATGAGGTAGAAGCCAATCTTCCCCATTTAGGGTGCCTACCCACTACCATTCTTTTTTCTCTGCGAAATTCGCTGTGTTTTTTTTCCTGGTGTCTATGGGGCTTGTTAATGATCCTATTTGACTTGGCAGCAGCTGCCTGACACTGGTTGCTCCAGTTAAGCTTATAGTTAACTGGAAACCCCAAGTCCTTTTCCATGTCAGTGTTCCCATTTAGTATGAAATGGTGACATGTATTTCCCTGCCTATGTACATAACCTTACATTTATCAGCGTTAAACCTCATTTGCCACTTTTCTGCCCCCAATTTATTAGATCCTCTTGCAACTGTATACTGTCCTATTTAATAAAATAATTGAACAATACTTAAAGGTGTTGTACCACAATTGCAAGTTATCCCCATCCACAGGAGATCTACATATACTGTAAAATACTGTCTCCAAAAATCAAGACCCCATTGACTAGTATGATGTAATAACCACTCACCCGGTCAGACAGAACACATAATCCAAGAATGCCAATATAAAGTACAAGGAATGCCGGCAATGAATAATGCAGAACAAAATAAGATTGCACGATGTAAAACTGGACTGGGTAAAAAGGCCCTCTATGATAGACAGGACAAAGAATATTCCTATAAACCAAGATGTAAAGAGCCTATAGGGGCTAAGGAGGCAGAATGGAGGAGAGTTGGGCCAGCTCCCGACTGCTATTTATGGGAACTTTCTGGTCATTTTGATAGGTGGGTGTCCGATCACCATTGGCTTGGTGGAAGAAACAGGATAGGACTTAGACCAACATGGATAACACCAGACAAAGGTCTGAACAGCAGAATACGCTTACACCTGTGTGAAGCCGGCTTTTGGCTGGTTTCACATTCAGTATTTTTCCCATCGGTAGTTAGGGCTTGTTCACACGAACGCAAACAAAATTTGCGCACACTATACGCAGTGAATAGAACCCATTGATTTCAATGGACTCGGTCATATGTGCATTTTTGCACTTGCAAAAAAACCCCAAAACACAGCATGTCCTATTTTGGTGCTTATTAAGTACTAATTAGCCCATATTAAACCTAATTGGCAATTGAAGTCAAATGCTTGTGGGTGTTTTTTTGCGACTGTAAATATGCAGGGCATGCACACAAAAATTCAGTAAATGCAACTGCAATCGCGCAAATGTGCAAGTAAATACACTCATGTCTGTGTGAAGCCAGCCTTAGAAGAGGATACAAAAGATACAGGAAATATAAAGGAAGGCCTCCTACTTCTCCTTTTGGCTTTGGCTTAGAAAACTACATGAAAAACCGGCATGTGAAATACCTAAAATACAGACTGAGGGCTCTGTCACATGAGCCTATATCGGCCGACATTTTCACGGCCGGCCAATATTCGCTACAATCTGATGCATTGGATTTCAATGCATCAAATCACATGGCCGTATTCCCGCAGCGTAAAAGCGCTCAGCCGGCCAATATAGCATCGGGCGCTATCACGCCGGGCCGAAAAGATATTCCTGGAACTATCTTTCCAGCCAGAATACATTGGCCGCTGTATGGGCTCCTATGGGAGCCCATGACCGCGGCCGAAGAAGGGAGTTTAGCAGCGTGACTGCTAAACTCCCTCTCTCTTCTCCTCCCCACTGGCTTATTGCAATGGGAATGGGTGCGATGGGGTCGGTGCTAAGCTCCGTCCCCTCCCATTGTTGGCTGCGGGCAAGGGGCGGGTGCTTAGTTCCGACCCCATCCCATCCAATCCAATCGCAAACAGCCGGAGGGAAGGAGAGGGGAGGCAAGCCGGCGAGGGTGAGGAAAGGGGAGGCAACGGTATTACGGCCTCGGCATATATGCGTTGGGGCCCGTGCTGTCTGAACGGGCGCACAAACGTTAGATTTGTGCGCCTGTTCACACATTTTTTCGGTGCAGGCAGGCGCACGTAAAAACGCCTATGGCCGCGTGAAAGAGGCCTGAATAAAAACGGGTCTGATTTTAGAGAACCTTCACATTTAGACATTTCATTGGTACTGGAGCATTATGTCTACACCGGAAGCTAGGGGTTGACAGGGCTTAGCAGGAGGTCATGCCCCTAGCTGCCGATTGGCTGAATTGGAGTCCAGCAGGAAAAAGAGTGACAGCGGAGCAGGCAGCACAGTGTGGCGGGAGCGAACATGGGAGGCCGCAGCGCGGATCGAGGCATCCATCAATATCATGCCGCCTGGGAGGCTGGTGGCAGACTCACCGCATGCCCGTGAGCAGACATAGCATGGTGTAGGGGGAGCGCAGATGGGAGGCTGGCGGGGAGAATGAGATTGAAACCTGATCTGGGAAACCGGGGAGACAAAGCGCGGCTATCAGCACAGCCGCAGAAGATGGCGGGGCTAGCGGGGACACTGACAGCAGGGTGGGCAATGGGTCGGGAGTGTAGATGGCACACTCACACCAGCGAGGTCGGCAGGGGAAATGGGACCCGATACACTCACAGTAGCAAAGTGGAGATGGAACACTGTCAGGAGCAGGAATAGGAGACCAGTGGGTAAAGTGACAGCCTGTATCAGCCAATCACCACCTGTTGGCGTCACCTGGCCATCCGTTCACCTGGCCTGGCTAACCCATGTCTCTATCCATACTTTCGGTGGAGACATAATGCACCAGTACCCATTTCATTGTTTAATAACCCAGCCTTCTAGGGTAGTTAGGGGTTAACAGCAGCTTTCCTAGCGGTCCAAGGACTGAAGAAATCAATAGCAACATGTATGTAAGAGGTCAATGCCAAAATACCTGTGGTCTAGGGCAGTGAAGGGGTTAACCACTTCCCACAGTGACGTGTACTTGTACATGTTGGGTCCTCTTCCTGATGTACATGATGATGATTGACAGCTGCTGTCCATTCCCCCTTGATGACAGCTGTGCCTGCAATACTAGGCTGCAGTGTCATCCTTATGAACTCCTGGCATCCGTGCTCACATCCTGGGCGCCATGATGCCAGGAGTTCAGTATGATTACTGTTAAGCCTCTGATTGGCTACAGCAATCAGGTGACGCCATCCTCCACAAAAAACACCGGAAGATCGGCAGGGCTGCAGCAGTGGATCGTGGGCGCTAAGAACAGGTAAGTACGACTCCTTTACTTCAGCACCGCTAGATCCATACAGGAAATGTTGTCCGGAAACAGGACAACCCCTTCAAGTAGTACTAAATTTGGTATTGCCGTAATTCTACTGACCCACAGAATAACGATAACGCGTCATTTTTACTGCACTGTGAATGCTGTTAACCCCCCTCTCAAAAAAAAAAAGTCACAATTGCATCTTTTTTCATTCGGCCCCACTTAACGGTCCATGGCGTACAGGTTTTGTATGGAGTAGGATTGGGAGACGATCCCGCTCCATACGATACTGGTGCTGGCTGTTTTTTACACAGCTGACACTCACCGACAACAGCTGCCATCAGTACTCCCGCTGATCATGGCATTTAAATGCTCTGATCGGAGTTCGGGAGTCCCAAACAGCCCCCTGTGCTGAGATTGCAGGGTGCCATTTGGTTCTATTTCAGCCAAGGGCCTTCTGAAAGCCCCCAGGGCTGCCACTGTAGATTGCCTGCAGAGTGGCTTGATAGATTGCCTGTCAGATCGCGGCATAATAATGCTCTGGTATTACATCATACTGCAGGAGTTCTTGTCCCCTGTGGGGCTAAAAAGAAGTGTAAATATCAGTTTAAAAGTTTTAATAAATTATTATAAAAAATAAAGGTGAAAGTTTTTAAAAAACCTTTTCCTTTTATAATAAAAAAAAGAAAATTTGGTATCGCTGCATCCATTAAAGTCCAATCTATCAAAGTAATGCATTATTTACACCGCACTGTGAAAAAAAATACACAACTCCAGAAGTGCGCATTTTTTGTCACCCTGTCTCCAAGAAAAACATATAATGAAAAGTGGTCAAATAATTGTATGTACCCCAGAATGGATGCAATAAAAACTACAGGACGTCCCAAAAAAACCGAGCCTCACATAATTATATCGTCTCGCTCTGACTGTCAGAAGGTGGCAGCAGAAAATAATTGTATTTTTTTTCAAAATATTTTATATTTTTAAAAGTACCATGTTTCCCCGAAAATAAGAGCCTGTCCTATATAAATTTTTTGCACCAAAAGAGGCACTAGGTCTTATTTCCAGGGGATATCTTATTTCCAGGGGGGGGTAATAAGTAATAATTACCTAAAAGCGCTGCGGAATAAGTTCGTGCTATACAAATACCAAGATTTATTTAGTGATGTCGTAATCATACTGACCCACAGAATAAAGTTATCATCTCTGCATTGCGGCACTGTGTACGCCGTAGAGACGAATGCGGAGGAATGGTGCTTTTTTTTCCCATTTCACTCCACTTAGAATTTTTTTAACGTTCTTCTGTACATTATACGGTATATTACATAGTAGCATTGAAAAATACAACTTGTCCCGCATGAAACAAGTTTTCAGACAGCTAGAGTGGGGAGGACAAACCATAGATGGGGATAAAAAAGGTTACGTCCTTAAAGGGGTTGTCCCGCGCCGAAACGGGTTTTTTTTTTTTTTAAACCCCCCCCCCCGTTCGGCGCGAGACAACCCCGATGCAGGGGTTAAAAAAACCACCCGCACAGCGCTTACCTGAATCCTGGCGGTCCGGCGTCTTCATACTCACCTGCTGAAGATGGCCGCCGGGATCCTCTGTCTCCATGGACCGCAGGGCTTCTGTGCGGTCCATTGCCGATTCCAGCCTCCTGATTGGCTGGAATCGGCACGTGACGGGGCGGAGCTACACGGAGACGGCATTCTGCACGAGCGGCCCCATAGAAGACAGGAGAAGACCCGGACTGCGCAAGCGCGGCTAATTTGGCCATCGGAGGGCGAAAATTAGTCGGCTCCATGGGAACGAGGACGCTAGCAACGGAGCAGGTAAGTATAAAACTTTTTATAACTTCTGTATGGCTCATAATTAATGCACAATGTACATTACAAAGTGCATTAATATGGCCATACAGAAGTGTATAGACCCACTTGCTGCCTCGGGACAACCCCTTTAAGGGGTTAAAGAGATTTTTTTTTTTTAAGTTTTCCAATACATTATATGGTACGCTAAAACTACAACTTGTCACACAAATAACAAGCCCTCGTGTAGCCATGTCAGCAGAAAAATAGAAAAAATACGATTTTTTTTAAGTAGGGAGGAAAAAATACAAAAATAAAAACAAAAAGAGCTGCAGCAGGAAGGGGTTTATCTCTGTGACTCTGGGGTTAGATTACTGCTCTAAAACATGCATTTTTAGTTTAACCGTAAGAGAAAAGCGGCATCAAAACCCGCTGAACTCCGACAAAATGGCGGCAGTATGACTGAACAGTGAATGCGCTCCCCGCGCTCTATCGACTACGTCACCACGCCCACCTGACTGGAAGCCACGTGTCTCGCGCTTCCTCGCGTGTGTTTCTCTTTCCTGTTCGTTTGATAAAGTTTGGTGACTTTGAATCCTTCCTTTTCACGCCGGTAATCATGGCGGACTACGATCTAACCACCCGGATCGCACATTTTCTGGACCGGCACCTGGTCTTCCCGCTGCTCGAGTTCTTATCCGTTAAAGAGGTAAATGTTGTGAGGGGGGGAGGAGGCCGGGCTGTAGGCCGCTGCCTGGAGTGTGGTGCAGGCGGGAGAGCTGCGGCCTGTGGTGCTGCTCCGCTGTGGTCATGGCGATTAACCCTCTGCTTACCGGGTGGTTAGGGGATTCTGCCATTCAGGAGTGACTCCCAGCTGGCGTCTTAGAGGGGGTCTCCACCCAGAGCAGCTTTCCAGGGGTCTCTGCTGGTTATGGCTGCTGCCTCATGCAGTATGGCGGCAGGTGGCGTCCTTGTGTGGCGCTTTCCATACCACGTTGATGGCTTCCGTGAAATGTGCGCTGAGAGAAGCGGCTGATGATTGGGACGCATTCACATGGGGTATTGTTTACTAACTGATTGCAGACATGGAACAAGACCCGTTAACGTGAATTAGCGCTCAGACGGCCGTTAACGTGAATTAGCGCTCAGACGGCCGTTAACGTGAATTAGCGCTCAGACGGCCGTTAACGTGAATTAGCGCTCAGACGGCCGTTAACGTGAATTAGCGCTCAGACGGCCGCCGGAGTTTGTTGTAACGGAACGCGAGGTGTTTTGTGTTTTCCATATTCGTTACGTTTACGGCTGAATTCACGCTTACGTTTTTTCATTGTGTTTCAGATTACAAAAAGTGGAACCATGCAGCATAGTTACTGCGCCGCCGCGGTCACGTATGCAAGAAATGTACACGAGAATGGGTAAAACCGCTTATGCGTGTTTAAAATGGGACGGCGAAGAACAACTCCGGGTCATTTCCCCCTTACCGCCTTTTTGGGTCCATGATAAGATGACTTCTCTCACCGCGGGTCACACGTGTTTCCTGCGTCCTTTGTGGGTGATTACCGTGTCCTCTGCGGGCGCCGTACGCCGTGCGTGAGTACGCAGTTATGCACAGTACACTTCCGCCGCCATACGGAGGGTCACTAACGGCTCCACAGTTGTACATCGCTGCGGGAGCCCTGAAAGCTGCGCTCTGCCACAGCAGCACTTTTTCGGTCGCCCTCATGTCCAATAAAGATTGTAACAATAAAAACTTCGAGTCCCCGGCAGCCCTAGAGGAGTCACCGGGGCCAGAAGATGGGGACAGGAAGCCATTACAAAAAGGCATTTGGTATAACTGAAAAGTAGATCTCATCCTGCAAAACACAAGTTATCGGACGGCTTCTCTTACGGAAAAATAAGAGTTAGGATTTTTTAAATAAAACTGCGAATTTCCGCAGGGCAAGCACTTAGCCGTGGGTTTTGGAGCAGCTTCGCCACATGCTTTTCCGTTGCAGTCAGCACTCCCATAGAGAGGAGCGCGGCCGCAACGGTAAAAAAAAATTGCATGCTGCGTCCCGGGAATCCGCGCCGGCTTTGCCATGACGGATTGTCCGCCCTGTGTGGACAGGGTTTTTGGCAAATCTCATCCACATGGCTGGCTAATCCCGGGATTAGCGGCTGCAGGGAAATTCCGCAGCAAATCCGCCCTGTGTGAACCCAGCCTAATAGTGCTGCGTCTGGCTGGGTTGGTCAGTAGGGGGCGGCAGAAGATATGTTACTGTAGGGCCTCTTTCATGTTACAGCTCTTCTAACCTGTGATCCCCTCTTGTCTCCCCAGATTTACAATGAGAAGGAACTGCTGCAGGGGAAGTTGGACCTCCTCAGCGACACAAACATGGTGGACTTTGCAATGGATGTTTATAAAAACCTCTATCCTGACAAAGAGATCCCCATGGGTAAGTCGTGTCCCCCACAGTGTCCTTCGCTCAGACTGAATGTAAGATTATGTCACCTACATGTAAGGTAGGGGACCGATGGGAACATGACTGCAAAATCGGGCTACACACTGTTTGTTTATATGTTGCCATGGAGACACGCAGGTCTACAAACGTGGTGGGAAGTGGCTTCGTTTTTATTAATTGTGTTTTAGATGGCTTAGTACAGTAAAAAAGTAAATTGGTTGCAGAGGCAAACTGCACTTTTTGTCTAAAACTGACAGATCCGCGTCTGGTATGTTGGCAAGAATGGCTGAATATTGATGGCGTCTTCCTCTCATCATATTCTGGTTCAAAGTGCCTAATGTGTATGTGTACTGTTTGCTGGCAAGTGTCTGACTGAAGATGGCAGAACAGGAAGTGGAGGAGAGAAAGGGTCATCCTTCTCATTGAAGTCTATGAGAGCAGAAGGGAGGAGGAGGAGAGAAGGCGAGGCTTGCACAGACACTGCAGTTAATAGTGACTTTTCACTGTGTTTCAGCTAGCTATCTCCATTGCTCAGCCCTGTACTCCTCCATCATATGTTTGTATATTATAGACCATGACCAGGATCTCAGTATATTGAACCCGGCACAGCAGTCCAGCTTCACAACTAGGGGATGGAGAATGACAAATGCAAGCCGCAAAGGGGGAACAGTGTTGGTCCTCATGTAGACGTCATGGCCGATCCTTTATTATCGCGGGAGGTAAACCATTGCTGGGTGACTCAGCAGCTACTACTGTGTGAGTTCGGCAGAGAAGAAGACGACCAGAGGAGGATCGCGGAATTCCCCCCCCCCCACTGTTTTTAATGGGAGACCTCGCATCGCATGCATCTAGCATGTGGTGCGATGCGTGGGCACGCACAACGTAGAACATGCTGCGAGTTGTTTCCTGCATCGCAGTGCCAGAAAACATCACTCATGTATGACCCTATTTAAAAGAATGGGGTTCATAGTACTGCGCATCGCAACGCACAAATGTTGCCCAATTGTCGCCTGTGTGAAGTTGGCCTAGGAGTGTTTTGCACTACTATGACTTGTGAAATGCCCTATAGATGTCTGGTCACCTCTCATGTTGTCCCCCTAGTCTAGGGCACTCTTGTGACCTGTCTAATGTGTCTTTACAGCTTTACGGGAGAAGAGGACCACGGTTGTCGCACAGCTGAAACAGCTCCAAGCAGAGACTGAGCCCATCGTCAAGATGTTCGAGGATCCGGAAACGACTCGACAGATGCAGTCCACAAGGTAGTTGGCGCCATCAGTCTAATATTCTGTTATCTTGCTCCACTAATATCTACTATTGCGTTTAAGCCACTCACACAATTTTTTTTTCTTCTGCGTATTACACGCACATGACATATACAGCACTAGACCTCCGTGTATTTGAATGGGGCCCCTCACACTTGTTTTTTTGTGCAGCGTATTTTACACACGCAGGATCCCGCGCAGCATGGCCTATTTTCAGTGTTTTACCGTGTATTTCACGCATAAATCGTCCATTGAAATGAATGGGGTGCATAAAATACAAAGTAAATACGCAATCGCACATACAATACTGTGTTTTAATGCATTTTCTACGCAGGTTGCTATGCCACCGGAAGGGGGGAAAAGTTGTGACCTCATAAGCTTGCTTGTTCGTGTTTTTGCTTCTCAAAAATACGCAGGCAAACATACACAAAAACGCAGTAAACCGCTGCATAAAGACACAGCGTCTTTGTATCCGGTGATGTGAGAGTGGCCTTACTGTCGACCCTCGGAAGGAGGTGTATATTATGCTATATGTCACGTGCTGTAAAGTCCTTCTAGGTAATGTGTCATGTACTTGTAGGGTCGGCTCCCTGGTCTTGGCGTAACTCTCCTAGTCAGTCAGTATGTATGTGCCTGCACTGCCTGAAGACAGCTGGTATTCGGGGCATTCTGGGGATGGGGATTTGGCTCCACTCAATATCACTATTGGGTCAGAAGTAGAAGTGCTTATAAAAACTTTTTTTTTCTTTTTGAATTGCAGCCTCAAAAAAAAAAACACCCACTTCTTCATACGTGTGCGGTTTCTGTGGCCTTTTTTTTACTTCTGTCATCTGTTTTTTGCAAAAAAAAAAATTAAAATGGGTCCAAATTTTTCTCTCTGTATTTCTTAGTAACAGATTGCTGAATTAATTCCCCCGCACGCTGCCAGTTGTTTGCTTTCCCATAGGCTTAGCCGCGTCTCATCAGGTGCACGGCATGCTTGTTTTCTCCACTTGATCCGTGTGAAAAAGCTTGAGGTGTTATCTGGCACATTGACTTCTATGGCTCTGTTGTCTGAGTCTAGTCCGTTCTGGACGCAGCACATGGACTGAAAATACACGTGTGTGCCTTTGCCCTAGCAATGGGGAAATGTCATATTTTGACAAGTGGATGGTTCGTCTCAGGAGGCGGACGGCCTCTTCGCTATAACGTTGCATCAAGCTCTCCTATATAACTATAAACTCTGATACTCAGAGTCTCTAAGTCTTCTCAGAGGAAATGGGGTACCGGTGTTATAGAAAATAATCAGCCCTTGGTAAAACACGCACGCTGTCGTGTGCAGTCTGACTTGTTTCATTTTCTTTCTTTCTTTTTTAAAAAATTTCCTTACGTTTAGCGATATTGCGTATAAATGCCGTACGTACGCGATGTAATTGTATATGTACAGTGTTGATTACGTTCCCATAGAGGACAGTGGAGCTCTATCACACATAATACGCAGTTACATACAACACGTATTTGTGTATATAATGTGAATGTACTTTCATTGACTCCATTCACTATGTGTTACGCACATTCATCACATGCACAATACACTGTTAAATTACGGTTGTCTGAGCCCGCCCTAAGACGTGCGTGCAGTGTGCAAGAGTCGCGTCCAAACTTTTGGCTAGGTGGTTCTGGGCATTTCCATGTCTTACCTCGAGAATTGCGTCAAAATCTGTAGCGCAGCACAAATCCGCTACTTGTGAATGTACCCTAAGAATTGAAAGTGGGCCTGTGTAATGGTGGAGCTGCAGCAGAGTCAGACCCGGTCGGCCCACAGACTCCTTGGAGTGTGTGATCTAATTCAGCACTACAACTCTGCTACATGTACTGGAGGCTTGAAGTCCCACTGGACCCCTTTAAAGTGACCCTCTGGTTTCTGGACAAAACTGTCCTGCGACCAGAGAGGGATGGGGGCATATCACCTCTAATTGTTCTTCTCTATGGTCCCTCCAATCCAATGGTTCCGGTTCTGGTTTTTGGATGTCCAAGATGGCCAGCACAATCTTCAGCTTATCTGATCCCCACAGCATTAGACTACCAATGCCCTCTACCTGCTCCCTAATTGGCCAGAGCTGTTCATGCGATCAGCACCGACAAATCAGAAAGCAGTATACAGCGACCATAAGGTAGTTAGAAAAATGCCACAGCCATCTTTGGTGGCCACAAGCTGGCCCAGAACTCGCAGAGCAGAGGGGCGGCAAAGAAAGACCTGCACAACTGTAGGTGATGTATCCAACCCCGCCCCCCCCCCCTCCCTCCTCTTGACCCAGGACAGAATTTTGCACAGAGTCGCTCTTAGTTTGTACTTCTTTGTCCCTTCTTTTTCTATGCCTACAGAATAGTGCTTAAGTCCAGGATTTGGTCTCGTAACGTGCATTTATAGACCGGTGATTCTGCGGGGAGTGGCTAGTTTATTGGTCTCAAGGGTCCAAGAACATTCAGCACCCCTTCTAGTCCCTACTTACAGGCTGATTCTACATGTCCCCAGGAATATAAACCTATTATGGGTCTGTCGAAAATACATGAGATCCAGGCCTTTAGGCTAGGCACACGCTAGCGTACCTTGGGGCCATGTGTCATTCCGCGGACAGCATGCGCCCCCATTATAGCCTATCAGGCTGTACCCATGGACGTTTCATCACATGGACTGACGGTGAGCTGTAAGAATCTCACGGCACGTCCTATTCCTGTCTATTTCACGGCAAGAAATAGGACATACCAACACACACGGATGCATTACTGCTAGCGTGTACCCAGCCTGCAGGAGCGCTGCTCACACGGATGCCTGGCTTATCCCGGCCGCTCCACCTGCAGCGCCTTGTAGTAATCATCTTCCAAGTAGTTAGTAGTTTGTCCTTTTTAATGAGGATGAGGAAATTGTTCCTTCTGTGTAATTATCCCCAAATGTTTGTATTTGTGTAGTCGCTGTCATTAAGGGTTATGGGAGATTGTCTGCCTTTCATGGTTCGCAGCCTGCAGCATTCAGCGGCTTAATAACACGGGGTGTTGTAGACACTGTGCAACTGGCCGACCGCTGGCTTTCTGATGGCCTGAACTGCTTCTTCTCCACGGGCTGGACATACAAGGTGACACAGTTGCTATAGACGACCCCTTGTAATATGTATGTCCTTCTAGTGCGGCCTATGACCTTCTCCTGTAGGGAGGTTTGTGGGGGAAATCGGCCACCAAGGAGATGTCAGCTGATGTCAAAGACCCTCTGATACAATACCAGACAGCTTCCTCTAACTCTACGCAAGCGGGCAAAGTGTCTGCGGCGCTGCACGGCGTTACCTCACCTAGACGCAATACTTCTCTGCCTGTAATGGCGTGTGATGGAGTGCGCCACAATTTCTTTCTCTATAGAGTTTTTGTAGAGGCATATGGAGGTACGATGGGGGCCGCATGCACTTGTGCTTCTCCTCCATTGGTAGACATAACGCAGCCATGTGCCTAAGGCTTTGGTATCTGCTACCGGACTACACTCCAGCTTCATCGCTATGTAGCGGACTACGTGAACGTGTATTTAATTATCTGGCTTTTGTTGGGCTACTCTGTCATAACTTTTTTTTTTACTTCCAGTCCCAATTCCATCTTACGTTTCTGACTCCTATGTAGAAAACTCCTTAGGAACAGAATCGTGATGGACGCATAGTGTGTAATGTGTGAGGTGGAGACAGCTCATCTCCTTTGGGAGCTTTATACCTTCTATTGCACTTCCAGCACTGATCACCCTTTATGGACGACCAGCCCTGCTGCAAACTCCTTGTGTTGGACGTCTACATTGGGGTCCGAGATGGAAGTGCAGCAGCACGTATAGGGAGCTATACCTTCTATTGCACTTCCATCTCGGACCTCCCATGCCCCCCCCCCAATGTGGGTGGAGCTGTGAACATCCAACCCGCTGCAGTGAGTGCGGGGCAGAGTTCCCGAGCAGCCGACCCCCAGCCAATCCAGGCCTATCCTCAGGATAGAGGAGTACAAAAAGGATGTATTGATTGCTCAGTTAACTTTGTGGGCGCACTGTAACTTTATCTTGATTTGGTGTGTGTGTATATGTATATTATAGATAGATATAATGCATGCCAGTGTTTTGGTGGCATCGTAGGATTGATAAAGACCTAGGAAGGTTGAAACGTTGGCTGTTAAGTGCTGATGGAACAATACAGATCTGGTAACTTCTTTTCACCATACATGCTGCCTCAGGATAGGTCATCAATAGCTGAAGGGGTTACATGCCTGGAATACCCTTTGAGGGGTGCATTGACACGTTGCAGAAACGTTTACCATTAAGTTGAATGGGATTAAAGCAAATCCGTCTGCGTGTAGAGGGAGCAAAGCGCTGCAGGCTTCTTGCTGTAATATAGTGGAGCTAACCTCCAGTTTTGCTGAGGAAATTCCCCGCCATGCACAGACTGTCTGTAAAAGTCCAATATCAAAATGATAGTTTTTATCCCGCACGGTGAATGTCATCAGAAAATACACACACTGGAGTCGTGCTTTATTTGGTTCCCCCTTTTTGAAGGAAAAATGTAATTTAAAAGTTATCAAAAAGTGTTATGTACTCCAATAAAAATTCACTCAACCTGATTGACAAAAAGATTAAAAAAATTACGGTGGTTAAAAAAACCCCAAAAAACCTTTTTTGCCGCCATGTTTTATTAAAGTATTACTTCAAAAGAAACTATATAAACTTGGTTTTGTAGTAATCGCACTGACCCGCAGAATAGCGTTATGTCAGTTTTGCAGCGGTGTACTCTGTAGAAGCAGGACCCTCCCCCACACACTCTCTCAAGGATGGTGCAATCGTTTTACTTTTCCTTTTGCAATTGGATTTTTTTTCTAATCCGCTCTACAAACAAATGTTTAAGTACATTATATGGTACATTAAACGGTACCTTTTTAAAAAATACAACTCACCCCGCAAAAAAACCAACCCCCAGACGGATACTTTGTTTGAAAAATAAGAGTTATTTTTTTTTTTTTTAAGTGGGAAGAGAAACCAAAAGTGAAGGAAAAAAAAGTTGGCATCCTTAAGGGGTTAATGACGGTAAGCGGTATCACTGCAGCGTTGTTATAAAATGCAAGTCATCCCTCTCTGCTCCAAGGCATCTAAATCTCCTTGAAGAGCTGCTGGACGTTACCTTGTAAAGTTCGCTAATGAGATTGCAGGCTTTTAGTGTGCACTAAAGTTAATTAGGGATGGCGGGAAATCCCAGGTGAACAGACCGAAAGGAATTCACAAGTTGGCTCTGGATTCTGGGTTCTGAGAAAGCCATGCAGACCATGTGACCAGATGAGCGCTGTCCTCGGGGGGTTTACCTCCAATAAAGTTGTGTTATG
This sequence comes from Eleutherodactylus coqui, assembly GCF_035609145.1. Taxonomy (NCBI): domain Eukaryota; kingdom Metazoa; phylum Chordata; class Amphibia; order Anura; family Eleutherodactylidae; genus Eleutherodactylus; species Eleutherodactylus coqui. The sequence goes on along the minus strand of NC_089845.1, from coordinate 96,509,477 downwards.
AGGACTCTGCTTATAACATTTAGCATATGGGGTAATGCGGTTGCTAGAAGGGCCATTGAAGTTACTGCTCCTTGTACTTTAGGCTGCTCCCTGCTGGCCGCTTTGACGTGGTTTTGAATGTCACCCAACATCTCAGACTTCGCTGTCGCTTAGGACTAACGCTGATGGCATCCAAATTTGTGTGATTGCTGCACTTGCCAAAGCAAAGTGTGTGATGATGCGCCTGCAAAATATTGCGTCTTTTAAGAAGTCCAAGGAAACCATCCTTATTATGCATCAGAAATAGACAAATTGGGTTAACGTTAGGAAAGGTTGCCCCACAGGGCTTGCACTCTGTGTTTGAGAGCTGGGGTGGATTCACGCTAGCGTTAAATACCCACCTTTTGGCATTCCTTTTTTTTTTTTTTTAAACCTATCCATTTTTACCACCCTTGTGGACTGTGCTATTCCTTAAAGGGGAAAAAAAAACAGAAATGAAGCCCGGATTGGGTATTGCTCTCTTGGGGCTCTGATACGCCAGCCTGCCTCCCTGCATTAAGCAGTTTACAATCATGGGCACCTTCATGCAATTTTGTATCAAACAATAATTTGTAAAATGCGCTAAAAGTGCAGTAAAACAGTTTTTACATTGTCAGACTGTATAGGACAAGGGGAATGGCTACACCCAGTTGGCAAGTTGTGCATGTTTCCAGGATGGGTTGACTGAACAGCAGAATGCACAGAAGACGAAGGCCTCCTTAACACAGGCGGTTTTGTACAGAGTATAGCGCTGCGCTAAGCGCTGTTCAACGCTCCCATTCATTTCAATGAGGCAGCTCACACAAGCATGAAAACGCACTTCAACGCTATACTTTGTCAGCGATGCATGTTCTGTTTGGCCGGTTTCAGCCCTGCGTCGCCCATTGAAATAAATGGGCAGTGGTTTCAGCACTGCTGAAAACGTGGCACAACTTGGTATCATGTTTTTGACAGCGCTAAACGCACTACGTGAAAAGAGAAAAAAATCACTACTCCCCTCGCTGGCACCATCCAGGTCCCTGACGCTTCTCTCTGCAGCTCCGGACAGGCTTCCCGGACTTGTCATCGCCGACAGAGCATCTTTTGCTTGTGACAGGTCTTGAAGACCCCGCCTCCAGCAAGAGATTGCTCTGATTAGTCCAAAAAAGAAAAAAGTCAGCACAACCTTTTTTTTTTTTTCTTTTTTTTTTTGTACAAATATTGTGAAGTTTTGGCTGCCTTCACTTGGTCGTGCACAGCTGCCGCCCATTTGCCTTCTGTCCCTCCTACTGGAGCATATGAATAGTACTCTGCCTTCCCTGCTTTTATTTGTAGGCTTAGTCCCAAGAGAGGAGCATTCTGAGAGGCAGGAACTCAGCTTTCCCAGCTTGAGATTTACCACCTGGTATTAGTGTTAGGACCCATCTGAGAACTTGGTCACCTGGACGGTGGTAGATGGGCCAATGTAATGTGATCAAATTATATACCAAGAACCTTGCATTGTTTAATGTGGTTAGAGTATTGATTATACGTATGTATACCTCTGATAGTGCATTTATTTTGCGTACTGTTGCCATTTTTGGCTTCTGCTCTTATTTGTCCATCAAGCGCTGGCTCAGCCAATCACAGCTATTCAATAAAAACGCAGCAAAAACATCAAAAATGCATGACAGCGCTGCTGAAACTGCAGTAAACGTCGTGTTTCTGCAAGCAGCTGTGTGAGGGAGGTGTAAGGCCCATCTCAAACGGCCGTGTCAGGCTCTGCATGCGGGAGCCTGCAGTGGAATCTGTCTGACCGCTGCTGGCGACCCTGCGTACCTGTAATTTCTTGACTGCAGATGATCACGGACACTCGCCATCGGTCATGAGAAGTAGAGATTTAAAAAAAAAAAAGTATTTCCTGCGCCGTCGGAGTCCACGCAAAAATGGAGTATACGTGTTTTTATTTCTGCTCACGGAAAATGATATCCACTCATCCTAGTGAATATGCGAACGTTCTATTTTTATTTTTTTTTTATGTGTATGGAATACCGCAAATAATCCGCACAGGTGACAATTGTGGATTTCAGAATTGAAATCTGATTGTGTGAGAGCGGCCTGAGGCCGGCTTCACAGAAGTGTAAATGTAATTGTCAAGCCTTGGCGCAACCTATTTGTGCACTGGACGAGGCTTTTTTTTGTGCGCAGAATGGCGTATTTTTCCAGCGGAATTACGCAGGGTTTCACATATTTCCTTGCATATTGTGCGTGCAAAATTTGTGCACCCCTATTTGTTGGGTAAATGCACAGAAAATTAGGACCATGTTCTATTTTTTTTTTTTTTCACGGGACCAAGTTGTGTGCAAAATATGGAAATGTGAACAAAACCATTAAAACGGTTTCTATTCTCTGCGTATTGTGTGCGAAAATAAGTCTGTGTGAAGTCGCCTGAAAAACACAACATGGTTTAGATGTTCACTCGATTGCAGTGGTTTTTGGTGCTCCGTTTTGATCATGCTGCAAAACTCTGTGCCTATAGGCATAAGTGACGTGTATAAACTCTGGGCCTGTAGGCATAAGTGACGTGTATAAACTCTGGGCCTGTAGGCATAAGTGACGTGTATAAACTCTGGGCCTGTGGGTATAAGTGACGTGTATAAACTCTGGGCCTGTGGGTATAAGTGACGTGTATAAACTCTGGGCCTGTGGGCATAAGTGACGGGTATAAACTCTGTGCCTGTAGGCATAAGTGACGTGTATAAACTCTGTGCCTGTAGGCATAAGTGACGGGTATAAACTCTGTGCCTATAGGCATAAGTGACGGGTATAAACTCTGGGCCTGTAGGCATTAGTGACGGGTATAAACTCTGGGCCTGTAGGCATTAGTGACGGCTATAAACTCTGGGCCTGTAGGCATAAGTGACGGGTATAAACTCTGTGCCTGTAGGCATAAGTGACGGGTATAAACTCTGTGCCTGTAGGCATAAGTGACGGGTATAAACTCTGTGCCTGTAGGCATAAGTGACGGGTATAAACTCTGTGCCTATAGGCATAAGTGACGGGTATAAACTCTGGGCCTGTAGGCATTAGTGACGGGTATAAACTCTGTGCCTATAGGCATAAGTGACGTGTATAAACTCTGGGCCTGTAGGCATTAGTGACGGCTATAAACTCTGGGCCTGTAGGCATAAGTGACGAGTACAAACTCTGGGCCTGTAGGCATAAGTGACGAGTACAAACTCTGGGCCTGTAGGCATAAGTGACGGGTACAAACTCTGGGCCTGTGGACATAAGTGACGTGTATAAACTCTTATGCCCACAGGCCCAGTGACGTATATAAACTCTGGGCCTGTGGGCATAAGTGACGGGTATAAACTCTGGGTCTGTGGGCATAAGTGACGGGTATAAACTCTGGGCCTGTGGGCATAAGTGACGGGTATAAACTCTGGGCCTGTGGGCATAAGTGACGGGTATAAACTCTGGGCCTGTGGGCATAAGTGACGGCTATAAACTCTGGGCCTGTGGGCATAAGTGACGGCTATAAACTCTGGGCCTGTGGGCATAAGTGACGGCTATAAACTCTGGGCCTGTGGGCATAAGTGACGGCTATAAACTCTGGGCCTGTGGGCATAAGTGACGGCTATAAACTCTGGGCCTGTGGGCATAAGTGACGGCTATAAACTCTGGGCCTGTGGGCATAAGTGACGTGTATAACCTCTGCACGTTCTGACCTTTTTATAGCTCTGGGTCAGATGTTTAACCACAAACATGAATTTTGAAGGGGTTTTGCAGTGAAATATTATTGATGACCTATCATCAGCATATATCATTAATAGTTGATCAGCCGGGGTCCGCAGCTCGGGAACCTGTCTGATCAGCTGAGTAGTGGCTGGCGCTTGTAAATGCAGGCATGGCTCTCATTGATTTTAATGAGAGCCGTGCCTGTAGTTACAAGCCCCAGCCACTACGTGGGAGGTCGGCTCGGAGATGTCCGCTCCAAATACAGAGGTCGGTGCAGAAGCCTCTGCGCCGACCTCTGTATAGTGGCCAGTGCTTGTAACTGCAGGCACGGCTTCCAGTGATTTTCAATGAGAGCTGTGCCTGCAGTTACAAGCACCGGCCACTACACAGAGGTCAACGTGGAGGACCCCAGCCAATCAACTATTGATGATCTATCCGGATGATGGGTCATCAGTATTTCACTGGAAAACCCCTTTAAGTCATTTTATAAAATGTTATGTTGTAAAATTTCATGAAGGCGCTCACGATGGCAGAAGCCTCAACAGAACGTCCAAAACAACCTTTAACCCCTTCCCTCTCCATGACGTATAGGTACGTCATGGAGCGGATGGGTATGTATGAAGAGAGGTTGCGGGGCAACCTCTCTTCATACAGTGCAGGCGTCAGCTGTTTGTTACAGCTGACATCCGGGGGCAAAAGCCGCTATCGGCCGTTCAGCCGATCGCGACTATTAACCATTTAAATGCCGCTGTGAGATCGGGGGAGCCGTGCAAGTGTCATGGTAGCCGGGGGCCTTATGAAAGGCCCCAGGGCTGCCTTACCAGACTGCCTATCCAGCCATCCCCGTGGGGTGGCTTGATAGACTGCCTGTTAAATGGCAGTATGACGTAATGCTATAGCATTACGTCATACTGCAGGAACGATCAAAGCATCGCTGGTTGTAGTTCCCCGGGGGGACTTTAAAGTAAAGTTAAAAAAATCAAAGTTTTTTTTAATTGCGTGTGTGTTAAAAAAAAAAAAAAAAAAAAATTATAAAAGTTTAAATCACCCCCTTTTTGCCATATCTATTATTAAAAAATGTAAATTATAAAATAAAAATACATATTTGGTATTGCAGCATCCGTAAAAGTCCGATCTATCAAAGTAGTGCATTATTTTTCCCGCACGTTGAACGTTGTCCGAAAAAAATAAATGCATTATTTTAGTTACCCTGTCTCCCAGAAAAAATGCAATAAAAAGCGATCAAAAAGTCATATGTATTCCAAACTACAGGACATCCCGCAAAAAATGAGCCCTTGCTCAACTACGTCGACGGAAAAATAAAAAAGTTATTGCGCGCACAAAATGACTGCAGAAAATTGAAAAAAATTAAATGTCTTTGAAAAAAGAGTAGCATAGTAAAAAAAAAAACCTGTACAAGTTTGGTATTGTAGTAATCGTACTGAGCCATAGAATAAAGTTATCATGTCACTTTTGTTGCCGTTTGTGCGCCGTGGAAACAAGACGCACTAAAAGATGGCGAAATGTGTTGTGTTTTTTTTTTTTTTTCATTTAACTCCACTTAGAATTTTTTAAAAGTTTTTCAGTACATTATATGGTACATTAAATAGCACCATTGAAAAATACAACTCGTCCTGCAAAAAACAACAAGCCCTCATACAGCGACGTCCATGGATAAATAAAGGAGTTAGGAATTTTTTGAAGGGGAGAGGAAAAAGTGAAAATGGAAAAAGAAAAAGGTGTAGCGTCATTAAGGGGTTAAATGCCGGTGTGGACAAGGCTCTTTTGAGCTTTTGGAAGGTTACTAGTTCAGTACTTGGCCAGCTTGTCTTCTCTAAATTTTGTATGACCACCTTATTAGAACGGACCATGTGCCCCTCACCAGCACCCCCCCATAGTGAAGGTAGCGTTCATCGTTACGCTTCCAGAAGCCCCTTCCGCCAGCATACTGTACGTGTAAATAACTTCTGACTAAAGTGCTGTGTTTTTCTTCCTTTCAGGGACGGCCGGATGCTTTTTGATCACCTTGCAGATAAACACGGGGTAAGTGATATAGTTTTGTATACGTTTGTGTTGCCGTACAGTAACGGCCGTGCGAGGCCCATCTTACACACTTGTACGTCTTGTCGTGTCCACTATCTGAATGTGTTCTCTCCCTTTCAGTTCAGACAGGAGTACCTGGACACGCTATACAGATACGCCAAGTTCCAGTATGAGTGTGGCAACTACTCTGGAGCAGCCGAGTACTTGTACTTCTTCAGGGTGCTGGTAAGTCGGCATCTAGTTAAGTTCGTCAGTTCCATGAATGTGCATAAGGTATTCAGTGAATATTTGGTTCAGCGTAGCAATTTTAACACTGACTGCAGCATCTAATGGGTAGAACGGTCCAGATCCAAGCTAGCCGTCAATCTGACCATTGCAGCGGGCTACTGGCCGTATCGGATCGCTGCTGCTCCGTTACTGTGCCATATATGTGTGGCATTTCTCATTAAAGGGAACCTGTCATCAAGACTTCTGACGCGGATGACTTGCTAAGTGTCATCCACACAGTGTTGTTTCAAAGTCCCGCCCCCGATCGCCAACAAGTTCTCAGTGGTAAATAAGCCTCAGTGTATTCAGATTAGAGGGAGCCTTCTGCTAGGTGGCCATGCCCATTAGTGTTAGATGGTAACGAGATGGCCAGTAAAGACCGTCGCTGGCCGTTGTCCTTGGGTTTATGCTTCTGATCCCATTGGTATTTATAGTGCAGATTAGTTTTGCAGCAGGTGGAAAACTTTTCCCATGAGTAATGTGTGACCGTTGTGAGGAACATTTGTGTGGATGACTAGCGCCATTCCTCTTTTATTGTGTAGACCTACTTTCTTTTTTGGAAGAATCTTAATGGTCTCCAACTTTGCAATAACTTGCGCTTAGCCAGTGTGATAACTAGAAATAGTGCCGATCACTTTAGGTCCATTTACCTAAAATTGTTTTTGTGCTGAAAAAAGTGCTGGCCAATGGGGGTTCTTTCTCCTTTCCTCCTGACTTACTGTCTGCCACGTGAAGTCCGTCCCCAGTAAAGGACACTAAAGCCGACTTCACACGAGTGTAGGTGCCATTGCACAAGCCTCAGCACTGCGACTCAGCGCAATGAACGAGGCTTTTTTCGTGCATATCGGCCCACATGGCCTCTTCATTTGCGCACGGCAAGCAAACGCACCGATTGAATTGGCTAATTAGTAGTAATTTTTTTTTCTAGCGCTATTACGCAGTGTTTTACGCATCTCCTTGCATATTGCACTATTGAATCCTGATTCTGCGCAGTTAGGCCACGCTCAGACCACTAGACTATATCTGCATTATAGCATCCGTGTTCCAGCTGTAACAATGAACCAAACATGTCACAATATGGAAGGAGTTGGGTGAAACTGAGTAATGCGGCTGGAAAAAGAAAAAAAAAGTGCATAAAAAATGGCATCGGAAACGTCCCGTGTGAATGCAGCCCGCCGCTGCGAGGAGGAGGCAGCGCTGTGTAGAACAGGTGGACGACATCAGCGATTGTAATCTAAATCTCCGGCCCGAAAATTCAAATGTTGAAAAGCAGACTGGCAAATTGAAGGTAATCGTCAGTAATGTCCCGCCGCGGCCCGGCCGCCCCTTATCGGCCACTTCCATCTGCCTGCGCTGGAATATTACGAGGGATTTAAGAGAGTAAGAGTCATTTACTTGGGAAATGTAAACAGCTTAAATGAGGTTAATAAAAGCCGAGCCGTGGTTCCATTACAGCCCTGAAAAGAGCTGCTTATTCATATCATTTGTTAATGCTGGGAGTGAATTTTGAGAATGAAGATTTAATGTCTTGTTCGAGGCTCAGCACAGGCAATTTATTGTTGCTGGCCGGTGACTGAATGTGCCGTTCCCCCAGCAAATGGAAACTTTAGGTAACCCCTGTAAAAATCCAGATATTGAAACTATTCTAGCATATCCTCGTCTGAAAGGTTAGTGCGCAGAGCCAACTGTAATGACATGGAGCCGCGCCAAGGAGCTCGCATGAACCTTAAACTAAGAGGAGAGCCGGCCCAGAAGACCCCGCAAAGTGGCAGCTGATGTGAACGGTGTGCAGCACCGCCAGCGCACTTTAATCGTCTTCTTGGAAACGCAATTCTTTGTGTCCCACAACGTCATCCGCTGCTGGTCTCTTCTGTCCTGCACTGCTGATTAATACAGTGTCTATGGCGAAGATTGGTGCGGAACCACTTAAGGACGCAAACCCTTTTTTTTTTTTTTGCTTTATCCTCCCAACTGCCCCGCCCCCCCCCCCCCCTATCCCCCCCCCATGGAGGGAAATGGGGTAAGAATGACATGACTTTATTCTGGGAGTCAGAATGATCATAATGATACCAAAATTAACTACATTTTCGCTGCATTATTTTTGAAAAATGAAAATTTCTGACACCCCCGCCCCCATAATGTTGTTTCTGTCAATGGTGCTATGGGAGTACAAATGACTATTTTGATCACGTTTTTATTACATTTTTTCTTGGAAACTGGGTGACCTAAAAAAGTGCAGTTCCACCTTCATATTTTTTTCCAACAAGGCTCCAATACGTTATTTTCATAGATCAGACTGTAGTGCACGCATCTATACCGTGTGTTTGTGTTTTAGATTTTTTTTTGTTTTTTTTTTTTTCATATCCTTTTTTGTTTTTTACGATATTACAAACTTTTTTTTTACTTTTTTTTTTTTTTTGTATCGCCTTGGGGACTTAAGTGAACCTTTGATCGTTTTGGCAGGCAGTCCATCAGGACATGCTGCAGGTAATCCTTCAAAGCAGCCGCATGTTTGATTTTTTTTTTTTTAGCGCAGATTCCTTCTAAAACCGTGGCTGGGCTGCCTGTTTCTGCCGCAGTTCTGCATGCGGATTTAGCTTTTCGTAATGGGCAAACCCCACCCATGGAATTTCTGATGCAGATTCACAGTAGGTGACAAGTTGCTTTTTTTTTTTTTCACCCGCAATGCAGATTTGAAATCCATAATGGAAAAGTCCATGCAGCGAAGACAGTGATGCAGCGAACCATTCAAATGAATGGCAGGGCATGGAAAGCAATAACAAGAGATAATGGTCTCCTACTTGTGCCATCCAGAAAACGGGTGACTGGCTCCAGCAACCATCTGGACCATGCATTGGAAGTCAGGTGACAGTTGCAGCCAATCAATGGCTGCAGTATCGCCAGGATATGAGCGCTGATGCTAGAAGGAATAATTGATGATCCTGCGGAATCTGATTGGCTGTAAGGTTCACCTGACTTCCGTCAGGTATACATACCTGGATTGTTGCTGGAGCTATTCAGCCCTTTCCGAGGGGGGCTAAAGAGAGGTGACTATTACCTCCTTAGTTATTTTATGCCATGTCCAGCTGTTACATTTTCTTTATAGTGGGAAATTCCCCTTTTAAAGGGGGTTGTCCAGCTTTAAACTATTGATGACATGGCCTCAGAATAAGCCACCAATAGGGATCGTGAGGGTTCTGCTGCCCAGGAGTCTTGTTGATCAACTGTTGGCAATCATACTTCTGCATGGAGGCTGATATGTGCAGGAAGCGGACAGCTCCGTTCCCACTGCAGTAGCCCAGCTTGGTATTACAGGCAAAGTTCCAATTGCAGCTGGGCCACTGCAGTGGGAACGGAGCTGTCCACTTCTTGCACACATCAGCCTCCGTGCAGGAGCGTACTAGCCCCGTTTAACACCTGATTGTTGAGGGGCCCTAGTAGTTTACCTTGGCCAATCTACCGATGCTCTCCGGCGTGCCCTGCCCTCCATCCATTGAGCAATTAACACTCCTGTGTGAGAGTATAGGAGTGATCAGCACTGGGACAACTGTCAGGCCTAAACCGAACAGTTGTCCCATGTTATAGGACCCTAAGCAAGTCTGGGTTACTCATCACAATCATTCGCAGTTCACTTCTCATTTCTTGATATGCTGCGGTAAAATAAAAGCTGCAGTGTAATTGGTTGCGTTAGGCAGCAAGACCAGTTATACTGTTATACATATAATCTGGAGCAGCTAGTCTCTGACATTACTTGGGTGTTGGTATTGGGTCCCTTCCATTGCAAACTGCACATTTGTTAGTCCTGTATTGCTATGTCGGCCAAAGTTTTGTAAAAATACGGTAGCCAAAAACTAATTTCAGTACTGTATATGACATTAAAGGTGTTCTGGAGACAGCCGTGATGTCAGATTGACTGTAGTGTTGGCCATGCATGTGTAGCCGCCTCTCCATTTATGTCAGTGGGGCTGATGGAAATAGCAGAGTACTCTATTTTCACAAGTTCTATTGAAAATGAATGGTGCGGCACTGTGCATGTGACCGCCACTCTATTCAATCTGATGTCACTGTGGGTGGAAGAGGTGACCCCAAAGTGAGGAGGTGGGGTCCCCTGTCTTCAGAATAAGTGGGGGGTCCCAATGGTCAGACCCCATGATCAGTTTTCACCTATTTAGTGGTTGCATAAAAACTTGAAAAAAACATTGTGTCTCCACACCCTCGTAAATAGTAATTAGCATGGAGGTTGAAGTTGGATGTGATTTGAGAAACTCTTTGCTTAGCTGAGCATTGGAGGAATATTCTATAGGCTCCGACTGATATGTAGATGGGGTACATATAATGGCCGCGGTGGAAAGTCTACACACTCAGGTTCCCTTGGGAATCAGAAGGTAAGAGCGGCTTCGGTGTCTGCTCTGACTATTTCTGCGCTGGGACCTGTTTGCCGGGTGAAGATTCATTTAAAGTGATGGCTGGAGAAACAGAAGCCATGAAAGGCCCATTGTACCTGCGCTCTGAGATTAGAATTTGACACTCTCAATGACCTAGTGTAGTTCAGCGTTGTATAAGTTACAGCTTTATGACCCCGGCGTTACCCTTGCTTTCAGAAGACTTGAACTGAACTAGATAAAATGACTAGACCCGTTCTCAAAATTGAGCAAAGTGGGTGGTGGGAGCTTTTGTTGGCTTTTTTTTTCGGGGGGGGGGGGGGGGGGGTGGTACCGGCTTCTGTTTCATAACGCATTGTCTGCAGCAAGGCCTCCAGAAGTTTTCTCTTCATATTTTAACTGTCAAGAAATCCCTAAAACGTGATCTCCTTACTGATATGATGTAGGTCATTCTAATCTCGGATGACCATAGGGGGCTGTAGTAAGCGAAGCTCCTGTCTGTAGAGCCACTGAGGGTCCTGTTTGTTGTGGTCAGCTCTGGTATAATAGCTTTTATAGCACCTTGCCGATTTTTGGCATTCAGGACTACTATTTACAGAAAATACTGTCTCCTGGAAAGACTAATATTTGGGTAGAAAAGCTAACATCTGAGGAGATTGCAGAGAGGCCGCCTATCTATATATTACTCAAATATAACTGTTATTATATAGTGATTAAAAAAATAGAATGCAAAAAATATGCCCCTATTGTATATGCTAGTGACAAAGGAGCACCCACCCTGAGAAGAGTGACCCCTGACTAGAACCTATCCCTGAATAACCCTATTGGCCTCGTATATCCATCCGAACTGGGAAAAAAATGGGGAGGGAGGACATGTATGGAAATAAGAAATTATTTGTATTATGAAAAAAAAGGGGAGTCCTCTACATAATATGGGGGTCTCAAATCTATCTAATGCCGGGACTTGTCATAACAAAAAGCAATACTGAAAAGTCCATGCCAACAATAGTCATGGACCAAACCTATATTAAAAAAAAAATAGATCTCAGTGAAAAAAGATAAACATGGCACTCGTCTAGTCAGACGTTTTGATGTAATTTTTTCTTTTTGCTATTAACGAATAACTTTTTTGTTACTTTCCTCAGTGCCACATTGTGGGGTCTTGTTCTTGTCATTGTGACAAGTGTAGCTTGTATATATACTGTATTGGAGTTTGCATTTTAACGGTTCAGGCTTAATAGTGCTGCCTGCTCCCGGTTGGCATATATCTATATTATTCCCAAAATGCACACCATTCGCAACCTGATTGGTTGTTTGGATTTATTCATTCCCAGTGATTGGTTATTTGGGTTGACTGCTTCACGGTCATTGGTTGCTTAGGTTGGCTCGTGTAGAAGTGGGGAGTAAGAGGCTAATATGCCGGTAAGCTCCCTGATGCTGCTCTGCAATTATTTACTAATTTAAGGCTAAAAGGAACATCTTCCCTAACCCTAACCGTCCACGCCAGGCGGCAATGAATACACTGTGCTGCTAGGACCTTTGCGAGGTCGGCCTATGGGGAGCTGGGGGTGTCCTGGTGGCGTCAAGATACACTAATACCTACAAGATATTCCCCGGGACAGACCAACATGGAGGTCCCGTCATTGCCCCATTCTATATTTGCGCAGCTCACTGTTATATATTTGAGGACATACTATGATTTCACAGGGCTTAAGTTTGGAATTTTATTAAATCAATATTTTGCTACATCATAAAATTTCGGCAGGTTTATGAAAGAGTGTAGGCTTGAGTGTGTATTTGGGAGAGGTATCTTCGTGCTGCTACATCATGGATGGAGATGATGTGAGGCATGAAGCTTGTTGTAGATGCTATGGTGATGATGAATGAGTCCACTTAACATCAGCAGCGGTGACCACAGCGGGGGACAGATAAGTGCAGCAGCGTCCATTGCAGGGCCGGGCAGCAAACGGCAGGCGCGGGGAACAGTTTTACTAGGCGCGGAGGCGGCAGGGGAGATGCTGACCCGGTGAACAGTATGAGCAGCCGGGGAGCCGGACACGGGCGGGAGGGGAAACGATGAGTGGGGAAAACAGGAGCACGGATGGCAAAGCAGCAGCACAAACCTGTATTCACAGGGGAAGGCATCATTATACTTACCTGCCACGACCTGCAGCCGAGCCTTCTCAGCAGCCAATGATTATCTGGGGGCGTCACCAGGTAGTCAGTCTGGTCTCCACCAGGACTTCCTGGTGGCGTCAAGATACACTAATACCGGGAGGGGAGTGATTACATTTTTATTTATTTTTTTAATTTAAAGTAGTCCTTCGGTTTTGAGAGAGCTTTCTTTCCTGAGACTAGGGCAAGTTGAGAATATTACCTGCAGTTCTTTTCTGTTGCCCCTCCGGTTACAGGTTCCGTTTTCAGCCATCCCAGAAGTAGTAGGTAGTCTAAAGAGTGCTTTGGCCATTTCAACCAGCCAAAAACAGGACTTCTGGATTCGAGGCCTGTCAGAGAACAACAGCAGATAATGTACCCTTCCTCTGACACTATTTTGACCTACAACCAGAGGGTCACTTTTAAATGTATGCATTTTAATCTGATAATTATTTTTGGTATGGGATAGAATTTTAAAAAAACTCACCATTTGTTTTCTGCAGTTTCTACATATCACTTTATGTAGATGGTGCAGTCTGTCTCAATAGGAGATCTGTCAGGGAAGCTGGACTGACTGCTTGGTTTCCCTCTGCTCTCTCCTCTCCTGCACCACCTTATCCACTAATTTGGGGCCACAATAAAGTTGTTGTGTCTATATATACAGGGATGTATAGCATCTGCACAAGACAAACTACAACATTTTTAATTAAGCCCTAAATAAAACCTTATCTATATAACGCCAACTTATTCCACAGCGCTTTCAAGTCATTTACTTATTACCCTGCAGCAAGCTGGGTACTCAGAGGAATGGACGGTTGAGTCAACCTTGAGTCAGCTACCTGAACCATGCAGAGATTGAACTCACAACCTTTAGGTCGTGAGCAAGAGCATAGGACTGCATTTCTGCTGCCCTGACACTCTGCACCACATGAGGCTCTATAGCTGAAACGATTCTCAGCCCGAAATACCCCTGGCAAAAAAATAGCATCCATAGCCTTTGTGATCGGGGTAAATTGCAGTGCAATGTCTTGTCACTAGTGTTAACTCATTAGGGTGTGAGGGGGTAGACTCATGAATTTGTCTGATGGATCATGCACCCACAGTTGTTCAGTTACCCCCAAACTCTGGGCCCTGGCTGATAATCACTAGGTACCAAAAATCTCAAGTTTTTGTTTTTAAATGTAAACTTTGCATTGAGTCCGACATCTTGTAGCATCATGCTGCCCCCCACAGCTGGATGACGTCCTTCAGATGTGAGTTGTAATTGATATTAATGGTTGAGTATAACTTCTGTGTGTTGTTAATTAGGTGCCCTCAACAGACAGGAATGCCCTGAGCTCCCTCTGGGGGAAGCTGGCCTCCGAAATCTTGATGCAGAACTGGGATGCAGCGATGGAAGATCTCACCAGGCTGAAGGAGACGATAGATAATAATGTAAGCCCTGCGTTCTTGGGTTTCTCTTACAGGCCACCTCCATACTGCAGACCTTTATGGCCAGATTTTATCAGCACGCTCTATGTATTTGGTATTTTACCCAACTCCTCCTGCCCTGTTAAAGTCCATCGTGGACATTTAGTATCTGCGCAGAAGAGAAAACTTCATTCGGCAAAGTTCTCTGTTCAACTAGATGTTAAAGGCGTTGTTCCACTTATAGCTATTGATGACAATGCCCGCAACCTCCCAGCAATCGGGGTCTTATGTACTGAACTGTTTGGCTACAGGAAGCAGGCCACTCCGTACATTGCACAGTGGCCCAGGTTGGTACTGCAGGCAAAGTCTCATTCGCTTCAATAGAACTCAATCTGCAGTACAAACCCAGACCACTGCCCAATGTACGGAGCCTTCTGTGTCTTGAGCCGCTTTACTGCGGGAAGCAAAAAACCTGGGCAACAGCTGATTGCTGGGGGGGGGGGGGGTCATGGGCGGTGCACCCCACACAAGCCTGCTATTAACGACTCATCCTGCTAGAAGTGGGAGAACAAGCCCATTGGCATATTTTCATGCTGTATTTCTTTTACAGATGTCCTATGGATCGCATACAACACCATTGATTTGTGTTTGTGTATTCAGACGTGTGTTTTTACATTCCTTTTCTTTAATTTCATATTAAAGTCAACGGGATCACATAAAATTGCAGCAAATACAATTGCACGCGTAATCAACTTATTTTTTTTATTTTTTTTGCACATGCTGCCAGAAGACACTGGGAGTTAATGTGACTTCAATTGGACCACCTTGCATGCGTATAATAAATAAATATATTTATCTTTTTTTTTTTTTTTTCTTGCGTCAATAAAAAGCACAATGACCTCTGTAGCGACACTGGCGTAAAAAATAGAAAAAACTGTGCACGTGCCAAAAACTTACATATGCAGTGGTATTGATCTGTCTCTTACGGACCAAAATCACATACACCATGTAAGTGGAACGGGCGAGTGCGATGTTGGTAGAGTGGCAAACTTTTTTTTTCTACGCTATTTTCATGCAATTTTTGATCAGGTGGTTTTCTTTGCTCTGCACTCCCCCCACATAGTACACATCTCACATTCTGGAAATAGAAGATAAAAGGATCGCAGAAAAATAGGACCTGCAGCAAATTTTTTTTTAACTCTTAGGGTGGGTTCACACGGGGCGGATTCCCGCCAGAAATCCCGCAGCAAAAACCGCGAGATTTCCGCCGGGAGAACCGCCGCTGAAAAACCCGCGGCGGCTTTGAAGCAGCCCAGCCGCTCGCTCTTCCGCTGCGGCCAACGCTCCCATAGAGGAGAGCGCGGCCGCAGCGGAAAGAAAAAATAAATAGACATGCTGCATATTCTAAAGCCGCGGCAGCGGTCGCCGCAGCCGCAGTTCCTGCCTTACTTACCGCAGCGGATTGGCCGTCCCGTGTGGACGAGATTTCTGAGAAATCTCGTCCACATGGCTGGCTAACCCCGAGATTAGTGGCCGCAGGCGGATTTGCCGCGGCTACATTCCGCGGCAAATCCGCCCTGTGTGAACCCAGCCTTATTTTTTCTTTCCGCTGCGGCCGCGCTCTCCTCTATGGGAGCGCCGGTCGCAGCGGAAGAGCGAGCGGCCAGGCCGCTTCAAAGCCGCCGCAGGTTTTTCCACGGCGGTTCTCCCAGCGGAAATCTCGTGTTTTTTGCTGCGGCCAAACCGCGGGATTTCCAGCGGGAATCCGCCCCGTGTGAACCCAGCCTTAGAGTAAAATCACCACCCTAATTTGAAAGTCTTGTAGGCCCACTGACTTCATCTGGATGTAGTGTAAATGTGTATTCATGTATGTTGGTGTGCCTCCTACGCTCCATCCCTCATCTGGCATGTTCTTGTGTTTGCAGTCGGTCAGTTCTCCCCTGCAGTCTCTCCAGCACCGGACTTGGCTCATCCACTGGTCTCTCTTTGTCTTTTTCAACCATCCCAAAGGGAGAGACAATATAATTGACCTTTTCCTCTATCAACCTCAGTAAGTGACTTTTTTTCCCTATATATCAATTAAATGTGTTGTGGTTACTTCTGTTAACCCCTTAGTGACGGCATATTTTGGGCACCAACGACTTAAAACATTTTCATAATTGCATTGCAATTGCCATAACTCGTTGACATAGCTGTATTGTTCAATTGCTAGAATAGTACACTTCATTACTTATGTAGTGCATTCTACTAAGCCAATGACAGCAGCCTATTAGATTCTGCGGGAGGCAGGGCCTAATAGGCTGAGTTACATGGAAAGGTTTTATAGGCTCCAGGCTGCCATGGGAACTCATTATCCTCTTTCAGTTGCTCTGCGGTGTGCCAAAGCGGTTACCCTGGCAACCAGCGGTAAACAACCAGAAGGCAGAGGAATAAATAGCTGGAGAATGGAGCCCTTTGGAAATAAACCTCCTATGGATGAGTGCATTGTATTGTGACTTCACACTCCTTGAAATAGGATTCCTGAGATGGGAATACCCCTTTATAAGCCCACTACTCTGTTTATGATGAAGGGTAGCAGGATGGACTTCAGGTCTCTGAAAGATTGTTTCTGCCAAGAGTGTTTTAGGCTAACTTCACACGGGCAAGCGCACGATATTGGGCCATACATGCCAGTAATACACGCCAAGGTAAAACGTGCTGCAACTTTTCTTGTACACACTATTTTATGCAAGCCGTGTGAGAGGCAACATGGCCACCTATGACTGATACAGCGGACTATTCTGTACCGACATGCTCATGTGAGCCCGGCCTTTAACACGTCTGACCAGTCAGGACATAAGTCAGAATGGTAATTGCCTAAACTTGTCGGTATTGGTAGGAGAATACGTCCGTAAACGCCGCTCAGTTCTGGATGAACGGCTGTAAATCAGCTGTCTGAAGGCTGGAAATAAAGTGCATCTGCTGTTTCACAAGCCACCCAGACTCCTCTGGTCCCGTAACCACTACCAAATGTTGTATATCCTCCTGCCTGCGGGCCGGGGAGAAGGCCTTGATTAACCGCCACTGATTATAAAGGATGTTAAGGGCTAATATGTGGGAACTTGGTGTTTTCATCGTAACGTTCTCACATCTTGTCTGACTGATCGACCACATGCATGGCCGTTGGCTTTAATTCTAAGCCACTGTTCTGCCATATGCAGATGTATTGTGCGGGGGAATGATTATTAGGCTTTTTTTTTTGTCTTTTTACAGCATTTTATGCTATATATATATTTTTTTAATGCTTTTTCAGACTCCTGACTGCACTTGCACAGCCCTTTCCATAGAGCAGGAGCCGGGCCGTGTCGAGTATTGTACGTCCGGGCTCACACAAACGTATTTGCATTGTAAATTATGTACGCATAATACGTGGTAAATGGTGTTAATGAAAGTACATTGATTTTTATTGTTCCACTCGCGTATTTTTTTTTGTGTGTATGTTACGCTCATAAAAAAAAAAAGAACGCAGTGCGTTCCATTTTAGTGCGTATAAGAGCCCTCTTGTTCTCCACGGATGTGTTTGAAACGCAGTGCATGCACAATTACGTTGCGTATCTTTAGTTTTTTTTACGCATGTTGCTAGGAGAGGGGAGGAAATTTAAAAATGACAGGGCATGAGAGTTCATGTAAAATGCGTTGTACACGTGCAGACATGCTCGAGCAAATAACGCGTCAATACGCAGGGATACGCGGTTCCATACCGCAGTAAAATGCTGCGATTATTTATTTTTTTGCGCAGCATATTGCGATACGGTTGTGTGAGCCCAGCCTAACTCTGTCCATTTTTTTGTTTGAGTGCAGGGTAACACCATACACTACTACTCCCCCTGTAGTGGCTGCATGCAGACAGAATGTTAAAGGGGCGCTCGTCTTGTAAAGTAATGGCATGTCGCTGGGATGTGGCAGCACTTTTGATCGGTGGAGATCTGACTTCTGGGACCGTCGCTGATCCTGCGACTAAAGGGGCCGCACAGCTCAATTATCCTTTACTGGCTTTGTCATTCATAGACAGCGGACATGGCATTACCAGATGACCAGTGTGACCTTTTAGACTTTTAACCCCTTAATGACATGGCCTATTTTGGCATTGAGGACCAAGTGATTTTTGGTATTTTTCCATCTCCATTTTTCAAAAGCCATAACTTTTTTATTTTTCAGTCGACGCGACCGTATAAGGGCTTGTTTTTTGCGTGGCAAGCTGTAGTTTTTATCGGTGCCACTTTTGGGTACATAGACTATATCGTAAAACTTTTATTATTTTTTTTATGATAACAGGGAGAGAAAACGCATCAATTCTGCCATAGATGTTTTTTGTTTTTTTTACAGCGTTAATCATGCAGCATACATGACACACTAAATTTTTTCTGCGGGTCGGTACGGTTACGATACCAAAATTGTTATATTTTTTTTTAGGTTTTTACACTTTTTTGCAATAAAAAGCCTTTTTTTTTGGAAATCTTTTTTTTTTTCTTTTTTTTTCTTTTTTTTTTTTCTCTCTATAGCTGCATTCAAAGTCCTGTAACTTTTTTATTTTTCTATGTACAGAGCTCTATAAGGGCTTATTTTTTTGCGAGACGAGCTGTAGTTTTTATTGGTACCATTTTGGAGAATGTACGGCTTAAAATTAGCATTTTGCTTCTGTTTTTTAGCGGGTTTTTTTTTTTAACGCTTTTTGTTGTACAAAATAAAAAGCGTGTTCAACTTTTTGTACACGTCGTTACGGACGCGTCAATACCCAATATGTGGGGTTTTAATCTTTTTTACCTTTTTTTTATGCTAATATTAGAAAAAGCATAAAAAGAGGGTTTTTTACATTTTTTTTTTACATTTTTTTTTTTCTTTTCTTTACTTTTTTTTTCACTATTTGAGTCTCTCTGAGGGACTTGCAGCACTATGCCTATGATCGCTGTCATAAGGCATGGCAGAGCTACTGCCCTGCCATGCCTTATCGCTTATACAGCGATTATAGGTATAGGCAACTGTTGCCATGGTGACAGGCCGGGCTCTCGCGATGACATTGCGAGAGCCGGCCAGAGACACAGAGGGAGTGCGATCCCTCTGTGAACTCTTTCCCTGCCGCAATCTACTTAGATCGCGGCAGGGAAGGGGTTAACAGCGGGGGGCGCATCTCCGTGATCTCTGTGACTGACAGCCGGCTCCCGCTGCGTGATAGCGCGAGGTCAGCCATGATCTCGCGCTATCCCGATGACGTACCGGTATGTCATTTTGCGCGAAGTACCAGGCTCCCATGACGTACCGGTACGTCATGGAGCGGGAAGGGGTTAAAGGGGTCGTGCCATGAAATGAACATGATCCCCTAACAGCAGGATAAGAGTTGGCCCGTATTCATACTTCCTATAGCAAATTGCTTCTGAGATTCTTGGGTGCTGTTTGCATCTCGGACAAGGATAGAGCATGCAGCCATTTTTCTACTTTTGTATGGATCTGTGAATGAACCCATAAAAGGGAATGGGTTCTCTTCTGTCTGCCTTGGAATCAGAAAGAACTTGCATGGGAAAATTGCCCGCATGAATACACCCCTAAACAGGTTCTACTAGACTTTTTTTTTACTATTAATGACTTCAGCTCAGGATAGGTCCTCAATAGTTTATTGGTGGGGGCCCGTCACTTGGGATTCCCACAGATCAGTTATTGATGACAGATCCTGAAGATAGGTCATCAATAGTGAAAGTCACAGAGAACCCCTAGAAGTATCTGATCTGTGGGGTTCTGACTATTCAGACACCCACCAAACAGTAGAAGGCGGTCCTGAGTGTCCGTAAATGTGTCGATTGATAGTCATACATGCACACTCCTCTTCCATTCATAGAACTCCTCCCCCCCGCTGCCATCAATGGATTTAAACCCCTTTATCCCCTCAGTGACGGACAATAAGACTTTTTACTGACTTATTGGGCTTTAAACCCTGCACATACATATTTTTAATGTGATGGCTTGGCAGCCAGAAGCAGAGGGATCCTGGTATTTTAACCTGTTTCATGCCCCTTGCATGCTGCAATCAATAGCACCAGCAACATGTAAGCCGGTGACAGGGCGAGGGCGCTCTTTGTCACCCATCAGCACCTGACAATGCAATCACAAGGTACCCAAGAGTTCCCATGACAGCCGGACAAAGGCCTTCATGTCGCCCATGTAGCTCGGCTTATTAGACCCCACCTCCCACTGCTGTCCATAGGCTTGGTAGAATGCACAACGTAAGTAATGAAGTGTACTATCCTAGTGATCAAGCAATCACATCTTCAAATCCCCTTGAGGAACTAAAAAAATAGCATAAAAATAGTTGAATAAAGTTTTTTAATTTAAAGAAAAAATATTCACGCTTGATAAAATACACATTCCCCCCCCCCCCAAAAAAAAAGCAGTTTTGAATGGATCAAAAATATACATAGAAGTTAAACGTAATGCTGGAATTTTTTTTTTTCTTTTCATCACCCCCCGAAAAATGTAACAAAGAGTGATCTAAAAGTCACGTGTACCTCAGGCTGCTTTCGCAGGGGCGTCAAAATCGTGCGAGATTTGTGCACTGTGAGTCGCGCAAATATGAATTTCATTCTTTTGAATGTGGTCATGCACATGAGCGAGGTTTTCCCACATGGCACCGCAATGCAGGAAGCAAATCACGACATGTTCTATCTTACTGAGTGCTTTTGCATCGCACCGCCCATTGTAAAAATGGGCGGGCGGCAGCATTGCACGGTCTCCCATTCAGAGCAATGGGAGAAACTCTGTGATCCTCCGCTGTTGCAGAGCTTCTTACCCGAAGTGATGCCAGGCTGTTTTGGCATGAAACTGCCTTACATCCTTGGGGAATTCACATGGCAGGGAGTGCGATATGGGGGCAGGATTCACGGCCGTGTGATGATCGACTCAAGCTGGTACCAAAAAAAAACTACAACTCTTCTTGCAAAAAATAGCACCCCACAGAGCTCCGCTGCTGGAAAAATGCAAATGTTATGGATCTCGGGATGCGACAATGGTTTAAAATCTCTATAAACTTAGTATTTCAGTAATTGTGCTGATCCAAATAAAAAGTTATGCTGGTTTTACTGAATGGTGAACCCTGTAAAAACAAACCCCTCAAAAAATGGGGGAATCACTTGACGTTTTTTTTCCCCCATCCCCAAAGAAAAAGAAAAAAAATGTAATAGAAGTTCTACTACAACACATAAGTTCCCCGGAGTGCTACCTGGAATATACAAAAACAAGCCGTCATACGGTGCTGTCCCGCTACCCGCGTCCGTCTCCCCTCCTGCAGTCTGCACTATATGCAGTTTCCACTGTGGTGCTTGGGAGATTACGGAGATTTCCAGCAGGTTTTACCTGAGTATTTACACGGAGCGCGCCGGCCAGGAATTACCGCTGCACATCAAAGTTTCTCACTTCATGAAACATCTGTTTGCCATCAAGTTTTGTCTGTTCGAGCGAGAAAAGACCAACCCTCCTCCAACAGATGTCCACAAGCTACCGAAACGCGTTGGGTCACATTTGGCTTTTATTTCTAGGCTAGAAGTTGTACTTGGTGTTCTAATGCGAGAAATTGTCATCTTCGCCTTGCTTTGCCGTAAATAGCCAGGAGTTAGAGGGGACCCGTTGGCTCCCTCGATAGAGGGACTTGTATTCTCCAGAAATAAGACTCCTGGAATAGTCTCCATTTATTCCTCCTGGAATCGCGTAAACTTAAAACTAGGAGAGATCTTTTCGGTTGGCAATGGGACGTAGCCATAGGCTCCGACGCTGCCCAATCCGTTAGACTTTGCAGGGACGCCACCAGTTGACAAAGAAGAATAGTAATGTGCAGTAATTTCCAGGATGAATAACAGAGGAATTGCACAAAGCATAGTTGTAAGAAACGATATCGCCCTACATCAACGAGCCGGTCCAAATCACACGCATATGGCCCACATCCCAGGACTGACATGCGCACTTGGTTTTGCCCTGCTTGGACTGGCATGTGGGTGAAATGAGGGGGCCTCATCTGAGACAGTCAGAGATGGTGAAGCTGGCTAAGGGACAAGTAGCGGATGTTGGTGTGGATCCGCACCAACATTGTTGTCAATGTATGCCATTGGGTGCAGATTTTGCTACCTATTCACAGCAGATTTCACCCCTTCAGTTGAGGGGTGAAGTCGGTTGCAGATACACAGCAAAATCTGGGTCAAATCTGCACCATTGTTGCAGATTTTCAAATTCGTCTAGGCATGAACGCAATTTAAGTAGAATTTCCTGGTGGCCTGCGTGGTCAAGGAGTTTTCTGGATTCCTAACACTGATAACCTATTTGCTTGGGTCATCGATATCTGAACAGTGGCGATCTGTCACTCAGGAACCTCACCAATTGACTGTTGGAAAAGGCTGCTATGTTTTCACTGTACGTCAGACACAGTGCTGTGCATTTTGTAGTGGCAGTGCCTGGTATAGCAGCTCAATCGCATTCACTTGAATGGGGCTAAGCTGCTCTCAGGTCATGTGACTCACGAACATAACGTAATATGCCTGTAAAGAGGCCAAGGCGCTCACTTGAACACCAAAATCTTTTCACATAGAGTGGCAGATCACCATTAATCTGATATTGAGGGCGCAGCCTAAGAATAGGTTATGAATATTAAGAGTCCCGAAAAACCCTTAAAGAGCTTATTTAACAGGAGGAATAATGGAGAATATTCCAGGACTCTTCTTTATGGGGAATACAAGTATTTAGCAAAACAAGTGTGCAGGGCTAATGGGTAGTAATAGGTAGACGTATGGAAAGGTGTTCTCATGGCGGGCTGAAAGCATGCACAGATGCAAGTAGAGTGATGCCTCATGACTGGTTCCTGTTAAAGAGAGCGTGTCTCTTCCTCTCCATGTAGCTGATTTTTATTTTTTTCCTTTAGGTACCTGAATGCCATACAGACCATGTGCCCACATATTCTCCGGTACCTGACCACGGCCGTCATCACCAACAAAGATGTAAGGAAGAGGCGGCAAGTCCTGAAAGACTTGGTGAAAGTCATCCAGCAGGTAAGCTGTCACCCATGTCGGAAGTCCATTTATTACTGCATCTCAGGTGCAATTTGCTCCCAGCCGTGTAAACCTGATCTAAGGGGTTCTTTTGCATGGGTCAACTATTAGCCAAAAAATGTCTAAAATGAGCGATTTCTAAGCGATGGTTGTCCCGTGTAAATGCAAAATCTGACCGTGTAGAAATTGCTAGTTTGACGCTTTTTTTTTTTTTTTTTTTTTTTTTTTTACTGAAACGAAGCGACTAGCGACTATATGACCATTCTACATGCTTGTCTTGATGCAGATTGGCATTAACATGCCCAAACTAATGAAATGTGCCATCTTTACTGCAGGGTGGGAGTTCTTGGCTTGTTCACACTCGGGTGGTTTATTTCCATCGTTCAGATTCCTTAGGGAGCCAAACTGTAAAACCTGGAAGTGCCGCATCCAGCATATGCAGAACCCAGAGGGAACCCATTGAATAGAAATGGTTCTATATATATGGTCTAGCCACCATATATTGTCCTGGATTTTAGCAGAAATGTGCAACAGATTCCCTGAGTGGAGTTTGCCAACACAAATGTGACTGAAGCCATATCTGAAAGTAGTGCTAATGTTTCCTGTTTCTCCCTCTCCAGGAGTCTTACACCTACAAGGACCCCATCACCGAATTTGTGGAGTGTTTATATGTTAATTTTGACTTTGATGGCGCACAGAAGAAATTAAGAGAGTGCGAATCGGTAAGTGGCCACACAAATGACTATGGGTGATTACTCTTATGGAGCGATGGCTGCCAAGCAGGGTGTTATGATGTGGTAATGCGTGGCGGCTGTTTGTATGAGTGTAGGGGCGCTGCCACGCAAGCATTTTGCAATGATTGTGTACCTGCATGCCGACAATCCCCAAACACTATGTTGGCGTGTGTGCGTGTAATACTCGCCAACGTAGTTCATGCTGTCATCTTTTTGGCGTATATCGAGAGCTGTATGTCAGATGCACAATTGAAAGTAAAGATTGGTACAACCCTACGCCCGCGTTTGTAATATGCAGCAAACGCTTGTGTGAGAGCCCTAATGCATTGATGAGCCAGTGTTTTGATAGTCAACAGCTCTCCGTTTTGACTCCTAGAGGGGGTTCTGGGGAGGGAAACCCCTAAGAGGACATATATGGAAAGGGGTTGATATGGAGAGATACTACTAATTGGGTGGGAAAAATATGCAACAGGCTTTGAATCCTTTATCGCTCTCTTGGCTCTCACTAGAACTGACGAACGCTTTAATAATGTTGAGATCGGCGTAGTGCACATTTGTCTCTAGTACCCTGTTGTACCGCCTCTAGCTTGGATTCAAGATGTGATACAATTGGGCATGGAGGCTCTGGTACCCTGTTGTACCGCCTCTAGCTTGGATAGAAGATGTCATACGGGCGGGCATTGAGGCTCTAGTACCCTGCTGTACCCCCCCCTACCATTTTGGTTTCCCCCCTCTTAGATACAAGATGTGATACAGGCATGAAGGCTTTAGTACCCTGTTGTACCACCTCTAGCTTGGATACAAGGTATGATTCAGCCATGGAGGCTCTAGTACCCTGTTGTACCACCTCTAGCTTGGATACAAGATGTGATACAGCCATGGAGGCTCTAGTACCCTGTTGTACCGCCTCTAGCTTGGATAGAAGATGTCATACGGGCGGGCATGGAGGCTCTAGTACCCTGCTGTACCCCCCCCCCCCCCCATTTTGGTTTCCCCCCTCTTAGATACAAGATGTGATACAGGCATGAAGGCTTTAGTACCCTGTTGTACCACCTCTAGCTTGGATACAAGGTATGATACAGCCATGGAGGCTCTAGTACCCTGTTGTACCACCTCTAGCTTGGATACAAGATGTGATACAGCCATGGAGGCTCTAGTACCCTGTTGTACCGCCTCTAGCTTGGATAGAAGATGTCATACGGGCGGGCATGGAGGCTCTAGTACCCTGTTGTATCTAAGAGGAGGGAAACCAAAATGGGGGGGTACAAGATGTGATACAGGCATGAAGGCTTTAGTACCCTGTTGTACCACCTCTAGCTTCGATACAAGGTGTGATACAGCCATGGAGGCTCTAGTACCCTGTTGTA
This sequence comes from Eleutherodactylus coqui, assembly GCF_035609145.1. Taxonomy (NCBI): domain Eukaryota; kingdom Metazoa; phylum Chordata; class Amphibia; order Anura; family Eleutherodactylidae; genus Eleutherodactylus; species Eleutherodactylus coqui. Next base: position 96,484,344 of record NC_089845.1, on the reverse strand, counting down.
CCACCTCTAGCTTGGATACAAGATGTGATACAGGTATGGAGGTTCTAGTACCCTGTAGTACCACCTCTAGCTTGGATACAAGGTGTGATACAGGCATAGAGGCTCTAGTACCCTGTTGCGCTGCCTCTAGTTTGGATACAAGATGTGATACGGGTGGGCATGGAGGCTTTAGTGCCCTGTTGGGCCGTCTGTAGCTTGGATGCAAGATGTGATACGGACGGGCATGGAGGCTCTAGTACTCTATTGGGCCGCCTGTAGCTTGGATGCAAGATGTGATACAGACGGGCATGGAGGCATATAGGTTCCATATGGTATCTTTTGGCATATCAATCCACATTTGCAATAACTGAGCCCCAAGATTGTGCAAACTCGTAGGTACCAAAGTTGGCGCCCCAGATCCAGATGGTCCCATACATGTTCTGTTGGTGATAAATCTGGTGACTGTGCAGCCACGGAAGTGTGACAATGTTGTAGAGGCTTCCTGTGACCTCCTTGTGTGCGGCCGAGCAGTATCCTGCTGGACAATGCCTCTTGGAAGCCGCCATGAGAGGAACATGTGGCTGCAGGATGTCTTGAATGTCACTGTCCCTCGTGCCACTACTAGAGGTAATTGCTTGTCGTATGTGATGGCCCCCAAGACAATCACCATCAGGGGGCAGTGTTAATAGCGGCCACCAGTCTTGGAAGGAAGCTGATCAGTGCTCCCATATCTTACACTGTAAAATGACATTATAAATCAGATGAACAAGGGGCAGATACATATTTACTAGTAATTAACTAGAAGATATTGAAGTGGGGGGACTAGAAATGGACTTATTAATGATGGCAACTTGTGAGTCATCCGGGTAGATCCACGGAGATAGTTTGTATAACTCTTCCAGGTAGCCCGTCCACGGGAGCCGATCAGTCCCAGAGCCGTTACTAGTCCCCCCACTTCAATATCTCCTAGTTAATTACCAGTAAATATGTATCTGCCCCTTATCCTTATACTTATATGTATCCTTATACTTGCGTTGGCCTGTAAACCCCCAGAGACGGCTAAAACGTTGCAGTTACACAAGCAGCCGCGCAAAAGTCTCATCTGAAAGTGTTTTGCATCTACCTAAGAACGTCCCACTTCTTCCTTTTTTTACCCTGTTAGTATGTAGAAAACCTTCTCAGCTTCTCTCATGGTGAATTATGATGGATGAACCTTCCTCGTCCGCAGCGTCCACGGAGAATAAGTTAACCCTGAAAGCTATGTGTAGCGTGCTTTCCGGTGGACCGTGGAAGGAGGAGTGGTAGATGCTATGGGAATATTGGAATTTAGGGTGAGGAGCAACTTGGCTAGAGGAATACATATTGGGATCCCTAATTAAACTATATACAATGAGTAACCAGTTTATTAAATGACCCCGTTTAACCTTCAGAACTGCAGTAATTTGTTGTTGCATAGACTCCTAGCTGTTTCGTAAAATATTGGCCCCTGCGGACAGGAAGCTTCTTGTTGCCATAGATTATGTAAAAGTGCTGATTTGTTCTGACCAGCTGACAGGAAGGGGTCGCCGATTCATGCTGCTTGTGCCCAATTCTGACCTCCCATCAGCACGGTGCACCCAACAATCTGGATTCATCTAACCAGGTGATGTTTTTTCACTGCACAGTGGTGCAACGTTTTGCTCATTTTTGTGCTCTTTATGTTGCTTGAACTGCCCGTCTGCTGTATTAGCCCATCCATGCTAAGGAACAACTAGTTATACTTTCATGCAGTTTAGTTGAAGCACCAGCGTTGTATTCAACTGCAATTTACTGGACTGTGCAGTGCCTGTTCATCGGAATGATTCTTGACACCCTCTTCTGACCCCTTTTGGCAATGAGATGTTTTCGTTTACACATTCCCCTTTTTGTAGGAAGTGTTTTTCGGATCCTACCATTCTCTGTATACTCTCCACACTGCTGCACGAGAAAACCCCTCTAGTCTAGCACTGGTGACCGGGTCTCGTTGGAAGTCGCTCTCATCTGATTTTCCCATGTAGTGTGCATTCACACTCCTGCACACTTGCCTTTTTCTTGCACTTTTTTTTCACACAGTTGTCAATGGGACTTTCTAATGTTAAAAACGCACCGCAAGTTTGTGCTTTGCAATTTTTGCGCAATGCGGTTTTAACATTAGAAAGTCCCATTGACAATCGTGTGGGAAAAAAAAAAAACAAGAAAAAGGCAATTGTGCCGGAGCCCTGAAACTGATCCACAGAAAACTTGCTACGTGATTTTATGCTGCACGCCGGGGTCATACGAAATGTTCTGGCCATAAGTAAATAGACGTGTTTGCATTGGGGTCTCTTGACATCCTTCTGTTCATGAGGCCTCACAGTGGTCCACAAGTCTTCTGGAGGCTCGAGGACTTGGTGGACCATCATTTTGGTGGCTCTCTAATATGTAACACAGCATCCAATGAAATCGGACACCCAAGGAGATACAGTAGGGGGACGCAGCAGTTTATAAGAGATGCCGTATGGATATATGAATGAACCCTTAGGGTATGCCCACACATGGCAGACACCTAGGACTGTCCCACTCATCTAGATGGGGTTTGCAGTCATCCATGTGTTTGCCACTGAAAATCTCCATTCAGATGGATGGAGCGGATTGTCAGACGCATACATTTCTGCCGTGTGTGACGATATCCTAACTCTTGTCAAGCAGGTTTTTCTTCGATCCTTGGTAATCCTGTCTGTCTTATTCCCAGGTGCTTGTTAACGACTTCTTCCTTGTGGCGTGTCTGGAAGACTTCATTGAAAATGCCCGACTCTTTATATTTGAGACCTTCTGCCGCATCCACCAATGTATCAGCATAAGGTAAGTCCTTACAGCTCTGTTATTGGCTACTAAATCTGCAGATTATAGGACCGCACAGCGAGCACTTATATGTAAGGGACCGTCTTTGCGATATTAAAGTGACCCTCTGGTTTTGGGACAAAATGCTGTTTCAGGACTGGATACTGGGGTATATTACCTGCAGTTGGAACACAATCTTCACACTACCATTGCAGTGTTCCTGCTTTCTGATTGGCCAGAGCTACTCATGTGATCAGCAGTGGCCGAGCAGAGCACAGTGTGCATTAGATACTTGGACAAAATTGCCGCAGCCATCAAGGATGGCCGAAGATGGGGCGCAGAATTGGCGGACTGGAATGGGAGCAGAGAAGTAATCTCCCCCTCCTGTCCGGAAACCGGAGGGTCCTTTTATGTACACCGCAAAAAGGAACACTAAAATCACACATTGGATCTCGCTGAGTGAAAGATGTGCTCACGGTGAACCCACTCATCAGTGAAGAGAATGGCGCATCAATGGCAGATCTGCCAATATTCGTGTTCTCTAGTGAATGCCATCGAGCTGCACCGTGCCGGGCTGTGCGCATAGGTCCCACTACAGGACGTCTGGTCCTCGTGCCACCCTCACGAAGGCTGTTTCTGACACATAGGTCAGTAGCCCCCTTAAGGTCATTTTGTAGGGCTCTGGTGGTCGTCCTTCCAGCCATCCGGTCCTGGGTTGATGCTCTTCTATTGTCCTGCCCAGCTCCTCTTGTGGTGTCCTAGTGTCTCCTCCATACACTTCACATTGTGCGGGGGTACACAGCAGACCGTCTTGTGATGGTACGTATGGATGTGCTACCCTGGAGGAGCAGGGCTCCCTGTGCCACCTGATTATACTGCAGGTAGACTCAGGTTACTAGTAGTGAAAAGAAGACTGGCAAAATGCAGAACTAGAGAAGAATCTGGAACGAGGGAGGAATTGTTTCCATTCTTCTTGGGGGGGTCTTGCTGTTACCTCTCCGGCGCTCCTGTCATCACTTTCATTTGCACTAAGGCAGGCCAAATGGATTCACAATCGCTTCTACTTTCTAATCGGATAGATTGATATCCCTGAAGTGTAAGAGACTTGGCGTTATACGGCGATGCATAAAGCAACCCTCCGAGCCCGGAGAAACAAAGATGGCCGAACAGCTTCTCAGACTACCGATGTATACTATGCTGTGTGCATCAGGTAGTCAAAGACCCAACATGCTCATCTGACTGGCCAGCACTGCTCCTGTGGAAAGAACTGGTTAATGAAAGCACATTTTTTCAACTGCCTAATCCTTTTCTCCTTGGACGGATGTCACCTCCTGAGGAATCTGGCAGCTTCCTTCTCTTCATACATTGAGAGTGCGCCTATGTACTATGTCTAGTAAGGTGGCCAATGACTAAATGAGCTTGTATAATGGAGGCATGTCTACGGCCACCCTTCCTCTGCAAACTTTGGTGATAAAGTGCCTACTTTTAGAGATCATGTATATATGTTTTATTCTAAATGCTGCCTTCAGCATACAACCCTACAGTTGGTTCTGTGATCCCACCCGCTCTTTCTCCCCACCTTGCTTTTAGTACCAGTTTGCAAGAACTAGAGGCATTCGTTCCCTGCCGTCCACCTATAGCAGTGACCGGGAGGAAATGCCATTTGGTCCTGGTCAGTAGTCCTGCCCGGCTTACGTGGTTTTCTGTAGCGTCCCACCACAAGGCATCAAGGTCCCAGTAGGTCAGGTCAATAAATGTGATGCCCTTAATTCCAGTTATTATTGCAGCCTATGAAGTAACCGGAGGACGGGAGAGGTCTTGTATTCGGTAATGTAAGAACTAGTCTGTGGTTAGACTTTTAAGATAATTCGGATGTCAGTCATATGCAGTAAATGTAATCCATAAGTACATCCAGTAGCCAGATGTGTCCTATACATTGGGCCGTGTCTGGTATACATCTGGCTGCTTCATGTCCTGCAGTGCAGCTTTTCTTTAAAGCGACACTGGGTCTGGAGAGACAAAGATGGCTGCACCAGCTTCTCTGTGTATTAGTGTACATGATTAGCCTAAGGCATTACATCTGCTTGGATTGACCAGCGCTGCCCACATGTGAGGGGTTTCTCATGGAAAAACGCCTTGTATCGCGTCAAAGCGGCGCTCCCCATACTACCTCTGTAGGCTTCCCGCTGTCAGCGCTCGTGGTTCCCAGCGGCCTGTAGTGGCAGCACCTGAGGAGTCCACTGGGAACTGGAAGCCAGGGAGTGCTGACAGCAGCAAGCCTTTGGAGGAGGGGACGGGGAGCACCACATAGTATGAAATCAGCTGCGGGTTTCCTATATCAGCCCCAGTAGTAATGGTGACCTCCCACAGTGGTCTCTAGTAATAGTGACCCCCGTGGTGGCTTCGGCAGCCAGGGTGATCTGCGGCACCCTGATCGGTAATGACTATGGTGACTCCCACGGCTGTTGACACGTGTACCAACAGAAACGGCTCTGCGTGCACTCTGGCCAGTGTGCCAAAGGTTTGCCATCACGGGCATAGGTTAAACTAGGTTTAGCAAGGCATACTTTCATGGGATTGAAAAACATAGCCTACTACTGTTCCATATAGAAAAGTATGGAACCTCTTCTTCTTTTTTTTTTCTTTTATATAAACATTGTAATCAATGAAAACATAAGGAAATTATGGCTGTGTGTTTCCATACGCTTAACACTTTTGTGATCAAATGCCTTTTAAAGGGAAGGGGTCATCAGAAAATAACCTATTTATATAAATCTCATTTTTGTGTTAAACATATATTTTAAGACTTTTTGGTAATTAAAAAAAATTATGCTATTCTCTACCTTTTTAAGCCTTTCTTTCCTTCAATATGGGTTTTTTCCCTCCTTTTATTTTTTTTTATACCCCTTTAGTACTTTAACCTTTTAGTCGGTCACTTTGACCCTTTTATTTAAAGGGAACCTGTCCTCGCCTTTGTGCCCCATAAACTACATGGGGCTCTCAAAGATGAGAGAACAAGGAGGCCGAGAAGCTTCATTTCATACTCCCCGGGTGCCACGTTCATGTGCAAAGTTGGCATGTGCCTACGGCAGGACCCTTTTACAGACGGCTTCATGTGCCCGCACAAGCACCCAGTGAGGTTGAAACGCAGCTCTCTAGACTCCCCTTTCCCTCATCGTTGAGCCCCATAACATATTGCATAATCCTGCATTGAAGGGAACCCGTCATCACCTATGAACTAAGTTGTGCCGGTGACCAGAATCTTCCAGCGCAGCCTTATATAAAATCCATTTGGAAATCCCTCATCAGAGTCCAAAAGTAGACTTTCGCCTTTCAGAAGTTTCTGAACAAACCTCACCCCCCAGCCCTTATAAACCTGCCTATCTCCCAGCTTTCACCCCACAGCCCTTCCAGTGTTTCCGCCTGTCTGTCATGGTATCATTTTCATGTAAGTGAAAACAAAAAAGGGAAAAAAAAGCTATTTGGGAAACCCGATCTGAGCCTGAAACCATTGAATGAGTCACGGTTGTGCGGCCGCACGTCTAGCGTGAGAATGAAGCCGTCTGCCCGCTGCGGACTTGCTATTTGTGTTTTAGACAGCAAAAAGAAGCAGGAAGTGGTGAATAGGTGGAAAAACCGATGACGGGGCGGCGCTTATTTGCATATTAATGTCCACGGCTTATCAAACATTGCGCAAGGCCAGGAATTGGCCAATGACAGTTGTCAGGAAATGTATTGTCCAACCTGGGTGTATTTTCAGCCTTTCTCTATGCCCGATGACACGGTGGCGGTAAGAATATGGGAACCTGGCCCCTTTACGTGGGACGCTTGCTGCTTTAAGGGCAGCATTTATGTTCACGTGCGGCTTGGAATGTTTTAGGAACAAGAATCCTAATATTGTATACCATAGTACATCGAAGCCAACATCCAGCTGGGCAGTGCGGCCCTACTAATTGCCTAAGAAGAAGCACTTCTAGACCTCTTATCTCTCCGGCCTCACAAGTCTGGACAGATTCAGCAATTGTACAACCGCATAATAAAGACTGGCACTGATGGAGTTAAGCCTCATGTCCACGGGCCCACATGGTTTCCCTGTGCAGAATCCTGCAGCAGATTCCACCCGGCCCGCAGCCATGGAGCCAAAAAATACATTTTTACTCGCCTGTCCGGACGCTGCGGGGCTCTCCTCAGTCGCGGCCATATTTTTTTGCTTCTGCACAGCGGATGCGCTCGGGACGCCAGTTTCAGCTGTGGACGTGCCGCGGATCTGGATGGCTTCCATCGACTTCAGTAGAAGCCTGCAGAAGCTGTCTGTGGGGAAAAACACAGAAAATGGAGCATGCTGCGTTTTTTTCCCCCGTGCGTAGGATCCGCACACCGGGGGAAAAAATTGACATCCGCAGGTATGCCCAATGACAGTCTATGGGCGTATTGAACTGCTGATCATGCGTGCGGGAGAACCACACAGATTCCACAATTCATTTATATGCTCGTGAACATGAGGCCTTAAGGTTAACTCTTATGATGCCTGGTGGAGTATAAAAAGCTTTTCCATGGTCCAGTGGAAGAAGCTGAATGATCTTAATAGAATGCGTTAAAACATCCTTCAGATTCTCTGTTTTGATGGAGAATTTCTAAAACTGAATGAAAATCGGAGGCAAAACTAAGTTGTGTTTTGTTCTTGTTTTTTAAATACATGATGCCTTTTTGAAGTTGGAGAGCTCATAAGGAGTCCCATCAGCAGAATATTAGACCACGTGGATGATTTTTCCCTGGCCTGCTGCTCCGATGACCAATGCTAAGACTAAGGGTGTGAGGGCGCTGCCGGTCGTACGTTTGACCAGTATAGAAGTTTTCCTAAGATGATGCTAAAGTTTAAGCGAGATCTTAATAGGGGGTTTATAACAGGGTTGTAAAGCCTTCTCTTTCCAGATTGTCCTGCAGGGATACATTAACCCTGTGAATGCTGCCGCTTGTTAAACGTCTCTCGTTTTTCTTTCGCAGCATGTTGGCTGATAAACTGAATATGAGCCCTGAAGAAGCGGAGAGATGGATCGTCAATTTAATTCGCAATGCCAGACTGGATGCCAAGATAGACTCCAAATTGGTAAGGTTTTATCTAGATTCTTTCTGATTACTGGAAACATGCAGTTCAGTCCAACGAATCCTCGTTTACATTATTTCCCACCACAGGATGTGTTCTAGTGCCTGGCGAATGCCCAAAGACACCTAACATCCCACCTGTCTGATTCCCACAGTCAGTCATGGTGGTGGATCCATCATGGTTTGGGCAGACATTGAATATTTTTCTGCAGGACCCATCGTCCCCTTAAAAGGGAGAGTAATTGCCAAGAACTAGACTGCCATTTTGGCCGGTCTGGTCCACCCAGTTGTGCAGCCATAGTTTCCAGGATGACATATCCATGCAGCTCTCCATGTCCAGGAGTATGTACATAAGGTTCAGGACCTCTAGCTAGCACAATCGCTCATTGAGAACACGTTATCCCCCACCAACATCTCTACCGGGCCTTGAACAGTTATTGCATGACAGATGGTCTAATATTCCACCATACACTATTCAGCAGTTGTGGGAGTCCATTCCAAACGGATCTCAGGCTCTATCAACTGTCAAAAGCGTCCTACACGCTGGGGAGCGCTCACACAGCGGTATTGTACACCTGATGAGTCCACTCAGGGCTTCCGTAAAAGCTGCTGGGAAAAAAAAAGCACTGTGATGGAATGGGAAAAAAAAAGTTCACTTCTATTTGGTGTCAGTTTAGGGTGTGTTCACGCATTGATAAAATGCTGCGGATTTGTGGCACGGCTCCCATTGATTTTGCTGAGAGCTGCACTGGCCACTTCAGAGGTCGGAGCAGAGCATTCCACTTCGACTCATGGGTAATTGCGGGCCTGTCAGCATATTCCCGCTCAGCTAATCGGTCGGGGTCCCGACCTTCGGACCACAGCCGATCAAATATTGATGACCTATCCTAGGGGATACATCATCAATAGTATTCTCCCTGGAAAACCCCTTTAACAAGAGCAAGTACAGAAACTTTCACAAAGCACTGCTCACTGCCTGCACCCAGAACCAACTGCTACTGAGCGCCGCCATCAGGTGATGCGGAAGTGAGCTGCCTGTCACCGAGGGAGAGATGGCGGCGCTCTGTAGCGGTTCCAGGTGCAGACGGTGATGGTCGCTTTGTTAAATAGCTGTACTTGCTCCTGGTAAGTAATAGTTGTAGCTGGAAGCTGCTGTGGATCCGCATCAATGGTGCGAAGTTTGACCTGTCTTTTAATGCAGAAATGATGCGTGTGAACGCACCCTGACAAGTTTTCCTTTTGGAAGTTACGTTGATTTATTAGGGCATATACTGAGCATGTATCATAAATGGGAATAACCTTGTGGCCCTTGGAAGTGGTTGAGTATGGCAATGTGGCCCTCAGACTGGTTGTGCAGCCCTGATCTAGAGGTTTCTATTATTTTGTATATACTTCACAGTACTCGGAGGGACCGTACAGTCTGTAAAATCAGACATAAGACTGTATCAGGCAATCCGAAGGATAGCAGTGAGGGCTGTGCGCACAGGAGCTTACAATCTACGTGGGTTTGCTGGGGTTTTAGGCATTGCCCGGTGGAGGTTGCGTTGAGGGCGCTGCAGCGGCTTTACTCTGCCCTCTACAATGCAGAACGTCGTTACTCTTGAGTCCTGCCTAGACAGAGGGGAGGGGGGGGGGGGGGGATATAATCCTTTTAACTTTGAGCTATTTCTTTTCTGTTACACAATTCATCATTTAAAAATCTCCTCTGAACGTTCAGATCGTTCCTTGCAGATTTTGTCTATTTTGGACGTGTTGAGTAACGTCTCCCCATCATCTTGCAAACATCCACCGTTTTTCCCCCAAAAGCCTCGCACCTTGCATCATTTAGAAATCCAGAGCCGTCCCTCCTCCTTTCCGCTCGCCGTCCTTAGGACGGTCTTTTGATTTACGATTAGCTTGAACAGCCTGTTCTTTTAAAAGATCATAAATACTGTCGGCCGCTGAATAATGTGCCACGCGTTTTATTTTAGGGTCATGTCGTAATGGGAAACAATGCCGTATCGCCCTATCAGCAAGTCATCGAGAAGACAAAGAGTCTGGCCTTCCGTAGTCAGATGCTGGCCATGAATATAGAAAAGAAGATGAACCAGAACACAAGAGCTGAGGTGACACAAACTTACATTTTATTCTGAACTTGGACGATACAACTTTCTTTTTTTTTTTCCTTACCAGTACTGTCCGTGGGCTATGCCAGGTACCGCAGCTCATCACCATTCATTTCTAAGCCTTCCTACAGGGCAGGTTTCAGTGCTTTGTACTTACACGGAGCGGTAAATGCCAGGCTGTAGTATGGGGGACATTAAACATAGAATTCATTCCTAATTGCTATTCATTGGAAATTAAATGTCATATTCCAGGGAAAATATTGATGACCTGTCCTCAGGATAGGTCATCAATAGTTGATTGGCTTGGGACCCCAACCAATCAGCAGATTGTGCGCCCACTGATAGTGCCACAATTATACAGGGGTTGGAGCGGAAGTCTCCACGCCGACCTCTGTGTAGTGCCGGGCGCTTGTAACTACAGACACGGCTGTCATTGGAATCGCCACAATCCATACCTGCAGTTACAAGCACAGTCAGAGCAGAGACTTACAACTGTGTAATTGCGGCACTGTAAGCGGATGCACAATCAGCTGATCGGTCAGGGGCCTGAGCGACGGACCCCAACTGATCAACTATTGATGACCTATCCTGAGGATAGATCATCAGTTGTATTCTTCCCGGGAAAACCCTTTTAAGGTGTTTAAAGGGAGTACTGCAGCCATAAAAAGTAATGGTATATTGCTAGGATACACCTTCACTTGCTGATTGTGCAGGTCCAACTGCAGGGGCCGCCACCAAGCACAAGGACAAAGTGACTCTTTAGTCTTCTGCACAGGGGCATTCTCCTTTATTCATTGTGCAAAGAGCAAAGTGAACAACATGGAGGTGCTTGTCCCGCAAGTCCCTGGATGATGCTGGCACTGTGCTGGAAAGATATTTACGGTACACCTGATTAAAGCAGTCTCTCGCTGGGGTCATACTCCACCATCTGCAGCTACTGACTCAACCTTATCTCCCATTCTTAATGCGAATACACAGACATGCCAAAAGTCATGGGATAGCAGTGCAGTGTAATAATGATGAAGTGGAGTTTCCTCAGGCGGCGGCTTAAAGGTGGCCGCACCTGTATAAGTTGTGATGTGTTAATTTGTGAATGAGGTTTAACACCGGCCAGGGTGCTCATGGTTAGGCGATGTGAATTATCAAAGTGTGAACGTGGCATAATGGGGTGTTCCAGACGGGTGGTACCTTCCATTTCCAAAATTGTGCGGGCATTTAACAAACTACAGTGTGACGCGTGTACCAGGAATATATCATATAAGGCATTTCCACCCACAGTGCCCACCCTAGATGCTTAATGGCTTTGACCAAAAGCAACTTTGCTAGATTTGCCTGTGTGAAGTGACTAGTAACTCCATTAGAAATCCCATCCCCATTTAATGCACATTCCACAGGTCATGGGATATGGGAACAGAAGACCCTTCAGAGTACTTTTAACACCAGACACAGCACCTCACATGGGCTCAGGAGGTTGCGTACTAGACCTTAGAGGAATGGCAACATGTGGTGTGCTTTGATGAATCGCAGTACGAATTGGTTCAGGCTGATGGTAGGGTTCATGTGTGGTGCAGACCCCATGAAGCCATGGACACCAACTATCAACAAGGCACTTTGCAGGCTGGTGGTAGTTTCATACTGCTGTGAGGTGGTGTGGTGCCTATCCAGACGGCACAACTCAACATCCCTCCAGACGTCTTGTGGAATTGATGCCATGTTGAGTTGCTGCACTTCGTCGGGCTACAGGTGGTCTTACACAATATTTGTTCCTGTCCTATGACTTTTGGCATGAACAGGTCAGTGTATGTTAAGAGTTGAGGTTCAAGGTTTGGTTAACACCTTGGGTGTTGTGGCCTATTTCGGTACTGAAAATGGTGTTCCCAAAACTGACATTGCTCCCTTTAGGTGGCAAGCGTCTGATCACTAGGGCTGCGAAAGGTCTGTTCCGTGGTAACGGCTGTCGGCTGCAGAGAGAAATGCTATACACTGAAGAATACCCCACCCAAATCTTCCTGGACCCAATTAGGAGGGGTAGCAGTAACGATTAGCAAAAATGTATAATGCAAATGAGCGTCAACTATCTGCATTGTGCTTCATGTCATCCTACAAGTTCATTTTTTTTTTTCTTGCAGGCACCAAACTGGGCAGCTCAGGACTCCGGGTTCTATTGAGAACATAACTGTGATTCATCTGATATAATATATACGGCATCTTACACATCCCACCTCACTGTAAGCTTGACGTGTGTTTAGAATAAAATTGGCTACAATTCCTTTTACCAGCCTCTTTAATGAGTGTTTATTGCACACCTCGTTTTACAATTTCTCTATCTTGTGGAAAACTGGATACCCTATTCATGGCTAATCAGCACGAGTGGTTCTGGCATAACGTAAGCGGAAAACGTAAAGGGTTTGTCCCACTTCTAGGTGTTTTTTGCTACGGAGAGCAGACAGAACTATATATTATGCAGAGGCCGGGAATGCTACTGCAGGCTGAGTCCTATTGAAGTAGCAGATGAGACTTGGGGTTAGGGCAGGGGATTTCAATTTATTGGCAAAAAAAGGACCCCCATTGATAGTGGGTAGGCCTCCTGACGGACTGCGCATGAGAGCTGCCTCCTTGGTCCCGCGGCGCCCCCGCCTTCCCTGGTCCCGCGGCGCCCCCGCCTTCCCTGGTCCCGCGGCGCCCCCGCCTTCCCTGGTCCCGCGGCGCCCCCGCCTTCCCTGGTCCCGCGGCGCCCCCGCCTTCCCTGGTCCCGCGGCGCCCCCGCCTTCCCTGGTCCCGCGGCGCCCCCGCCTTCCCTGGTCCCGCGGCGCCCCCGCCTTCCCTGGTCCCGCGGCGCCCCCGCCTTCCCTGGTCCCGCGGCGCCCCCGCCTTCCCTGGTCCCGCGGCGCCCCCGCCTTCCCTGGTCCCGCGGCGCCCCCGCCTTCCCTGGTCCCGCGGCGCCCCCGCCTTCCCTGGTCCCGCGGCGCCCCCGCCTTCCCTGGTCCCGCGGCGCCCCCGCCTTCCCTGGTCCCGCGGCGCCCCCGCCTTCCCTGGTCCCGCGGCGCCCCCGCCTTCCCTGGTCCCGCGGCGCCCCCGCCTTCCCTGGTCCCGCGGCGCCCCCGCCTTCCCTTTGTTGTGTCTCCATAATAGCCAGCCTGAATTTGCACGCCTTGTGCTCCCTTATCAAGTTTTGGGTATTGGCTTTAACCCTTTTACATGGAATGAATATCGTTCAGATTCTCGCTGGATCATGGGAATCTGAACAATAATCCTTCAGTGTAACAGCTGCCAGCAACTGAAGGACATATAGGTTTTACGTTCGCTTATTGTTCGTCCAGTTTTTGCAGGCATAAAAATCAAACAACGATCAGTCTGTGTAAACGGGCGTCCGGTCATCATCTGCCTGTTTACTGTGAAGCAGAATGCCAGAACGATCTTCTGTCTGCCCGACTCCCAGCCATTGAGCTGTGTGAAAGCACAGGAATGATCATTGCTGGGACGACTGGGAGCTTAAGGTCGTTTTCCAACTTATTACTTTTATATAGTTTTGGGCTCCCCGTACCCAAAACTATATAAAAGGAATATACTAACTGGCGCTGAACTGCCCCTCTATTCCTGCGCCGCTGCATCTGGCCTGGTGACATCCAGTAAACCTGTCATATGGGATTTTAATGTACAAGCCCCGAGGCAAGTTTACGGGATGTAAGTAATGATGTCTCTTCTAGCCTCCGCACTCTTGTGAGTAAAACCCACATTACCATTGGAGCAGTCCACAGCGAAATGTAAATATTAGGTTTGTGGTGTTTTTTTTTACCCCTATGTGTCCTCCCCAATGCCACCAATGTTTGGGGGGGGGGGGGGGTCTCAGAAAACCCCTTTTAAGCGCCTGAAAATCATCCTGTCTGAAAGGACCGCAGCCTGGGGACACCTGAAAGTTTGAAAGTACCTGTGCAAACACATCAGTATGACACTCGGATGTTTGTTTTAAGGAGCATGTACTTTTGTAACAGTCTGTGAAGATGAACTCTAATCACATGGTGCATGCTGCATGGAGGAAACGGCAAGCGCGTACTAAAGTTTGTAGTTAATATCCTCAAATATATACAAAAAATAAATGTAAAGATCCACTTCAGTGAAAACATCCAATTTTTTTTCCATCCTTGCACACTCAATGTCTATGTATAATGCAGCGACTTCCCTGCAGTGCAGCTTCCTGTCTGATGCTTATCCAACACCATCTTGATGTTGAGATTGCTCCCTGCTCACTTTCACTAATCTATCCCATCAATTCCATAATGTAATTGGCATAACATCTCATAAGCAGCTAGCCAGTACCATCTCAGTCTGTTGGGAGGACACTGCCATTAGCTTTTGTATTGTATATTCAGCCAAATTAAACTACAGACTGTAATGATAGTCAGGAGGCTGAGCTATCATCTCCTTCATTGTAACTGTGTGACAGGAGCCTCTAATCATCAGTAAGGCCAGTTTCACACAGGCAATAAAATTGTGCAATGCGAAAGCGTGTTAAAACGCAGATTTATGAAACCCATGCTTTTCAATGGTTTCTTTCACATTTGCGATGTTTTCTCTTATGTGATGTTGCATGAAAAAAAAATTTGCGGCATGTCCTATCTTTCTGCCTTTGCCCTCCTTTTTTTTTTTTTTAAATCGCCCATGTTTCCCTATGAAGACTTCATTTTATCGGAACGCACAAACTTGCGATTTTCATGCGATGCTGGATGTTCCGGCGCAGATGTGAAACCGGCCTAACCAGGGAATACCAGCTGATATATATTTGGGGGACTAGTCATATAATGAATGGAAAAATATAATCACCGGCATGGCTCTCTAAAGGTGGTTGTATCCAGCAGTCTTGTAGAAGGCACGACTTGTACTTGCAAACGCAAAGCAGATGTCAGTAAAAATGGTTTTCAATAAGGTGTCAGGAATCCTGTGAATTTATGAGGCACAAACAGTTTTTAAAGGGCTTGTTTATTTTCTGAATCTTATTATCCCAACCCTAATGCCACTGAGCGTCTCTGCCACTGTTTCTTACTAGAGGGCCAAATGGCTTCTGCACGATGCCAGGCTCCGTCAGATGCCCTACAGAGAATATGGCAACCCTAATATCTTGTGTGTTAGCCCCTGGCATGCATTCACAACAAATTTGTTGCAGAAATTTTTGCGACTATTTCATTCGTTTAGTTGGAGCTCCGGAAATCCCTACATCTGCCACAGACTCCATTGCATGGAACGGACTTTCAGTTGCATAAATTTCTGCAATAACTGCTGCGGTGCGGGAATTCATTCTTGGGGCTCTTTCACACGGGCAAAATTATTGGATGCAGTAGAATTTGCTGCTACAAAAATCTGCATGGCTAAGTGCAGATTTTGATGCAGAATTGCAGGCAGCTTTAGGCTGCTTTCACACTCTGGAGGGGGGGGGGGGGGGTTGTTGGTCCCCATGAGTCCCTAAGGACCATTGCTTTCTGTTCGATCATATGAAAATGCGGTTTTCGTGCGGTGCAATGCAACTTTTACAGTAGGTAATCCTACTGTAAAAGCCCTGAAATACACCCTATGTGCATAAAAAAAAAATACACTTAAGAGGTGTTGTCAGACTACAGTGTACGTATCCTCTGCAGGTCCTTGGCACTTGTCTTCAGGTAAGGCTTCCTGGTCAGGAGTTTGAAAAACCCCTTCTCTGGGAAACACTGCCTCTGATTGGCTGAGCTGCAGCATTCGAGAGCCAATGAGTGACTGATTGGCTGAGCCGCGGCGCTCAAGAACCAATCAGAGCCAGCACTTCCTGGAGGTAGGGTTTTTCAAACTCCTGATCAGGAAGCCTTGACTGAAGACAAGTGCCGGAGATGCAGAGAAGATGTGCGCCGGAGCCGGCCAGTGCCTCTTAGGTGATGTATTTGTTATTCTTTATGCAGCTAGGGCTTGTATTTCAAGTGACAATATTGCAAAACACCAATCCAATATAGCGGTTTCCTGTGTGAAAGCTTCTATGGTAGGATGAATGGCATTCATTGGTGCATCATCCATTTACTTCTTTGGGGACTTTTTAGGTGTGCAAATGCGCAGAAAAATGGTGTATGTTCTGTTTTCACAACAGAAATGGAGACTTCATAATGCTGATTGGTAGGAGCATCGAAGTGGTTGGCTGCATCTCAATTCCAGTCACTCGGCCTTTCTGCTTTAGGCAGACTTGGGTTTGCTCCACCACTGTGGCTAGGTCTGTCAAGTGTAATATTGGTAGTCTTCCAGGCGACCGAATGAAGTATTTGCATGTCGAAGCAGCTACGTTCAGGGGTACTTCAACATATCTATTAACCGCAAGAGAGGGGTAAGGTACCCGCATACAGGACGCTACTGCAGGCTGTAAATGGGGATGGATGTGCAACTGAGCAAACACGCCTTTAAAGTTCACTCCTTCGAATATTCCCTCAAAGCAGCGTCCTTCTGATCATCCCATGCTTTAACAGCCAATAGTAGAGCACTTTGTGAGGGTATTAAATACCAGCTTTTGTCAGTCGGCAGCTTATCACAGAATGTTTTGTGGCGCACAAAGCCATACTTTGATACACGATCGCTCCTCCCTTTGAACAACTGACCGATGGCTGTTTAGGCAGAACGAAATTCAAACAAACACTAATTCTTATGCCTACTGAAAACAAACGATGAGCAAACAAATCCTCATTCAGTCGTTCGCCATGTCTACTTTGTACGATACCTGTTCATTTTCGCCCATTTTAATGATTTTTTGAATGCTGATCATTTCAGGTAATAGGGTACATAGGCTGGCACTAGCAGTACACCATGTGCATCCAGTAGTAAGAGAAGCAGTGGCACCGTCTTGGCAGACAGAAGCAAGGCTGGCAAATGGTGGAGAGAGCTGCAGATGGTAAGATTACTGCACCTCTCCAGGCGCGGGACAAATTCCGTCTTGGGCGCGAAGGGTCGCTTTAGCTTCATGTCGGGTGTGTTTGCCAAGTGGCCTCTGGACGGAACAATTATTGAATGAGCAGATCCCCATGACAAACATACCTTTTATTATTGGACAACTTGGTCAATTTCACAACCTACGAAATGCAATATTTAGTTACAAAAATATTGCATGTGACCCTGATGAACAGCCACCATGCAGCAGTCACTTGATGATGGGGACCATTCCAATCTTCAACAGTCTGCGCTGAGAAATGTAAGCTTTGCAGCAGACCCCATCTTATTTGCATGCTCTTCAGACAGCAATTCGTTTTGTGTCATTATAACTAATACTCGGTATACAGGTTGTATTAAGTATTCCAGTACTTACTGTCACAAGTGAATTAGCTGCAGCCTGACATGGACTCATTAGAAACCTCTCCAGGTATACTGAACACTCCAACATTTTAAATTCATAGCGTCGTTGTTCCACGTCTGGCCGCCAACCGCATCCAATGGATCCTTCTTGATACATTCATGCATCATCATAAAGCTCTACCCACTCCCTCTAACTCCCAGCGTCTGATGTCAATGTTTCCAGGAGCTTAAAAATAATTATGTCTGTCTGTGGTTATCTTACTGGAATGGCCATGTGCTAGCGAACGTAATGCCTCATGGCAGAGCAGAAACAGTTAGGTTGAGGTGGGCATTGGATATCTATGGGCTTTGCACAATGTTTCAGTCTAGATTCCCTCATGATTCAGTGAGAGTAGTAGAAAGCGTCTGCATCCAAACACTTCTGGGGTGGAAAGTATCAGATTAGACTGGAAAATGCATTCTATTGGATCTGGATGAGTTGGGGGTTTGGGCAGAAAAGTGGCAAATGTGGTATATATGGCCTTCGGTCACATGGGCTACACAATCATAGCTATGTTTTGTAGTCTGAAAGAACCCATTGGAAACCATGGGTTTCACATACATGCGTTTTGTAGCCCGTGTGGATGCGGCCTGATCACACTGATAAATGTAAGGTTCTGCACATGGGCAGGGAAGTAGATGTCACCATTACACACTAAATGGGAAACCACTGTGGAACATTGACATGGAAAAGGACTTGGGGATTTTAGTTAACTGTTACTTTAACTTGAGCAACTAATGTCAGGCAGCTGCTGCCAAGGCAAAAAGGATCATGGGGTGCATAAAAAGAGATCTAGGGGCACATGACGAGAACATTGTTCTTCCTCTTTACAGGTCACTAGTCAGACCACACATGGAATATTGTGGACAGCTTTGGGCACCGATACTCAAGGAAGACGTATCAGAGCTTGAGCGGGTACAAAGGTGGCAACTAAAGTAATAAATGGAATGGGCGGACTACAATACCCAGAGAGGTTATCAAAATTGGGATTATTAGTTTAGAAAAAAAGACTGTTAAGGGGCGAACTAATGACTATATATAATTATATCAGGGGACAATACAGAGATCTCTCCATCATCTATTTATACCCAGGACTGTGACTGCAACAAGGGGGTGCCCTCTACATCTAGAGAAAAGAAGGTTTCTACACCGACATAGAAGGTGGTTCTTTACTGTAAGAGCAGCGAGACTATGGAACTCTCTGCCTGAGGACTTAGTGATGGCAAACTTACTAAAAGATACAATACTATATATATCACTAGTAGCTTCAGAAGGGGCGGTGATCCGGGGATTATTCTGATTGCCAGACTTGGAGTCCAGAAGGAATTTCACCCGCGAAAATGATGAAAATTTGGCTTCTACCTCATGGGAGGTTTTGCCTTCCTCTGGATCAACATTATTTTAGAATAAAGCCTGTTTGCTGCACACACAATCTTGATGGTTCTATATGGTTTTGTGCAGATTGATTCTCTCGCTAGGAAACCCAGATGTGCCTCAATAACTTTGCTATTTTTGTTGGTTCCCTATGAACATTGTTGCGTATTTACCTGGAGCATCGTCTGGATATGACCCCTCTGGCATCCAGGTACTTCTTTCTGTATGTGAGTCTGCATATTGGTGAAGTCATCTGTAGTGTGACACCCTCCTCATGTCTCATCTTTGAGGGTGACAATTGTTTGCGTCTTATTTCTATATACACAGCTCTTCAGTAAACGTGATAGGATAGCGGGTGGCATCTGGCCTGGTGATCTTGGCGCTCAGTTTTCAAAATTAATAGGTCATCTAAATAACGTTTTAGCTTCCCTCCCGCTTGTTTTAGATGCCTGATATGTTGCGCCATCTTGTTGACAGCGACCCTCCATTAATTTGTCATCTGCTTGATTCTTCACCAGTTTTTGAATCCAGGATTTTATCAATCCCTTCCTTCACCAGACTTATTCCTAAAGCCCTTTGACATTGGCCGTTGAAAGGGTTCATTTAATCAATCAATCAATGCATGCTGCTCAGCTGAGTACGTTTGTGGCACTTGTTTAATAAAGCAGGACACTTTCTTCTTAAGTCAATCAAGTTCTCTGTTTCTTTTGATTATATTTGCCGAACCGCCAGGACTGGGCGGCTGGATTTGACAAAAGTGTTGCTGCGGGAGCGTTGTAGTGCTAGTTCCCTAAACAGGTGAGTCTCTATCTTTACTTTTGTACGTTTGTGGCACACTGAGACTAACGCCTGTTTGGTGGTCGTATCTTGACGTGACGGGTACAGTCCACTTTGATAAGAGGTGTAATGGCTGAACAGACATAGGGGCAAATTTATGAAGCTGTCTAAAACAAAAGCTGTTGCCCATAGCAGTTAATCAGCTCGGCTGATTAATGATGAATATGTCCCTTGTAATGCTCTTGAAAAATGAAAGCTGCTCTGTGATTGGTTGTTATGCGCAACAGTTCTTGTATTGGTGTGCGTTTACATGTAGGTGCTATCTGCAGCAGATTTTACCCCTGCCATTTGAATTCTGTTGAATTTGTACTGTATTGTGGAAGGATTTTCCCTAGAAGCATTATGTAGATACAGTAGAACCATCCGCTTTATTTGGATACTATGTTGCATCTCCATACAACTTGGATCTTGCACAGAACTGTAATTGGACTATTTGCACGAGCCCTCATGGTGGGTTCTACCAACTGAAGTCTATGGACAACTTCTAAGGATCCATGAAAGCCTTTCAGTCCCACCGTAACTACTATAAACGAGATGGTTGAGTGACAAAAAACAAGAGTGTCTAATTTTAGGCTATGTTCACATTTGCATTCGAGGGTTCCATTTTCCTGCTCCAATAACTGAGAAATAAAGGGGAATGAGTCTTATGATGGAACGGCGCTAAACAGACCTCATTGAGTCTAATTGTCTTCGTTCCGCTGTCCAGAATTTTACTGAATGAATTAGTCCTTCATGCAGGCATTTTGTGCTGGATCTGAGATGGAAGTTCCTAACGCAGATCTGAACATTGCCTTAGAGAAATATGCCAAAAGTGCGTTTTTACATTTTTGTGCTGGGAATGATGGTACTAGTTTTCTGACAGCTAGTACTGGAGTGTCATTGGCTTCATCTAATGGGAAAATGGTCAATAGGGGGTGGAATAGGTCGGACGACACACCGCAAGCCGTGGTGAATATCACACGAAAATTCGCAGACTCCCTTCAGATTTTGATGCAGAATTAAAGACTTGCTTAAAACCTGCGCTTAGACCCACAGATTTTGGTGTGGAATTCCACAACTGCCGATTTGGCTGTGTCCTGTGGAATAATTCCGTCCTGCAAGAAAGGTCCTTAAGTCTTCTCACACATACTTGGCACTTTACACAAAGAGAATCTGTACCCTTCCTGACCCATGTCACAGGCCTCTTACCCAGCCAACAAGACCCTACGCTGTACTGATGAGGGGCTAAACTTTAAAATGATGATATAGATGCCTTTTACCTTCTGGAGAAGATTCTGGTTTGGCTTACATCTTTGGTCATGTTGCAAGACCTATTTAAAGGTTGGTCATTGACTTGATGAGCCTCGCGTGGCGCAGAGTGTTAGGGCAGCAGAAGGTTGACTCAGCCTCCAATCCTTCTGAGGTCTGTAAAATGAGTACCCAGCTTGCTGGGGGGGGGGGGGTGTAAAAGATGAGAAGGCAATGGCAAAGCACCCCACAAAAACAGTCTGCCAAGAAAACGTCACAATGTGACATCGTGTCACAATGTGACATCACCCTAGGAGTCCGTCATGACTCTGTGCTTGCACCAGGGGACTTTACCTTTACCATTGACTTACAGGGAAGTTGAGCAAATACCAGCGATGGTTATTCTGTGTAAACATGGCAACCATCAGGGTGACTAGTGATAATTCAGTCACCAGTCGCTTTAGTTCCCAATGAACCATAGGTTAGCGGACATTAATGAACAAGCGTTTTGCGTAAAAGCAAATGAAGGACTGTTGTTTTCACACGTCAGTGAATTTTCTGGCCAACTATCACGATAGTTGCTCAAGTGTGACTGTAGCCTTGGTTTATGTTCGGAGCCTCAACAGACTAGCGCAGCATGCAGGACTACCCTACTCTCCAAGGGACAGAAACCTCATCAGATGTCACTAAAAGTCAGTGGGTTATGTCAGGCGCCATTTGGATCTGTGTTAAATGGAATCGGCAAGGAAGATTTGAATGGAGGGAAAACTGCAGTGATACCAGAGATTCCCTTGTGAGCAGTATAAAGCCCTTAACCCCTTAGTCCTTAAGGCACAAAATAGTCTGGTCACTAAGTAATTTTCATCAGCACACTCCAAGAGCCATAACGCGTTGACATAGCTGTATGATGGCTTGTTTTATTTGAGACAAGTTGTATTTTGTAATAGCAGCACCCTGGGGAACATATAATGGCTTGTAGAACTTTTATTATATATATTTTATTATTATTATATTTTTTTTTTTTGGGGGGGGGGGGGGGTCGGGGATAAAATGTCTGGAAATCCGCTATTGTTTTCGAGTTTTGTTCTTGATTCAGCAAAAATAACATGATATTTTTCCTAACTGGATCAGCACGATTACTGCGATACCAAGTTTATATATTTTTATTTATTTTTTTTAGATTTTGGTACTTTTACTTATTTTTTTTAAAATCAGATTTTTATTGGTATTTTAAAGGTTTAAACAGGTTAAACAATTTTAAATAATTTGTCTCCTCGCAGGGAGAAATCCCATGTCACTCTCCCCACCAACAAACAGGTCTCATACAGTCTAGTTTGTCATGTTAGTCAACTCAGAGGCTGGGGTCGAAGTTTGTTGCTGCGGGTGGAATCTGGAGCCGAAAGGGGGGGAGACGTGAAGTATCAGAATAAACATGTAATTAACAGAAGACAACCTTAGTGGTTGTAGGGGTGGGGAGGGAGGGGAGGGGGGGGGGGAATAGGGAAGGTGATATGTGCGGAGTTAAGTTGAAAGTGTTTGTCACTTACTTCTCTCCGCTGCGACGTCTCTGTCCAACCAAGCCGGGGCCAGGGTTCTAATGGATCCCTTATGAACCATTGCTTTTCCTGTCCTTTTTCAACGTATTTGGGGCTCTGATTCCTGTCGAGCTCTACTGCGCGGTTTGTTCCTTAAATATCATCCTCAGCGTCCGGGGTCTCTTTCCATAGAAGCGTGGTCCTCTAAGAAGAGGGGAGCACTACTACTGTTCCAGTCATTTATTGCCTAGATATGCAATTTTATATTACAATGTGTTCCTCAATGTTTTATCCGCCTCCAAGGGGTCCATACCCTCCTGAACCTATCATGAGACCCTCTGTTCCAACTAGCTAGTTCTTCCATGTTGCATATGGAGTCTACTTTTATTTTCCACTGTGTGTAGCTAGCGGGGGGGGGGGGGGGGGGGGTTCTGTAGCCATAGGGTTGGTATCAGGGCTTTAGCTGCATCAAGGAGAAATGTCACCAGTTTATCTCTTAGTGGGTGGAAAGTTGAGGTAGGTCTCCATAGGAGTACTATATCTGCTGTTAGCGAGAAACCTGGTTTTAATTGTTGTAATGTTTTCTCTATTTCCTTCCAGAAAGTGACAATTTTCGAGCACTCCCACCAAATGTGTCTGAAGGAGCCAACTCCTGTATCGCACCTCCAACACCTGTCGTGCTGGGCTAATTTGTAAGCGTATAGCCATTGCGGAGTCTTGTACCAGCGGACCAAGATCTTATAATGGCTTTCTTGTAGTAAGACACATGGGGAGGCGCCAAATGCGTTTTGTAGGATTACTTTAGTGTCAGACGAGGAGAGGGAGATGTTCAACTCTTTTTCCCACGAGATTAGGAAATTTGGTTTGTATATTTCTGGGGGTACAATAATTTTTTTGCAAAGTAGGGCTATTGCTTTGCTGATAGGGGGATCTTGTTTGAGGAGTTTTTCAAATGAGGTGTCTGGTCGTGTGGAGCTATGTTTTTTCTTGAATTCCTCTATCGTTTGCATTATGTGGGCCCTTTGTATGAAGGATAATTGGGCTTGAGGTAGCAGGGTCTTTACTATGTCGGAAGTTTCTTTATGTATCTGGGCCTGTAAATCTTTTATTTTCAGTGAGGCCGTGCCTCTCCACATGCTTCTAATGGTGTCGTTTATTGGTTTTCCCAGGATCTTGTTGATTAAATTTAAAGGGGTCGATGGGGACGGCGTGGGGGCCAAGGATGTTCCTAGTTTGTCCCAGACTTCACATGGGCCCTTGAGCAATGGGTTGAATTTTTTGGATCTGTAGAGACTCTTATTAGGGAACCAGAGGTCTTCCTGTAGGGTCTTCCCGTGGGCCTCTGCCGCTAAAAATTGTAAAGTAGAGTCCTTAGAGGTAGACGTAAGTTCCATCCAATAATTTATTTGTATCGCCCGGTAGAAGTCGTGGACACATGGCAAACCGATCCCCCCCTCCTCCTTCCTCTTCACCATGAGGCTGTATGCCAAACATGGTCTTCTTTCTCTCCAAACATATTCCGAAAAGGCTGATTGCAGTAGTTTAAAGAAGGCCCGAGGGAGAGCAATCGGGAGCATTCTAAGTTTATATGTAATTTTGGGTAAGACGTAAGATTTCAGCACGTTGTTTCTGCCGAACCATGAGATGAACGGCATATCGTATGTATGTAGGAGGTGTTTCACTTGTGTTAGCAGTGGTATGAAGTTATATTTGTATAGATCCTTAGCGTCTTTGGTAACTGTAATACTTAGGGACTCCACTGACGTATTGGACCATTTGAAGGGTGGACTGGAGCTGAGCGCTTTATATTTGTTTTGGGGGAGAGATATATTCAAGATCATGGACTTAGAAAAATTAATTTTAAAGTTGGAGATGGCGCCGAAAGTGTTTAGTAGTGTTAGTAGATTTGGAATGCTCGTTTCAGGATCTGTGATGATAAACATTACATCGTCTACAAATGCGGCAGTATGTAGGGTTTTATCTCCAACTGCAAGGCCTTTTATGTTGGGATTTAGCCTTACTCCCTGAAGGAGTGGCTCCATAGATAAGATAAAAAGGGTCGGGGATAAGGGGCATCCCTGGCGAGTACCATTTCTAATATTGAAGGGTTGGGAAAATGAATGTTTATTTTTAGTCTAGCGTAGGGTTCTTGGTATAATGAGAATATTGCTGTGACAAATGTTGGGGGGAAATTGAAGAAGCGTAGGACTTTTTTAATATAGGTCCAGTCCACCCTATCAAACGCCTTCTCGGCGTCAGTACTTACCAGAACCAGTGGTATGTTTTTGGATTGGGCATATTTAGTGGCGTGTAGTAATCTATAGCAATTGTTTTTGCCTTCTCTCCCCTTGACAAACCCCATTTGTTCGCTGTTTATTATAGAGGGGATTAAGTTTTCTAACCTCTTCGCTAGCAGTTTTGCCCAGAGTTTGACGTCTACATTAATCAGAGATATTGGCCTGTAACTGCTGCATAGTTCATAATTCTGCATAATTCTCTTTATGAATAAGCGTGATGTGCGCTTCTTGCGCTTGTTTTGTTAATGCGTCTCCGGACATAAGTGCTTCGAACAGGTCTTTTAGCTTTGGTACTAGTATATCCTTAAAGGATTTGTAGTATGTACTTGGGAGACCGTCCAGTCCTGGACTTTTCCCTGCGGGGCACTGCGTCACTATGTCTTCTATTTCTTGTAGAGATATGGGGTCTAAGAGGGAGCTGGCCGCTTTCTCATCTAGTTTTGGTAATTGTATAGTGTTTAGGAATTTGTCTATGAGTTTCTCTTTGCTCTCTTGGTTTTTGAGTGAGTCGTTTTCTTTGAGATTGTATAGGTTGGCGTAGAAGCGTTGGAAACTTTTTGCAATTTCCTGGGACGAGGCAGCCAATTTCCCTGTATGATCTCTAATTGTTGCAATATTATTTCTGATTTTAGCTTTTTTGATTTGGGACGTGAGTAATTTACTCCCTTTGTTGCCATGAGAATACGCAATATGTCTGATATAGAGATGTCTTTTATTGTGTCTGGTTTCCAGGAGGGTTTTAAGCGCGTGCCTTAATTTTATTAATTCCTCCTGATTGTTTATAGCTTGTGTTAGTTTCGCGGTTTGTTCTAACTTTGCTATCCCCATCAGTAGGTCGTCAATTTCGGCCTGGGATTTCTTCTTGATTTTGGTTCCCAGCGCAATAAAAAGGCCTCTCTTATACGCTTTATGCGCTTCCCAAATTACCGGGAATTTCAGGTCTGCCGAACTATTCAGTGAGAAATATTCTAGTAGGTGTTTAGAAAGATAAGCTTTCTCTTCTTCCGAATCTAATAGTGAGGTGTTTAGCTTCCAGTTCCACTCCCTCGGGCCGTCTCCCCTGAGTTTAATATCAGCGTGAATAGGAGCATGATCAGACACTGTGATCGTCTCGATTTTTGTCTTTTCTACCTTTGATAGTATATCTTGGGATGTCAATATACAATCCAGCCTGTGGTAAGAGGAATGCAGTTGTGAGAAATAGGTGTAATCTTTTGTTGAGGGATTTGCAGATCGCCATGTGTCCACGACTCCCAGGTCTTGTAAAGTTTTATTTAGTTTTTTAATCTGTTTCTGTGGGATCCAGGATCTGCCTGTGGAGGAATCTAGTACGGGGTTTAAGGTGGTGTTTAAATACCCTCCTAAGATAATGGGACCTTCCGCAAATTCTTTTAGTACATTCAGTTTGTCTATCAGCCAGCTGACTTGGTTGGAATTGGGGGTGTAGATATTGGCTATTGTTATTTTAGTGCTAGTTATAGACCCTTTTATGAACAGTGCTCTGCCGAGCTCATCTGAGTATTTAGCCTTTAGATTGAAGGGCAGAGATTTGTGGAAAAGGATGGACACTCCCTTGGAGGCGGATGTTGGATGAGGGTTATGGTAGCATTGGGGAAATTGTTTACCCGGTAGGCTCGGGCAATAAGCTAATTTAAAATGGGTTTCTTGTAGTAGTAGTACTTTAGTTTTATATTTTTTGATTAGTTGAGAGATACTATACCTTTTTTGAGGTGTGTTGAGACCCCGGACGTTGAAGGACGTGAATCTTGTCCCCTCCATAATCTTGTTGCAGACGATGCGTGTAGATCTATGTCTAGGCGGTAGCTAGGCCGGACAGAGGTGCCGCAGACGGAAAGCAGGCTCTGGAAATAGAAAAATTATTAGTCGTCGGTAGTTGAGATTTTTCTCCGTCTAAGTCGCCCGGTGTCGGGGTCTGGTTGTCAATAATATGACCGGAGCTGGTTAGACGTGTGGGTAGAGTCATCGACCGGTGGGTTGGGGCAGGAAAGGTATGTAGGTAAAGCGGTGAGGGGAAGGGAAGGAGGAAACAATGGGAAAACAGCAAAATACAAGAAAACGATAATTCAAGTTATGCACAGATTAGTTACGGATAGCTAAGCTTATAAATAAGCCTCTTTTCAGAGGTACAGATGGGTTGCCTCGAGGGGGGGAGGGAAACCACCTGTGTATGGGAGACGGTTACCTAATTAATTAGATACAATAAAGTTGTATGTTGGATAAATTTTAACGATTAAAACGGTAAATTGCCTGATCGGAGGGGCACCGCCAGGCTCCAACTTTTTAAGGGGTTATTAACGTTACGGGCATCTCAGTAACTTAGAGGCGCATAGACCTCTTTTCCGGAGGATTCCTCAAAAGTAACAAAAATGACTGTGGACGATCTTGAGATAGTCCTGTTCGGGTAACCTAAAAAAAAAATAAAAAAAAAGTTAGGCATTTTAAGTATTTGGACTCTCGGGGAACTGAGTCTCTGTGTAAAATGGTCAAAATGTAGGTTCTGTGAGTCAGGTCTCCTCCAGGGTAATGTCATCTCTGGTTTTCTTTTTTTGCTTGTTCTTTGGGGATTTGGCATAGCTTGCTGTGCGCCAGCTCTCCGGAGTCGGCAGGAATGGGAGGATCGGGAACTCAGCCATAGGGAGCCAGTTGGGAAGCTCAATGGGTTCCAGACCTAAGTGCTGCCAGCTCCCTTGAAGATCTTCTGGGGTTCATATGTTCAGCCTTTTACCTCTGTGCGAGATCCCCAATCCGAACGGGTAAAGCCAGGCGTATCTAATATTTTTCGCCTTGAGGGCCTCTAGCAGCGGTCTGAGCATTCTGCGCTTGGCCAGGGTGGATGGTCCTGGAATAGTTGTAGCGTTGCCCCCTCATATGTTATGTTTCTGGAATTTCGTGCAGCATTTAACATGGCTGCCATGTCCGGAAAAGCTAGTAGCCTGCATATGATGTTCCTGGGGGGGTTGTCAGGTGTGGGTTGCGGTCTTAAAGGGGTTGTCTCGCGAAATCAAGTGGGGTTATACACTTCTGCATGGCCATATTAATGCACTTTGAATAACTTCTGTATGGCTCATATTTAATGCACGATGTAGATTACACTTACCTGCTCCGTTGCTAGCGTCCCCGTCGCCATGGTTCCGTCTAATTTCAGTGTCTTCTTGCCTTTTTAGACGCGCTTGCGCAGATCCGTCTTCTCCCTTCTTCTCCCTTCGGCTCCGCTCGGCAGCATCGGCATTTTGGCTCCGCCCCCTTGTACGCATCATCGCGTAGCTCCGCCCCATGATGTGTGCCGGTTCCAGCCTCCTGATTGGCTGGAATCGGCACGTGACGGGGGCGGAGCTACGCGATGATGCGTACAAGGGGCGGAGCCAAAATGCCGATGCTACCGAGCGGAGCTGAAGGGAGAAGAAGGGAGAAGACGGATCTGCGCAAGCGCGTCTAAAAAGGCAAGAAGACACTGAAATTAGACGGAACCATGGCGACGGGGATGCTAGCAACGGAGCAGGTAAGTGAATAACGTCTGTATGGCTCATATTTAATGCACGATGTACATTACAAAGTGCATTAATATGGCCATACAGAAGTGTATAGACCCACTTGCTGCCGCGAGACAACCCCTTTAAGGCCCTGTGAACTCTCTCTATGGTGATAGAGGTCGCTCTGTCCACCCCCAGTAGATTAGAAAAAATTGCTATGGAAATTTTCGCTGAAGTGTCCTGCGCCCACGTTTCTGGCAGACCCTTTATCCGGACGTTATTCCGCCTGCTCCTGTTTTCCATATCCTCCTGTAACAGGAGCATTTTATTGAGCTGGAGATGCTGCTCTTTCACTACTGACGCTAACTCACTGGAGTGGGTTGTGATGTTAGCTGCAGAGCCTTCCAGCTCCTCTATTCCCCTCCCCATATGCCTCACCTCTTCTTTGATCTCCATTAGCTCGGATAAGACTGGCTTCATCGTTTTGGTGAGTAGCTCTTTCATGAAGCCCTTGGATAGAGGCTCGTCGTCTTCTCCTTCAGAGGAGCTGTCACCTTCCCACGCTATGGTCCGTGCTGCAGCTGCTGCCGGCGCCATCTTACTTGCTGCGTGCGGGGAGCGGGCGCTCCTATCCTTCAGGAACCGCTGGAGATCCGACTGTCCTCGGGCTGGTCGAGGGGTCCCCTGCTGTTCCCCACCTCTTTCCTTTGTTATTTTACCCATTCTTCTGTTAAACGCTGCTGTCTGGAGCCGGGAAAGGTGCCTCAGTGACGGAGCTCTTCTCTCATGCGACCATCACAGTCCGCGGCCAGGCTCCGCCCCCCATTTTTGGTACTTTTACACAATAAAAACATGGTTTAAAAAAAACATAGAATGCATCGACGGAGATTCTAAGACCCATTGCATTTTTAATTTTTGGGCATTAGAACTTTGTGACAGGTCATTTTTTTTGGCAGAGGGAGTTGTAGTTCGAGGTACATGTGACTTTTGGATTCCTTTTTATTATGTTTTTTCAGTGATGAACAAAAGAAAAAAAAAAAAAGCAATTTAAGCATTACTTTTTAAAATTATGTTTACGACGTGCACACAGCAAAGGAGTTTTAGGCCACTCTCACAAACCCCATTGTTAACCGCAACTATCGCGGTAGAATTTCACCATTGATTTCAACGAGGCCTCGCAGACGTGCTGGTGCACAGCATTTCTAATGCTGCGATTTTTCGAGCAGTGTCTGTTTTTTTTTTTGCACGTTTTTGTAATTTTTAACCCACCTCATCACCCATGACAATGATGGGGTGGGTGTGTTAAAAAGCACTGTCAAATGCTGTGACATACATTCAAAAACGCTGCTCAAAATTGCGGCAAAAATGCTGCGATTTGTGAGCTGCATTTTCCGAACACGTGTGAGAGTAACTGTAAAGATGTGATCATTCACTTGCTAAGATAATACACTGCATTACTTATGTAGTGCAGTCTACTAAGCCTATGACAACAGCCTATTAGACTCTGCGGGAGGTGCTATCTAATAGGCCGAATTACGTAGCAGATGTGGATGCCTTTGTCATGCTTCAAGCTCTGAGAACCCTTTGGTACCTTATGATCACACTGTAGAGTGCTGATGGGTGACAGAGCTCCCTCCCCGGTCATCTGCTCATATAGCACAATTCCTATTGATTGTGGCATGTAAGGGTTAAACTGCCAGGATCTGAGGTTTCTCCGCTACTAGGGGTTGGAGCAGGAGCCTGGCTGTCAGTAAACAGCTAAACCACCACTTTAAAAAGATGTGTGTGCCTGTTTAAAGCCCATTAGTGAGGTCAGTAAAAAGAGGCATTGGTTATCACTGAGGTGTTAAGCTGCCCAAAAGTAAGTCAAGACCCGCTACGGATTTCACCCTATACATTACAAATGGTGAACACTTGCCACTTCCTGCAACGTAACGAGAATGGTAGGGATTTGCAAATACACAACCTTCTATGATTTCCATTTGGAATTCTTTCTGCTCCTCTCGGCTGGGGGATCGGTGTTGTGTTCAGTACTACAGGAAACCCAAGTTCTCTGCTTCCTCTTCTTGGTACACATAGAACCTTTGGAGCCGCGTCCCAGAATTGGAGGAAGATGAAAGAAAAAAACAACCTGCACCGTGGTTTATATACACAATGATTTGTTTTTTTATGCCGTTATGATCACCGTATAAAAGGGATATAGAGAAGTTTCCCCAACCGCCTTCCTCTAATACCGCTCTGGAATTTACGTTACGGTTGGTTTGATGGTTTTGATATGAGGAAATACATTCCAGCCAGGATATGCATCCTTCGGTTGGGTAACAAGTGATCTAAAGGTGTGACTGTCCAGTCAATGACATACCTTTATCCAACCAAGAAACGTGATGACTGATGTACTGGAATATTACCAAGGCGTCTTCATAAATAACTGTTGGGCAACTCTCACTAGATGAATGGAAATATTAAAGGAAGTCTGTCAGCTAATTTTTGACTAATACACTCAATATACTGACGCATGAGCAACTGATGATGAAATCGGTACCATTACCTCTGTGCACTGTGGCTCACATCGCTAGATAAAGCCGTAGAAAGGCTTCCCGCGCCATATGTTAATTAGCCCCGGACTGTCCGATAGGTGCTTCACATTGCGAGTGGTCTGGGCT
This sequence comes from Eleutherodactylus coqui, assembly GCF_035609145.1. NCBI lineage: Eukaryota > Metazoa > Chordata > Amphibia > Anura > Eleutherodactylidae > Eleutherodactylus > Eleutherodactylus coqui. The sequence continues at coordinate 96,453,562 of NC_089845.1, read as the reverse complement.
CGCTCACTCCCTCTTCTGCTAAAAATGCCCCTTCTATGTTGATGGATGTCCCCAGCTCCAGTGCTGGAGACATCATGCATTCCACCTACATTGTAGGTCCCCAGACATGAACACAGCCGTCATCAGTGCTAAAACTAAGCCTGGGCTTGTTGCTGAAGACAACCCGGCTCCACTCCATAACAGTCCTATTTAATTGTTCATGACACCACTGCAAACGTAGGCAATGGTGGGTGTCAAAGGCCGTACACGTAATGGGTCCCGTGAGACCAAATGTCCTTTAGCCAAGTACCTTAAAATGGCTCCGACATGGGCCGGTAACAGTGCTGCCACCTGTCTCTGAATGGCGGACAGCGACAAAGTGCCTTATGCTTGTCCTTATTTTTACGGTGTACACAGTGCAGCAAAAATGACATAACTTTATTCTATGGGTCAGAACGATTACTACAATACCACATGTATATAGTTTTTTTTTTAAATAACATTTTTGGAAAAAAATACAATTCTTTTCTGCCACCATCTTCTGTCAGCCAGAACTTTTTTTTATCTTTCACATAGTTGCACGAGGCCTCACTTTTTGCGGGACGTTCCGTAGCTTATGTTGGTACGATTTTGGAGTACAAGTGAATTTTTTATTATATTTTTTCTTGAAGACAGGGTGACCAAATTCTGTTGTGTTTTTTTTTTTCTGACAACTTTCACCGTGCAGGGTAAATAATGTGTTACTTTGTTAGAGCGGACGTTTATGGATGCAGCGATGCCAAATATGTTTTTGTTTTTTACCTTTAATACCTTTTTTTAAAGTAATGAATATACAGAAAAAAACTTTTTCTTATAGCTGCGCTACACCTTCAACCCTTATGTGTAGAATGGGAATGAGCTTCTAGAAACTGCAGTCAATAGCAAGCTGAATTTTTATTCCCCCCCAAAATTTCCCCTGGGCTATGGCGCTCTCCCTAATTTATGTTTCTTTTCTTTTAAGTAATAAAACTTTTTAAAACTAATTTTTACATTTTTCTAGACCCCACAGTGGGACAAGAACTTGGTTTCATCGCTCCAGCAGTACGATGTAATGCCATAAGATTACATTATACAGCAATCTGACACACAATCTATCAAGGCACGCCATGGGCATGGCTTGAGAGGCAATCTGCAATGACAGCCCAGGGGCCTTTCAGAAGGCCCCTGCAATCATGGTAACCATATGTTACCCAGCAATCTCATCGCAGGGGGCTGTATAGGACCCTCAAACATTGATCAGGACATTTAAGGGTCATGATCAGAGCTGCTACGGGTGGGTGTCGGCTGTGAGAAACAGCCAGCAGCCACATTGCATGGAGTGGGATCGCCCTGCAATCTCCCCCCATACATAACCCGAACCTGCAGGATGTATCTAGGGTTTCCACCTTTGTCACGAAAAAATACCGGCCATGGTAAAAAAAGGGGGCGTGGCTTATCACTGCATTTTTTTTTTCTCCATTATTATTCCAGCGGCTGCTGGTGATATTACCACTGGGGCTACTGAGGGGGCACTATTTCACCCCCTTGGTGCCCTTCCCCACGTAGGACTCCCCCAAGCAGCAAGCCAGCAAGTGGCCCCCTCGCCATATTGACTATCTCTCCCTCCTTCTCTCAGTCGAACTTGCATGCAGCAGCTGCCCGCAGGCAGCGTTCAGGCCCTTTTGTGTATTGTGTTTCCCACGGTCCCAGACTCCAGTCCCACCACACTCCCGTCCATCCCGGAGGACTCCACCAGGCAGCAACAAGCCAGCAAGCGGCCCACTCCCCTGGTCCCTCCTTGCCATATTGACTATCTCTCCCTCCTCTCAGTGGACTCTGCCACTCACTCACCATCATCATCAGAACAATCACGAGTCCACTATCCGTCCACGAGACACCACCATACTCGCTCACCCCCCGCGCCCCGCTCCGGAGTCCCGCGCCGGCCATGGAGTCCCAAGTCCGCTGCACACACGCGGCGGGCTGCCTGCCTGTTTCTCTGCTTCGCGAGTTCGCGTGCTAGAAGTAGTAGGCTGATGCGCATGCGCGAGAGTTTGTGTGCTCTCGCGGACATTCAGCAGGGACGCGTCATCAGCATAGACTGCTGAATGATGCTGCCCCAGCCCTGAATGATCCCTGCAGACTTTACAGGCTGGTATTTTGTCACAGCCTGCTGCAGTTCCCGGGGCCCGACAAAAATACCGGCCTGTCATAGGGCCGGTAAAATAAAAGTACCGGTCGGGTGGCAACCCTAGATGTATCTGTATGTCCTGTGTTGTTAAGGGGCTAGTCATTGAGACGATGGCCCATGTTTAAATTGAACGATTTTGTTCCGTTTTTGCTCGTTTGAACGACTTTCTGAACGATAATTCATTCCGTCTAAAAGGGCATAAGCCAAGGATGGAAGCAGTTTTAGGTTCTTAAATGGTAAGATGGTTCATCTAATCACACTACTACTCTAATCATCTGCATATCTGCCTGAGATGTAACTGCATGCCCAGTTTTGCAGCAAAATAACAACTTCTAGGGGGCTGGATTGTTGTTTTTTTTTTACAAAGAGTGTACTCTTGGTAGGACAGTGTATAGTCTATGCTTAACTTTGGAGTGTAACAAAACTTTCAGCAAACATGTGCTATCCCAGTGTGCAACTGCCTGCACGCTGACCCACTGCAGTCAATGGGGCTATACAGACATGTGTTTTGTTTTTTTTAATATCATGTTCTATTCAGGTCCAATTTCTTGGACAAAAGTAACCTATTTAAATCAATGGGTGGGCAATAGAAAGAGAGAACACAGGGATGCTAACTGTGTCCACTCCGATTTTCACATATCACTGCTAAGCAATGCTGGTAAAAAAAAAAAATGGACCTCCTTTTGTTTTGTGCGAACACAAAAAATGGACGACGCGGAATTTAAATAAAAATCTGATGCAACATAGACAGACACAAATTAAAATTCGTTGGTTTTTTACAGACCACGCTTGCCTGAATAAGCTCTTACCAATCTGTGGGAGTCTTGGTACCTGGATCATATTGATCAAAAGTTCTGATAAGTCCCTAGAAGTTTGATAAAAGTTAATTACCTTTTGAGGCTAATTTCACAGTGTCGAGAGCCATATCGGGCCGTGATCAGTTCAGGCAAGTAGCGATCCTCCAACGCGGCTGAGAATCGACAAGTGTTGCCTATTGTTTTCAATGGAAACCTTGCATGCTGTGCAATGTTTTTCCCGGCCCCATTGTTCCGAATGAAAGCCCAAAGATAGGACACGGCATGATTTTTTTTCCTGCACTGCAATGCAGGAAAAAAATTGCTCATGTATGTGACCCGGTGAAAAGAATGGGGTTCATATTCATGAAAGATTTGCGCGTCGCGCAATGCACAAATCTCAGCCATGTGAAAGGGACCTAAAGGATCCAAAAACTGCATCGATCCCATCACAGCCACTGCAAAACCTCTTAGTGCTCGGTAAACATCTGGACCAGAGCGGTTGACACACCTATTGCATACATTAGACCTCCTAGACTCTTGACTGGGCCTCGGAGAGCACAGCTATAGATGATTTATTTCAGGAAGCGGGAAGACATATGTGAAGAGAAGGGATTCGATCGAAATGATTAATGGTTTGAAGAGAGTTTAAATATGATGGACATAAATGGTATCTAAATGTAACATCCTCCCATTAATAGATGACAAGCGACCGTCAGACATAAATCATACCATAACACATTTTACGACAATCATCAGTTACTCATTACGGAAGAAGTATTTTAAAGTCTGCTCAATGTAAAGGCCACACGTAGCACCACATACAGGTACAACCGCAAACCCCATGGCATTTTCTTTCTCTGAATTGGCTTTGCTGGACTTATATTAGATGCACAACTTTTGCAAGTAAATGCCTTTAAAAACGGCATGGCCAAGCATTGCGCAACGGCACATATTTACGGTAAAACCACATGCTGTTGTGGTCTTTGGAGATTATTCCCGTCTAGCACAAAATTATAGATGGCACCATATTGAGAGTATTTTGAGATTAAAGGGGTTGTCCAGGGAACCTAAATACTTACTTGGACTCATGGTGTCAGAACCCCCAATTCCAGCCAAGTTCGGGTTACTTGGTATGGTACCTCTCTGTGCGCCCGCCATGACCTCTACTTAATGACTAAGCTAGCCCTCTTCTATGTCTCTAAATCAGCCGTAATATAGAAGGGGCTTATTTAGTTAAGATGAGCTGAACAGCCAGTCCCCCTGGTGACGTGATGGGCACAGAGAGAGCGGCCATAATATGTGACCCAGTGTTGGAACCAGACTGGAAATGGAGGTTTTGACACTACAAGTTTCTCCGGGCCTCGATGAGTGGAGCGCAGTGCAGAATTGCATCAACTCAACTCTTTGCCTCTCTCAAAAAAAAAAAAAGCAGAGGGGGATGTTGAAATTAAAAGAGACATCACAGCCACTTGATGATGACGACACAGGTACTAGCACCACCTCCATGTTACGCAGCCACACTACCTTCAATGGTCCCCCACCGTAGACAGCCTGTGGCTGCTCCTGGGACCCTCTAGGTCTGTAGCAAGTGCTTGATCATGCATCAACCCTAATTCAGCTGCAGTGAGCCCACTGTAATGTAGTGAGTCCCAGCATCTGCCCATGTGCTGACGCTAATTCTGCCTGATCAGCCACAGCTGGTGATGACCTAACTAGCCTACCAGGATTTTCCATGCAGAGCCCAATCTGCCTCTGAAGTTCAAGCAGAGCTCTGATTGGGTCAACCAGAATCAGGAGTTGTTCTTGTTCTGCTGACTACTGTGGTGTATTGGACTCAGGCAACATCTAGAAAGGGGCTTCTACCATTACCTTGTTTTCAACTGGGTTTCCATTGGTTTCCAAGTCTTCTTTTGCGCCCTGAACATTAACTTTTATCCTAAAAAGAGGGAAATTATATTGTGAGCCCCTTGGCTACAAGTACTGATGAGACCATATTCTCTGTACAGCACTACATAATATGTAGGTGCTATATCGCCAAATGAGTGATGTAATGTAAATGTCCTCCAGTCTGATTTCTAAGTCATGAAAGTGATAAATACCATATTGCACTCAACAGAAATTGTCTGCCGGGTGACTCATCTGCCTTCCTACTGATATATGGCCTCAGCCTTCAAAGAATTATTTGTCTTATAGAAGAGGCCTGAGGAATCCAGACGTACAATAACCCTTATGCACATCTCGCAGGCCAGGCTTGTGCCGATCATTGGTAAATAATACAGTCTTGTACCTTTCGTACACACAGCAGAAAGTAAGATTTCATAGAGAATGGGCATGAAACACAAGCATTACCCATCCTTTGAATAAAAGGTCTTTATAACCAAAGAGACTCCATATATAAAGCATTTATACCAAGATGATTTGTGTACGGGAGAGCAGGCTATCCAATATCATGCCTTCTATCATAGTGGTTGTGACTTGACCCCATGGCCAACATTTGGAGCTCATTTCTCACCTCTTAGTATTAAACATGAAGAATGTGGGTTTATTTTATAGATGTTGCTATAAAAATAGAGTTTCACAAGGATATACAATATTCTTGAAAGAGAATGTAACATCAAAAAAATAAATATTTAAATCTGGTTTATATTGTATTTAGGGCTCATTCAGACTAGCGCTGTTTTCGTGCTGTTAGCAGCGCAAAAAGATTGGGGCTACAGTGCTATAAAGATCATGAGACCGGGCTACTTGAAGTGGCCCATTCACACAATCCGAGGTGCATGCTTTCAAGGCTTCCATAGGAGCCTACAGAAATCACGCGCACCTCGGGGCCAACATGCGAGTTTGCACTTGCATGTCCTATCTTTTGTTAGGTGCACTGATTAACATTTTCTCATGTGGACGCTGCTATTGAAACTTATTGGCTCCTATTAGAATCGCGTTCTGTGCGCTGCTAACAGTGCGAAAGCAGCGCTCATCTGAATTAGGCCTTATAAACATTTTTTTTTGGTGGTGTTTTTTTTTCTGTTACTATCCACATAAATACACTGGCCACTACAGCAGTGACAAAAAGCTGTTGCTTCCTGTGTTCTGTAATATGCTTTGCTGCATAGACTGAGACAAAATGAGCAGAGTCATCTCATTATCATTTAAAGGTGTGAGATTATAATGAAAGTTCTATTGTACTTCTAGAGGCCTAAACATGGCAGGATAGGAACACTGTACACTATAAATGCCCAATTAAAACATACAAGGTATAGGCTATTACAGTTATGTGGATACCAAATATGTTGGAAATATTTTTAGGTTGTATGTATATTTTTTTAGGATTCACAAGAGACAGCCCCGGGGACCTATCAGTCCTGTGCTGTATTCTAGAATGAGACCAGCCCTGTTATTGGGGTTATGCCAAGATTGAATGTTATTTCATATCCACAGGATATGGGAAAATTGTCTGATCAATAGGGGTCTGACTGGTGGGAGCCTACTGATCATAAGAACAAGGATAACACATAGAAACATTGAAGAGTGATGGCAGAAAAAGACCCCCTTTTTCGCTTAGGATAGATATCTTTTTTCCTAGACATGCTCACATTCACTTTCTTTTGATTTTCCAACCACGTCTGCTGAAAATTTGTTTCAATTGAGAAAACAGCTAAGAAGTGCCTCCCTTCTATCCTGCCAGGATCATGTTTCATTGCAGCACCAGAGACGTTAACTGCTGGGATCAGTGATACTTTCAATCCTGGAGGTTGTGCTGGGAGCATATCCATGCATTAGAGCAGGGGTCCCCAACTCCAGTCCTCAGGAACCACCAACAGGTCATGTTTTCAGGATATCCTATAGTAAGAACACCTGTGGCAATGTCTGAGGCACCGACAATAATTACATCACCTGTGTGATACTGAGGAAATCCAGAAAACATGACCTGTTGGCGGTCCCTGAGGACTGGAGTTGGGGAAAACTGCATTAGAGCCCATTCACACAGGTGTATGCAATTTCGGTCTGTGAAAAACGCACCATTTTCACTGCATGTGTGCACGTTTTGGTTGTATATGCGTGTTTTTTACATTTATGTTGCATCCATATTTAGGGCGGATTCAGATGAGCACAATGCAACTACGTTCGTCGGCACGGAGCATAGTTGCGTCTGCACCAGGGAAATTTTCCTTCCCCTTCGCGGGCTTTTGAAACTTAGCGCCAGAGCGCAGGAGTTTGAAAATTACCACGGGAAGTTAGGTGCCACCTGAGCTTTCCCCCACAATGTGAAATGAATGATGCTTTTTTTTGCACATGCATCGTCGTATTTTACTGTACTTTTTGTGCCCACAAGACAAGTTCATTTGCACGTGGCAAATGAAGATGCACCAATTGAAATCATAGAATGGTAGAGTTGGAAGGAATCTCCAGGATCATCGGGTCCAACCCCCTGCTCAGTGCAGGATTCACTAAATAATCCCAGACAGGTGTCTGTCCAGCCTCTGTTTGAACAATTCCATTGAAGGAGAACTCACCACCTCCCGTAGTGAACAGGACCCATTTTTAGAACTCACCTCCTCCCGTAGTGAACAGGTCCCATTTTTTTGTCCATGCAAAAAAGTAGATGTGAATGAACCCATTGAAATCAGCGGTCTATTTGTATTGTGTGCGTAAATTGTATGTGCACAAATTCGCCCGTGTGAAGCCGCCCTTAGAGTCACGTTCCCATTAGTGATCTCGTTGGTACACTCACACTACCCACGAGATCATTATGACTACGATGTAAATCATAAAGTGTAACTTGCAGTCGTCCATTTCCATCATGACTGTGGAAGGGGTTAATAGCACAATGAATATTAACTAATTTTCAAGTAAACTCTAAAAATTGCGCATGTCTTACAGGCAATCTGCAGCCTAGATATTCATTACCATAGACGCCAATTATAACAGCGTGTGAGAATTTCGATGTCATTCTCTCTTTGGCCCCGAGGGGAAAGAATTTTATGGCGGATTCATAGAAAGGTCACTTGCACGGTAGTCTGTTCCTCAGTGAAGGTATATGACCCCGACTAACACATTTATGACTTACTGCGGTGTAATATGTTAAGAACATAGAAAAATATTAACTTAAATGACATTTCAGGGACGGAGACAATCCGCTGACGCTCGCTAATGAGACGTTTCTTTGTGAGTGGCTTCATTTACTGTCTTCTTGTGAATGGGAAGTGCTTTTTACTGCAGGGTACTAATTGAAGACGTTCTAGGAAACATGTCCTTTTAAGTGGGAGCCCAACTGCAGGGGGCCCTACAGAAGACCCTACAAGAACGTATTCGCCGTGATGAATATTCCAGTCAGTGTTTAGAGAGCTCTGATGTCTCCACCATAAAGCCAGTAGGACAGACTCACATGTGATCCAACTTTTGTAACTGGGTGGATTTAAAAGACAAACAAAAAACTAAAGATAAGTAAGAATTGCAGCGCAAACAAAGTCATCGAAGATCTGAAGCTTCCTATCTGACACATCTGAGGAGGGAAACCCTGACGTTGCGTAAGATGACCTACTTTGTGTTACCGATACTCCGAGACTTGACTGGACTACAGTACATGGGTGGCTTGACTCTGGGAGAGCTATGTAGAGTAGGAACTGTATTAAAAGAGGGTCTGATTAACCCCTTCGAGTCTAGTTTGATGGCTGATTACTTTAAAGGGGTTGTGCCAAGTAAGGGTTCCTTTATATGGACACAATTTGTAGAGAATAGAACCCATTGATTTCAATAGGTTTGCTCTCATATTCTTTTTTGTGTGCGTGAAAAAAAAATAGGACCGGCTCTATTTTTTTGCGCATTTAAAGGGGTTCTGACATGAATAATTTTTTTATGCTTTAGCAGCCATTGTTCCCTGGTCTGCCTAATGGACCCAGGGAACCCATGGGTTAATGGCTGCTAAAGCATAAAAATCTTATACTTACCTGTTCTCCTGTTGTTGTTGACATCGGGGGGTCATCTCCCGGCAGCATATTAGCACTTTCTGCTTAGGTTAAGCAGCCTGACTAGAGCCACCTGATTGGTGCACGCTGTGCAGTCACGTGGTGTCGAAGAGCCAATCAGGTGGCTCTAATCAGCAGCGCTGCTTAACCTAAGCAGAAAGTGCTAGTATGCCTCCCGGCAGGCAGTCTTCTTCCTCCAGCAGCCGCGCTGCTCCGGGATCGCGCGCATGCGCAGTGGAGAGGTGCCCTCTGACAGGAGTCAGGACGGGCTGCGTCTCCACTGCGCATGCGCAGCACTCCGGAGTTCAGCCGGACGGACGGGCCGCCCACAGCAAGCACTGCTTGTGACGTGCTTGCTGTGGCGGTCCGTCCGTTGACCTCGGAAGTGCCTGACGGACGGACCAGAGCAGGAAGCGGTCTTTTTGACCGCTCCTGCTCTGCTTTAAAGGCACAGAAGAAGATGCCGGCTGGAGGGGACATGCCTGGCGATCGGGCCAGGCCAGGCAAGGTGAGTACAATTTTTTTTTTTTCATGTCAGAACCCCTTTAAAGTCTATGGGAGGAGCGAAAAAAAGGACACATCTGGAACTCATTAGGCTAAATAGCTGTCTAAATCAGGGCGTTTGTGTGTTCTGCACATATAAACATGCAAAAGCACCTTGTTCACGTTGTGCTGAGGCACGCGCAAAAGCAAATACGCCGATGTAAAGGAGTCCTATGGGTACTTTTACACCAAGGGCGGTTGTTCCAGACATCTCGGAGAACTAAGTACAGATCTTCTGTGGATTTCGATTTGCTCCAATCCTTTTGCAGCGTTTGGGCCTTGTCACGTTGGCTCCACAGTTTCCCACCCGGAGGGTAACTGGCGACACGTCCAAGAGCAGGTTACTGAACAGGGAAACCCAATGATGGATTACCTTAGTCCTTTCTGCCACACGTGACACCACCGTTTCGTCTGCCACAGGGGAATTCCTGGATGGCGGAGTAAACTCATCCTCGCGTGGCCTCCGCTGTACCTTTATATCTCCTGGGTACAGCAAGCCCAGGGCAGACTGAAGATTCCTTTCAGCATCTTCCATTCTGGGCCACACAGGCTGAAGGTGCCTGCGTGGTCCTCTTGCAGAACTCCTCAGAACAGACTCCTTTCTCTTGCAAGCCCAGAACAGAACTCTCACTCCACTCTTTTCTCATGCACCTTGCATCCACGTATATATCACAAGATCACGTGACAAACAAACAAACAGATACATCGTCCAGACAGTCAGCTCACATACCAGACATTTAACCCCTTGAGTGCTGCAGCTATGCAATACACATCAATCATGCAACACAGAAGACACTGACATTACATAGACAAATGCATACATATGGTAATGGAGGGGCCCCATTGTTCTGGGTCACTACACTTCTGTCTCTTCATGTAATCCCAGACAAAGTGGATGATGGTGAAATCTGGGCTCTGTGGGGCCACGTCATCACTTCCAGGACTGCTTGTTCCTCTTTACGCTGAAGATAGTTCTTAATGACATGGGCTGGATGTTAGGCATTGTTTTCCTACTGTAGAATACATTTGGAGCCAATCAGATGACTTCTATTTTTGAAAAATCTTTTTACTTTGCTACATTTTTTCCCCACCTGCATAAAACTATTACACAGTACCGTACAAGTCAATGGCCAACCAATTAAAAGACAAAAATCCCCGACTAGGAATATAAGCCTAAACAAGAGTGATCATCTTCTTTTGGAATGCGAGAAGCAGAAATCCCCTTTCCTTGTCTCTCTAAGTGCCGTGGGACCGCTGCTATGATTGAATTAAGGAAACGTAAGTTCTGGTAGTACGGCTTATGTGAAAATATACTCTAAGTGGCCTTCTTCTGCTGTGATACGGGGCAGATCATCCAGAAAGTCATCACCGTCATCTGCAGGAGATTCAGGTACTGATGCACGTTGGGTCTTCTTCAAATATGCTTCCATACAGGCTGTATGCAGGATAACTAAATTATCTCAGACAGATATCTGTCCAGCCTTTGTTTGAACACTTCCATTGAAGGAGAACTCCCCACCTCCCATAGTAACCTGTTCCACTCATTGATCACCCTCACTGTCAGAAAGTTCTTTCTAATATCTAATCTGTGTCTCCTCCCTTTCAGTTTCATCCCATTGCTTCTAGTCTTTTCTTGTACAAATGAGAATAGGGCTGATCCCTCTGCACTGTGACAGCCCTTCAGATATTTGTAGACAACTATTAAGCCTCCCCTCAGCCATCTTTTTTGCAAGCTAAACATTCCCAGATCCTTTAACCGTTCTTCATAGGACATGATTTGTAGACCACTCACCATCTTGGTAACTCTTCACTGAACTTGCTCCACTTTGTCTATGTCATTTTTTTTACAGTGGGGTGCCCAGAACTGGACACAGTATTCCAGATGAGGTCTGACTAAGGGTGGACACCCAAAGGCGTTTTATTCTCTCCTGTGCTGTGAGAGCAAGTTAAAACACTCGCCTCGCAGCGCAAGAAAAACACTGGAATATCGCCAGCATTTTCAATGGGACCAGCTGCAGCAGCGCTAGCCCCATTGAAAACATACGGAGAAGACCGCAGTGTTCTGCCACAGCTGTCACGGCTGTGACAGCTGTGGCAGAAGTGCAGCATGCTATTCCATTGCTTTCAATGGGGTTGGGGCTGCTGCCGGTCCCATTCAAAGCAGTGGTTTGTGGCAACCCCCACAGTATGATTTTCGGGGAAGGGCTTGAAATATAAGCCCTTCCCTGAAAATCATCATTAGCTGGATTGAAAAAAAAAAAAAAAATTACTCACCTCTCCCCCGCTAAGATGCATCCTCCGACTGGCTCCCCTGCACTGCTGTCCAGCACTTTCAGCAGGAAGGGATTTAAAAATGCCCGCCTCCTGAAAGGGCTGTGCTGATTGGCTGAGCGCTCAGCCAATTACAGCCAGCGCTTATCTATTAATTCAATCTCTCGTGTTTTTATCACATCTACTATATGTATTTTGTATGTCCTTGACAGTTTTGTTATCAACTTTTACACCACTGAACCTTGTATTTTCGTATGCTTTTACGTCAGTTTTTACTACCATTGAATTAGCTATTTTAATTATGAATTGATACTTTGACCCACAACACAATGATATTGTGATGCCCTTGATATCATTGGAAGTGCTGCTGATCCCGCTACTTTTTGGATGCCCTTGATGATGTCCTGACTTGATTCCGTCATGATTCCACCCATGACTCTTCTATTCTTGACTTTCTGGATGCTGTAAATAACCTTGTATTGTCTGTGTATGTAAATGGTCTGTGGAAGGTGTCAGTCTGACACAGAAATGCATCACGAGATAAAGAGCCCATCTCCTACTATTGGCGAATCTATCTGTTCTTCAGTGGAGGCGTCCTGCCGACCCGCCATTAGTGCAGCTGTCACATAGTCCAGTGTTGTGCTTATTTCAGCACAACTTCACCAGGTGGATATACTACCGGCTGCATGGAGTGCTCTTTCTTTATTCCCCTGTAACGGTGACTACCCACTACAGTTTTTATCCTACGCAGGACCTACTCCCTTTTCCTGTGCATTGATGTCATATCCATTTTGCGATTTTGCGTGCTCAAAAAAATGGAACATACTGTATTTTCCTCCTCATTTTCATGTGCAATATGCAAGAACATGTGTGAAATACTGCGCAATTCCACTGGAAAAAACAAATCTGGAACTCAGTAGACTAAATAGCCACTTAAATCGAGGTATGTTCGTCTGCCGCACACAAATGAACATGCCCTGCAAACATAAAAAGCACAATAAAACATGCCGATACTCACGCAAAAAAAGGCTTTTTTATATCGTAAGTATATGTTCATGTGCAATTGGATTTTGGCTGTAGAATTTGACGATGTATTCAAGCCGATTATACATCCCCTAAATTTGAATGGGAATCTGCACCATTGTAGAGGGCTAAACCCGCCTGTGGATCCATGGCCAATTATTTGCATAGCTGCTGTCGAAGTTCGTACCGCAGCTCCAGATTTCCAGTTCTTAGATGATTCCACCATGTGAACAATTGAAAGTAGAAGTAAATATATTCAGGGGTCAAAGGAATTAAGACGATTTGTGTGAAGTTTGCTGAATGTTTACATCTAACCAGCTTTACTTGTTCCATTTCTATATAAGTAAGGGTTACAATAAGCAATGCGCCCTCGTGAGCAGATAAATTACAGTTTTGGAGGGTCAGGCTTCTGTCGTGAACAATTTCATAAACATTCCATGTTCTGTGCCTTGAGGTTAACCTCCTTATCTATACATGGCTTCCTTGTAGAAACACGTGGCTTGGGGTGAGACCATTAGTCTGCTGCCATCTATCTAGACTATACAGATTGTCAATCTCATTCTAATGGATGGGATGATGAGTGTGAATGTAGAAATCGGTGACACACTGAGAATGAAAGACCAACGATCATGACAAACCATTGTTGGCTTTCAATGGCCACAGCAGGGGGGCTAGAAGCACCTAGAAGAACTTGTTGGCTTTCAATGGCCGCAGCTGGAGGGGCTGGAGGCACCTAGAAGAACTAATAGACCCAAGAGCCCATCACACCATCCATACTCAGCATTCTTGATGCATAGCATTTATTTGATGATGACGTGTTGCGTCCTCTGACAAGGGGAACAGGCTGCATATCTTTACAATCCTGTCCCCGCTGATCCATCCCCATTTCTACTCTGACTTTAGGCCCCTACCCCTATTCGGCTGCAATGGCTAATGTTACTTTTAGAGCTTCAGGGTCCTTTTACACATAATTGTTCAGATTCTCATTGGAACATGGGAATCTGAACAATAATTATTTGACGTAAATGCTTCCAGTGACTGAACGACGAACAATAATTCGTCTGACTATCATTTATTGCTAAGCTTCAGCAGGCATAAAAAAACACAAGAAAGACCCTGAAATGAAAAGGTGTGTTTAAACTTTTGACTGGTACTGTAGGCAAAGATAAAATGTTATACAGGGGAGAGAGCTCCCAAGTGCAACATCTGCTTTGGCCTGAAGACGACAGGGATGGCCCGAGTGGAAAGATTTGGAAACGTGTCACAGTGGTGGCCCACCCGACCATCAGTGATTGGTCCCGCAGCCAATGGATCACTCAACAAAGGGGTTAGAGCAGTAGTCACGTGACACCAGTATCTCTAAGAGTACCCTTTTTAGATAATAAAGGAATAGAAGCCAAGTCAGAGCGTGCAAAACAGGAGGTACACAGTTTTACTGTATCTTTCAAATTGCATATGGTAACATACACGAAGACAGTTCTTTAACAGTATTATCCAACAGTAGTTTAACAACAGTTCTCATTGCTCTAACTTTCCCATTTCACATTCTACTTTTCCTTGCCTTGATCACACATCCAAACTGGTCAGTCTAAGTTATCAGAACCTTGCTCTGAATGCTTACTTGTGTAGGGAAACTGTCGGAGCTTGCCGGAAGAACTTTGACTTCATGTTGACAAGGTTACAAGCCACTCACGCTACATAGGCCCATCTTGCTGTTCCGGAAGCGTGGGGTTGGCTCTTAGACACTTTCCGGCAGGGTGCAAGCAGACTCTTGCCGCGGCCAACTCCACCACTTATTTTCCCTCTAGGCGCAGCTGGACAAGGACTGGGTTCCATGCTGGTGAACCGGTCTCCGAGTGCCGGGGGCCATCTGCCCAGGAACCACTGAACCACCCTCAGGGACGACTTTCCCCGAGGCTCTCCTTCCTTCTCCTTCTCTCACCTCCTTCTCACTACTTACTTTTTGTTCTCCCCGCCCTTATACTACTGCTCCCATTCTGTGTCCTAAACTCTTCCCAGCTCCTCCCCTCAACCAATTCAGCTAGGGGGCAACAGATCAGAACCCTGAGTGGGTTAGTGTAGAGAACATACCTACAAACACCAAGCAATGATCTACTAACACCACATACAGTCAGTCCACATAAAACAAGATGCACACATAGACAAAAACGCACCAGGAAAGTATTAGTCACCTACGTGCTGTGTCGGGCCCTAATTCAGGCCACTATGCATCCTAGCATACCTAACACTTTGTGGATTGTACTCTGGGTTGTCAGAACTTTTTGTAGTGTATTTTAGGATGCTGGCTACTATATATGATGTAATAATATGAACAGTAGCTTTGAGCCATGCTGTGTTTGCAAGTGCATTTCTAGGCAGTCTTCCCAGTAGTGGTGCTGAATTGTTAATAGCGTCCCATAAGAATTATCTTTAGCAGCAAGTTATGGGATTCAGATCAGCTATTATTGGGGTGCCTTATTCCAACACTGACACTGCCGGAGGGTAGTGTTGTATGTTGATGCCACTGAAGTAGGGGTGCAGATGTGCATGGGAGATAGCACTGTGGCTGCAAAATACACTTACCCAGGGACTAACGTCCATCATCCAATCACCTCCTGGGGGCGTCACCTGCACCTTCCCTGTCACTAAGTAAACACACCCTCTCCTTCCGGTGGCGTCAAGATACCACAGTACAGGGGCCCACTACACCTCCACCTCAAACCCTTGTAAAATGAGTAAAAAACAAACATTGCTGGAGAGCTTCTTTGAAAAAGAGAAAGACCCAATGATGAGACAGATGAAGCCTCCATGACTGCTAAAAAAAGAAAGCTGCATTTAAAAGAAAATACAGTGAGTCCTACTTAAATTATGGGTTCATCGCAACAGGCGATTCACAGGCCTCGAGCCCACTCTGTCTGATTTGTGGCGATTGGCTATCCATGAAGCCTTCAAAATTGGTTTGCTACTTACGGACCAAGCACCCTGCATCAAAAGACAAGCCTTTGGAGTTTTTTGAAAGAAAAAAAACGTGAACACGAAGGACAGAAGCAATTATTGAAGGCAACCACATCAACAAGTGTGTCTGCACTGAGAGCATCATTCTTAGTGGCTAACCGCATTGTCAAGGCTAAGAAACCCTTCACTATTGCTTAAGAGTTCATCCTGCCTGCCGCTAAGGACATTTGCCATGAACTTTTAGGAGAGGCTGCAGCTAAAAAGGTGGCACAGGTTCCTCTTCCAGCAAGCACGGTCACAAGACGAATTGATGAGATAGCAGAAGACATTGATGTACAATTCTTAGAGAGGATTAATGCGTCACCATGGTACGCAATCCAGGTTGACGAGTCTACTGAGGTTGACAACAAGGCAATGATGCCTGCTTATGTGTGATATATTTACTGTGTTATATTTATATATATAACTACGAAGGAATGAATTCGCAACCCATTTGTGTACAAGCCAGGTGAATCGACTTTGTCCACGCTTGAAGAAGATCAACTGTTTGAGATTGCAAATGATGGTAGCCTTAAAAGTATGTTTGAGACTTCAAATCTCCCAACGTTCTGGATTAAAGTCAAGGCAGAATATCCTGAGATCGCCAAAAAAGCACTGAAAACTCGGTTTTCATTTCCAACATAATATCTGTGTGAAACTGGCTTTTAGCAATGACAACACCAAAAACGAGATTACGGAGGAGACTGGACATACGGAACACACTTCAGGTGTCACTGTCTCCCATCACCCCTAGATGGGACCGTCTTGTTGCAGGAAAACAAACCCAGTTCTCCCACTGATTGAGGGAAACTCGCCCGGTGCTCCCACTCATTCTGAACCTATGGTGAGTTGAGTCACATCCTCATTATAAATGTCATAATTAAATGATAAGTATTCACTAAATTCCAACCCCCTCAACAACCCCGCCCCCACATGACCAAACATGAAGTTACCAACCATTAGACATCAAACACATGTAAGGATTATTAGTCCAATGAGTGTGTGATTCCACATGTTCTGGGGGAAGGTCCACAATGATGGCATTAGATTAATTTTGTTTACGGGAAGCTCCCGGCTTTGAAAATATAACTGATGTCTTGTAAAACCTCTTAGATTACTCATAATCCCAGTTATTAATTTTTCTTTGTCTCATTTCAGTAGCTGGATGCCCCTGCCAGCCAGTCTGGGAAAATGTGTATTGGGAGAGCAGGAGGACAACAGTATCTACTACAATTTGCTAATTCTGTTACCTTGGAACAAAATCTTCCTAGTTGTTCCAAAAGGGAGCAGATGGGATCAATGGCCTATATTCCAGTTTGAGAAGTTTAAATGAATATTGATGATGCTTCGTTTGTGGCTGTGTAGTGGCCCAGAGGGTCCTCCAGAATAGCCACACATTCATAGTCCTGTCACACCTGCCTATGTGCTTCCAAGAGGCATAGGAGGTGCCGTACGTCGGAAAAACCCTGTTTCCCCCTTCTTCTTAAACCTAAAGCTTGGCATCAGCTGGCTGCTAATTGGCTGTATGTCATGCCCTTACTGATTGTTCAGGGGGTTTGGTTGGAGTTCAGAGCGGGAAACTACACAGTGAGCCTCTATGCTGCGGGGAAGGAGAGGAGAGAGAGTGCAGGAACAAGACAGGAAGTGAAGGAGGAGTTAGGGAGAGTCTACTTAGGATGTCGGAGGAGGAGGAGGACATGTGGGAGAAGGTCAGCAGAGTGAGCAGCTTTGAGATGCATTTTGTCCAGCAGGGAAGTTGGGATCCATCAGCTCCCTAGCCTGACAGCAGTGCAGAGAAGAATCTGGGACCCAGTCCACTTAAACAGTGAGTTACACAAAAACAAACCCGGTAAAGTCAAAGCCTGGGATAGCCAGAAGGTCCACTAAAATCTCCATCTTAAACTGCATCATCAACTTTCCAGTAAGCCCAACAGTTAACTAGGCCGGTGTGAATTGTTACTGTGTCACCTCTAGAGATAAAGAGAGAGAGCATTGAACTATTCAAGAATTCAATTGTTTTGCACAATGTTGCACCTGTATACTGCAGGATTAATTGCTCTGCTCAACACTGCCTTTGCTATACTCTGTTCATTTCTTAAAAGCTTCAGTAAATCATGCACTTCCCGTTCACTACAAAAAGCTACTAGGGCTCGTGTCAAGTTAATTCCTGCCATTGACTCTTACAGTTCTGGGTAAAGTGTTGGCATCACGTGACAAACCACCGTTCATTATAAAGGATAGATCTGTTATTTTGTGCCACTGTGCGGTGACTGAGCAGGACTCCTTTGTCGCCATTGTTGGGAGAGATTACAGAGCCACCCGTGACATCCAACTTACAGTCCCTGTGGTCTCCCCTTCTTTAGTGCATCTGGCACTGCAGCTGGATACAGACTTGAACACGTGCCCCAATCCACCCAACTTTTTAAAATCAAAAGGTGGCTGATAGCAGAGACACTAGGTTCTATACAGAGATGGGTGAATCTACTTGTATCACTGCATTACAATTGCTTGTGTAGAAAGCAGTGAGATAGCAACATACCCACACCAGAACAGCTCAGTGAATAAATACAGCATCAGACCCAAGCTCATAATGTAAATACAGCACCACTGCCAATCTCATAGCATAAATATAACACCAAAACCAACATCATAACATAAATACTGTACCCCAATCAAGCTCATAACTTAAATTCAACGCACGAATCAAGTTCATATATAAATACAGTACCTGAACCAGGTGTTATAGAAAAATAAAGCACCAGAACCAATCTTAGTACATAAATACAGACTCAGAACCAAACTCAGTACATAATTACAGCACCAGAGCCAAGCTCAGTACATGAATAGAGCACCAGAGCCAAGCTCAGTACATAAATACAGCACCAGAACCCAGCTTAGTTCATAATACAGCACCAGAAACAACCCTATAACATAAATACAACTCCAGAACCAAGCTCCTTAGATTAATACAGCACTGGAACCAACATCATAACATAATTACAGCACTAGAACCAAGCTCATAATGTAAATACAGCACTAGAACCAGTGTCTGGAGACACTTGGTAACAATTACTGTGGGGCTTGTAGTGGCAGGTATATTGACTGTTTCATGGTCAGAATGGCTATCACTGATTTGTCAGATGTCTTTTGATGGAGTGACCTTTAGATTATCTCCACATATTGTAAGGCACAATTATTTATGTCCCAAACAGTTTTGCTACAAAATCGACCTCTCGTATGTGCAGATTTTGATGTGGTTTTGCAGCAGTATCACAGCCTACATAACAGCCCAGTAGCTTCATGTGATGCTTCTAGACTAGGTGTTTTAGTGTGAGCTTCAGAGAAGCAATATCCTGCTGTTTGGGCTGCTCAGCGCTCATGTTCATTAATTACCTTGAACCTCCTTTGTGCATCTTCCTGACATATGTTTTACATTGTACCTGCAGGTGATTTTTCAGCAGTCTCAGTGTCAGCCGCATTCCTCAGCTCCGTCCTCCTTCGCTCCATCTAGCAGAGTTGTGTGATCATATTATAATCCTACTTAGACGATCTTGCAAAATAACTGTCTCTACCAAGTTCTGCATTTAGTGGAAACCTCCGAGACAAAACTCAACGCCAAACATTGGGATTTTATACGATTAGAGGGAGGAAAGAGTCACGACTCAAAGTAGAAGATAATCTCCAAGTGAAACAATTCTCCCAGATTTCACATATATTTGGGGCTGAGAGTTTCTGTGTCCTGTAGCCGGATACAACGTGCAATCCTCTACACACGCACCTGCAGAAATCGGTCCTCATGTATGATAATTGATGAGCATCCTCATAATGCTTTGTGCCGACTAAACAATTTTCATAGTACGCATTCAGGACAATGCTCGAAACTGGCTATTCTGAATGATATATGAGACTGAGCTCTTAAGCCAGAAGTTTACTGCTGAAACTAATGGGGACGTCTACTTTACACAAATGTATGAATAGTGCGAAGTACAAGTAATGTTCGTAAAAGAGTGTGTAAACATCCAGGATTATGGACAGGTCATAATGAAGACCTTGCCATTTCCTATAATCTTGACCTTGCCTTTTACTATTAAAGCAAATATTATACATGTAAATAATGGAGTTCTTGCAGAGTGAAAAATAGTTCTATGTCGTTCTTCTTCCTCTGAAATTGCATTACTCTCCATGTTTAAATGGCCACTGCATGCCTTCAAGTGCAGTGTGATAACTACTAACCAATGTGAAAACTAGAAAAGTGCAAACCACGTTATTTGCCTGTTATGCATCCAGTGACAGAGATATAACAAGATGGAAAACAGGAAATAGAGGAGAGGGATGACTCATGCTGCCCAAAGAAGTGTATAGAGAGCAGAGTGTAGGAAGGAGGAGGGAAAGGACTTCACATAGTCATGCTGCTGGAGTTAACTGAAAATTACAGCTACAGCCTGCAGAGGAGAATACTAGTAAAAATGCAGAATACAAGTCATATAATAGTCTGAGATACTACCACTTTCAATGTACACACATGTCAAATTATTAATCTGAAAGTTCATGTAAGTTTTAACTGAATCAGACTGATATTTAAAGGACTTCTTATATGCACTTGGGCCCATCTTGTAATATAATATATAATAATATGCATATAGTATATATAAAACATATCCATCAAGTCTACCAATTCAACATGACAGGCAGCATGCTGCTTCAGTGGTTTGAACTGTTGACTTGGAATCTTGGTTTCAAATTTGACTTCTCTGCATTCTCCACTCCTGACCTCGGCTTGTTGTATTGACCATTCATCTGTCTGCTGCCAGCCCCGACTCCAGACCTGTTTGTATCAGAGGGAACCAGATTTGCCTGTCTCTTGTTTTGAAGTTACACTGCCTGTCTCAATCCCGGACTTCTTTGACTATGCCTCTGTTCACCCATTCAAGTACCATGAATGGGGTGTGGGTCGGGATGAGTCCTTATCCACCAGGGGGCCTCTGTGCCTGTTGTCCATTCATGTGCTAGTGTCCCTAAACCGTGCCTGGGGCATTATGGAAGGCAAATGGCTGTGGGGATGTACTCTGTGTAGGACTAGTTGTCAGAGATCCTTGCTCTGAAAACCTGAATGATTTATTAACTACTTTAACTGTCTGGCCTGTCCAACTGTGCAACAGTTTATTAGTCTGTGCAACGATTATACGTCAGCAATAGGAATACGAAGGCCATTTCCGGTTGCCGTCTTTTGAACATAAGAAAAACAATCCCCTCGCTGAGCGAGTGTAACAGAAGTTTCAAGTCCTTTAGCGCAACTGCACTCATCACTGTATATTGTGATTTGGATACTTACAGTCCAAGTTCACTAGTGCTGTTTAGTAATTAGCAGATTCAAGCCAGGTACAGGGGGTCACAAGCTGATATCCAGAAGACTCCCTTGGTGTGACCATCCCAAGAGAAAATGCAGTTGAGGCGTTGCGTCTTCTTCTATGCCTTTAGGGCGCCTTGGTGCGGGTCACCCGTTGGATCTAGACCACACTTTTCAATGGAGCTGCTGCACTTGCTTCCCTCTTCTCAATATGTTCTCTGCCTGGAAACTAACCAGAGATTACAGAAGATTAGAGAAATAACGGACACACCTAGAGACCCCTGTTATACAATTTAGTCCTTCAAGCTCTCTGATCTATTTTAGAGGCACAAGTAGCCGAATGTCACACCATGCTGAAATAACAAATAGCATCATGTCTACACCCACACCCCCTTACAACCACACCATGGTTTATTGCAGAATCAGCTTCCACATAACCAGGACCATTTCCAGTGTAACGGCCTCGGGATCCCACAGCAAAGCCCAGATTCCGAGTGGTGGAGTAAAAGGGTGAAGACCGAGGTTCCTGAGGTCTTGCCTCAGGATTTGACCAAAGTCAAACCAGTGTATGGCACAGGGGGTCCACATCCACTGACACATATGATGGCCCCAGACACTTTAAGCTGACCATTTCCAGTATTACAGCTAGCAAATGACCTTGAGTGTCATGACCTCTTTTCTCTCAAGAAATATTACATTGACTTTCACTAATTTCCCTTTAAACCACAAGTAAAATGCACTTTAGCCTGCAGATAAATCATTATTCATTACAGAAGAATCCAGTAGGAACTAGTATCAGTATAAACTCACTGTCCTATTAGCAAACGCTAAAAACCTTCATTGATCTTGACTTGATCGTACTCATTCCTGATTATGGATATCGTAGGAACATGAAGTCATTGTTGGCTCCAGTTAGGAAATGTATATGCTTTGCTCCACAGCAAAATATTAAATCACACAATAACTGGGCACATAGGATCCACCCTCACAAGACTGTGAGTAAATTATATTCACATGAGTCATTCCTAAAAATACCTGTATGACAAGAGCCTTGGTGGAGGGCAAACCATACACTTGGATGTCAGCTTTAAAAAGTCAGAATTGAGCGGCATATTACATTAAAGGTCTCTGTGACATGGGGTAACAATGGCTATGAGGGCATGGACTATAAAGGGTGTCTGCAAGACGTGGTTGCTGTAATTACCATCCTCAAACACATTTGAAGAAACTTTAATCAATTTTCTGGTTACTTTGAACATGAATTTCAATCCTAGACATGAAAAAATGAAAAAAGGAATCCCACCCAGTATATACTTACACGTGGATGTGGTCGCCATCCCTCTATAAATAGTACAGCAAATTGAGCAAAGCACTAGCTTCCAACTTCTACAGGTTGTCAAGAACATGGTGCTGGAATGGGTTTCACGGTTTATTGCCCCTGGTAAAATGGGGTAGGCATGGAGGGCTTATAAGCTGTTGGGACTCAACATGAACTAGAAGGAATTACATGTCTTGGTGTATTATGCTAAATTATTGGCATCGCCTCAATTTGTTAAAGGGTTTTCTAGCGTATTTTTATAGATGGCTCGTCCTTAATATAGGTCATCAATAGTTCCCATGTTGGGGTCTGCCGCTTGCGGCCACAACTGGGGGTCTGCTGTTACTGGCCAAACACAATGTAAGGAGTAGAAGCAGATCCCTTTGACCACTGTGTAGTGGCCAGTACTGGTAACTGCAGGCTCGGCTTCCATTAAAATCAATGAGAGCTGCACCTACAATTACCAGTACCGGACACTACACGGGGGCCGGAGAGATCTGCTTCTACTCCTTACACTGTGCTTTGCTAGTGACAGCAAGAGCTAAACAGCTGATCAGCCATGGTCCCAAGCAGAGGACCCCAAGACCCCTGAGGATAAGTCATAAGTAAAAATAGCCCTTCAAACCCCTTTAATAATGGTAGTTGACCATTTTTGAATTAACGGTCACAAATCTTCAGATATGCAAAAAATTTTGGTCATAGGATCAGGGCCACTTAAACTATAAAACAAACAGTGCATCTGGCAGCACCAATTTTAACTGTATCTGCGTTCTCAGTAAATGGATACAGTTGAAAAGTATTGAGGAGGTTAAAAAAAAAAAAAAAAAAAAAAAAAGCAATACTCACCTATTGCGTGTCTCTTCTGCTCCACTCTCACTTTTGGGTCCAGTCGTCAGTTACCAATCTCAGTACCCACTGAGGCAAGTGCTTGGATGGGCATGAGCCTGCTGGATGCAGAGGTGAGCGGAGCCCAGGAGAAAGCCTGCAGCCCCCTGGGCTTGGATTAGGTGAGTATGAGTGGGGTTTTTTTGCCACAAAAAAGAGGGGATGGGGCAACAGTGGAGGGGGCAAAACAGCAGTAGAGGGGGGACCTGTTTAATACCCATGCACTGGGCCCACTCGGGTCTAAAAACAGCCCTGCATGGGATGAGAAAATTGCTGTGTGTACAATTTGTTTGATAATTAAGCAATTAAACCACTCATTAGGACTTTGGGGTCCCGCCTCTGTACTATGTGACTATGATTTAATTTCAATATCCATCAATATCTACATAGTTTTCTTTTTTTTTCAACAGGGTTGCAGGTGTTGCTGTAGGCTGCAACACTGGTATGCACACTGGCCGGTTGTTTATGAGGCCGGCCTCACTTATGGCTTCAGGAAAGGAAACTTCACACTATCCTTTCGCTGCTATTTAATCCTTTAATTCCGAGGAACAGTCCGACTTTTGACCCTCTGTTGCGATGCCAGGAGAATGGTCGTGTCTCTAATCAGTGCTACATCAAAAAGAGATTTCCCCACACTGGTTATATAAGGCACAATCCTCAGCGTCTCATCTGCCATCCACACAAGATGTTCTGTACTCTCACAAGCAGCCTAATCTTCTCCAACAGTTACGGGACACACAATACTACTGCCTCTAGTCTCAGCAGCTCTCACTATCGCTACATTTTCAGCTGCTGATGCTGACCCTTCACACAGCAACTGTTCTTCACTCTAGCTCGCAGCACCCCTAGTCTCCTCCAGTCTGAGATGCAGGTCACATTTTTCTCCTTAGGGTGCCTAGTAAATTTCAGGACCCTTCTGGGGAGTAGGACCTCCCTTTGCAGTGCGTTGTAACTTCCAGGACCTTCTTAACATAATCCTTCTCAATGTTATATTTCTCCATAGCTTGTGGGGTACTGCATCTTGCTGTATGTCCTTAGACATATCAGTATTCTTTATTGTAGCCTTTCTGTCAGACATTATGCACCTGCCACAGTGTAGCGCAGTCTCTCTGAGCCAGATTAGTGCACTGATACCTGCTTCTGCTATACGCCACTTTGAGTGGCCTGGCCACTGCACGTTGTAAAGGGGCTGCAGCTCCTCCTTTACAGTAGCAGTAGTGAATAAATAAATCACCAAATGGTGCACATCAAAGTGTGTAGGCATAGGATTACTAACAGTCAGGAGATCCTTTTGTTGGATGTCTACTGTACAAACACCATTGCCGTTCCATATAGAAAGAATGTGACATCAGGGAGAAAGCTTCATGGTAGAGTGGTTGGCTAACAGCTGATAAACTGAAGGTGGAGTGTCACCATCCCAGAAACCAACGGAGAGTCTTCTCTACCACTTAATGTAGACACTGTCTTAATGTAGCCCAAGATATGGCCAGCTTTCACCAGGTTTTAGAAAATTGGAGAGGCCTAACTTTAAGCTCCTGGTTCCCAATGCAGGATATGTAACGGGACCCCCAGCTGCCATGTGCCATTTATAATGTCTTCTTATGTGCAGTGGGCCCTATGTACACTCTTAAGCACCAGGGTTCAGGTGTGAATGTTACTTTTGCGCTCCCTATAACTACACATGTGGCACAGAGCAATAGGCATGGCTGGAAACACACCGATTTTGGTGCTTCAGTCAGGATTGCCAACAACTTATCAAAAATCACTGACAGCCAGTAGTGTAAAACCAAAATTACCAAATGTCTATAGGTGAGAATACTAATATGGTCAGCAGCATTTACTGTGGACTATAAAATGATGATAAATATTGTCAGACTGAAGGAAGTGGATCTGCTTTGCCACCCACTGATTTGACTTAGCGCTATATCTGTAGGCAGCACTTGGGTAACCCCGATTTTCACCCTTGACTCCTCCAAGCAGGATTTGGTCATCACTGCGGGGTCCCCAAGCCATTATTCACAGAAATAGTCTGAGTAATATAATGCCAAGGTGTGGTACCTGAGGGTGTGAACACAGACATAAACCAGAAATAAGCCAAGGTCAATGCAACAAAATTCAACACAGGTATCAGGTGGTGGGTCAGGACAGGCAGCAGACAAATTGCATGGTCCAGGAACATAGTCGAGGTCAGGAATAGCAGGAGAACACAACCTGGGGCTTTGACATTATAGATAGGAACCAATTGCTTTGGCATCCTCTATTTGCTGTGAATGGCTAATGTAAAAGGTACTGGGAGAGAACTGGTTGGGAATAGGTAATCGAGCACGCATTTCCGCTTTAAGTCTGGGGGCAGAGGCGTGCACGAGCCCTACGGGCAGAGACCAAGGGTCGTGCAGAGAAGACAACACAGCCTGCAGAGTGGGAATGAGGAAGGTTTTAATAGCAGCTGGGTGGAGATGGCTGCAGCGTCATGTTGTAACGATTATCACAATCGCCTGTCCTGAGAGGACAGAAAAAAAAATCATAAACACATCACAGTTCACTATTTTTGCAAACTGTTCAAAAATGTACAAATGGTTGGCAGCCTTCCTCAGGTTTGCCCGTCTATCAGATGCTACGGACCAGAGCTGGACGATAGAACATCGGGATTGTTATCATTTGTCATGTAAATGTCATCAGTAATGTCCAAAGCAACGTCCACAACTTCTACTAGAAAGAACCCAAGAATAGTTCTCTGAGGTATTACAGATTCTCCTGTTTCTCTTTGGAAATACTTGTGGTTAAGTTCATGTATTACACATATGTTATTAGTTACTTAGATTAAGAAAGAAGCTAGACTGTTGAAACCTTTATTCTGAGGGCATCCCCGAAGTGATCATCAGGCTTCCACAAGTCATAACATTGTGCCGTAAAATATGACAATAATGCTTAAAAACTACTCTGATTGTAAAATATGTAAGTCAAATTGATTTAGCATTCTTACGACTCAATGGGGATTTTTTTGTGTGGATATTTTATGTTATTTTTGAATGCAAATAATATATCCTTCTTCAGGCCTGTGTAATCAGATATTGTTTTATCACATTTTATTAATACCTTAAAAGGATTACAACTAGGAAAAAATGAGTATACAACTTGACAATCGGCTAAGCAACACCACCCAGTGTCCTTTAGGCCGATAGAGCGAAGCATACTGAGGAGGAGGTCATGGTCAACAATGTCAAATGCAGTGGAGAGGTCAAGGAGATATTAGTAGAGAGTAGTCGTCCCTCGACTTTGCCGTCATCAGGTTGTTTGATACTTTTGTGAGTGCAGTTTTGGACTAGTGTAGGGGGCGGAAGCCGGACTGGAAGGGGGTTGAGGAGAGCGTTATCAGAGAGAAAGCGTGTGAGGAAGGAGTAGACCAGGCGTTCTAGTAATTTGAAGATGAAAAGGAGATTTGAGATGGGTCGGTAGTTGGCAGCGTCAGCCGGGTCAAGGGTCGGTTTCTTTAGCAGAGGGGATATGATGGAGTGTTTGAATGAGGAGGGGAAAATGCCAGAAGTCAGGGAGAGGTTAAAGATGGCGGTGAGGTGGGTAATGACTGCCGGGGAGAGGGACTGGAGGAGGTATGAGGGAAGTGGGTCGCTAGCGCAGGTGGTGGGGCGAGCAGAGGAAATCAATCAGGAGACTTCTTTCTCTGTGTGCAACCACCTTCTTCACATCCAACTAAAGTTTTTCAATGGGGCTCAAGTAAGGCAACTGTGAGGGCCATTCCACAATCTTCCAGGACTTATTCTGAAACCAAGACTTGATCAACTTCGAGATATGCTTGGGATCTTTGTTCTGTAGGAAGCTCCAACAACAGCTAAGCTTCAGCTTCATCACAGAAGGCATAACGTTTTCTGCTAGGATTTTTCTAATATTTGATTGAATTCATTTTGCCCTTCATATGCTGCAGGTGAGTTTGGCTTTTGATTAACTATCATATATAACATACAAACCTAGTGTCAGACCCTGGCAAACCTGGGCCCATTGCATGGCCCACTGAGCGGGGGGAGCCCACTGATCTTGCTGACAAGGAATGGGCCAGTGGGCAGCCTGGGCTGCTGGGTCAGGCACAGCAGTCAAGCCCCCTGAGTTTAATTTGAAGCATGTGAAATTAAAAAATAAATAAATAAATAAAAAAAAATAGTCCATATTCACCATCTGTGTCGCTCTCCAGCAGCTTGTTACATCTGTGCCGGCTGTGGGAAAAAACAACCTACATTAACGCAACTAATTTTATGACTGGAAATGGGATGTGCAAACACAACTGGACACCAACATCCAACGAGCATAAACCAGACGTGCATACAAACACTGACAGGCAAAATAGGGACATCAGACCCAACAACACACCTGACAGCCTCATACTTACCAATGTACTAAATAACCAGACTGCAAAGTCTTACCGATGCTGGATTGGAGCCCAGCTGTAGTAGCCAAGCTGTACCGGAGAGTAGTTAAGTGGAAGCTGGGTCGTTAGCAGGTGGTCTCAGTTGCGGTATAGAGGATGAGGCAGGAATCATAGTCAAGTGTAAGTCGGGTCATTAGCAGGTGGTCTAAATTGTAGTACAGAGGATGAGGCAGGAATTGTAGTCAAGTGGAAGTCGGGTCGTTAGCAGGTGGTCTCAGTTGCAGTACACAGAATGAGGCAGGAATCCTAGTCAAGTGGAAGCCGGGTCGTTAGCAGGTGGTCTCAGTTGCAGTACAGGGGATGAGGTAGCAGTGGAGCTTGATTACAGACTGGGAGCTCAATAATCACACACTGAAGGAGTGGCGGGGCCAGGCTTATATAGGAAGTACAATCAGGAACAAAGACGGGGTCAGGACCAGGAGGCAGGAACTAGGTAACTGAGAGATACAGAACAAGGCTAGGTTTCAGCAATGGAACTGTCCAAGTCCTGATAGCCTAGCGGAGAGAGCTCTCAACTAGCAGGGCTATCAGGACTTGGAGAGTGTATTTTGGCCAAAATACAAACAAATACCTCATACCTACTTATAGATATTTCCATATGTCTGTGTCAGGGCTCAAACCCACAACCTAGTCTCTCGACTAAGCCGTGGGTTTGAGCCCTGACACAGACATATGGAAATATCTACAATTAGGTACGAGGTATTGGTTTGCATTTTGGCCAAAACACATAAGCTCAGAAGCCCACATCAAGGGT
Organism: Eleutherodactylus coqui; assembly: GCF_035609145.1. Taxonomy (NCBI): domain Eukaryota; kingdom Metazoa; phylum Chordata; class Amphibia; order Anura; family Eleutherodactylidae; genus Eleutherodactylus; species Eleutherodactylus coqui. The sequence continues at coordinate 96,425,041 of NC_089845.1, read as the reverse complement.
CCTCATTGTCTTGTGATTTCCTACACTAACAAGACAACTACAACAAAGGAAAGGAGGACCCTGCCTACAAGCGGGGCGATTATCCCAACAGGGACAGCCTGATGAGGGAACCTAAGGGCCAACTGTCTTGCCCTAGATGATAATGGGCCGGACACCAGACAAGGAAAATACAAAATAATACACGCTGAACAGGACCTTGTTCACACTAAGCATAGTCAACACCTACAGACATACCTTGAACACTATCCTGTTCACACCAAGTGACTGCAACATAAAAGGGTGTTAGGAAGAAACTTGTATTTACTTAGGGATCTGCATTTATTTAGGGGTAATGATTGATAAAAACATATAGTCAGCTTATTACACTACGTGGATTCCCACACTTTGGGCAATTATCCTAAGGTGCACAGAAACAATTGGATGTTATGTAACCACCTCTGCATCAGTCTTGAAGTATACAGGTATACAGACATGCTGATTCCAGCGGTGTAACTTATAGGGTAACGTGCAGGGATTTTGGAGTACTTACAGCTTGAGTTCAGCATAATCATGAGATCCTAGTAACCCTGTCCGCCCTCTGTGATTGGCAGTTTTCTCCATATGCAGTGTAATAGCTAGAAGGCTGTCAGTCAGGCCAGGTTGGCGGGTTACTAGGTCCACAAAAATAAGCTGGACTCAGATCTTACTGAGAGCTGCAGAAACGTGCTGTAAGTTTTCCAAAATCCCTGCACATTTCCCAGTCTGTGGCAAGCTGAGGGAAGCGTTCCAACACTGCTTCTCATCGGTTTGGCAGAACCGGTGAGAGGCAGTTAGGCCCTTCCTGCTTGTTGAAATAAAAAAAGCTATATATTTACTTGTTTCGCTCCCCAAGATGCTATGGACTGCTCCTTCTACTTTCCAGGTTGCGTAGCGCTGGTACATGTGTGTGGGCCACAGGATCAGCGCTGGCAAATTCCTGGCCTCAGTCTTTGGCATTATTAGTTATGGGGGCTGTAAGGGATCATTAATAGTGATGGGGCCGTAAAAAGGGTCATTTTTATTGTGTGAAAGTTACTAAAAAGCGTAAGGTGGCTACTTGCTTCTGCCGCTCTCACGCGGTTTCGGGGAGCTGCAAGCGTCTCTGCTCTCCCTGTCTGCTTTCGTCCAGCACTGAGAGAGTTAACCATCTCTCTGGTTCTCATCTCACCTGTGGGGTTAAATAGGCATTACTCCACTATTTAAGCTGAGCTTTGGCATTTCCCCTTGGCCTCAGAATTGGTGTCTGTTCTTACACTCAGCTCTCTTTGGTCATCTTCTTCTGTCTAAGTTCTGTCTGTGAGGTCTCAGTTCTGTCCCTGCTCTCTGAGTTTTATGTTTGCAGTCTGAGTTCTGTCTGTAGTCCTGAGTTTGTATCCAGATTCTGTTTATGCTGTCTGAGCTCTGTATCTGTCTGTACATTTGTTTTCTGTCAGTTCCTATTCCTGTTTATGGTTTGCCCTTGCTCTGTCCTGCATCAGTGTGCTCCTCTGTCTGCTGCCAGTCCCTGCGTTTGCTATCCCATCAGGGATAGTCACACCTGAGGTTCCAGAGCAGGACCGCCCTTATCGGGGTGATCGCCTTGCTTATAGGCAGGGGTCTGCCATTCCCTCTGCAGCCAAGGGTCAGTCTCCCTTTTCCTGACAACAGTCCCTCTATCTGAGTCAGCTGCCAACCACTCCAGGACTGTCTAGGCTTGGTTGGTTGGTCCAGTGAATCCACAATCCGTAACAAAAAGCAGCACTTACTGTGTGGGGCCTAATTACTATCTTGAGCACAATGGACAGGGAGATTGGTAGATGTGTGGAAAACATATGTAGGATGCTGGAAAAGCAAAAAAAAGCCAAAGATGTCTGAGTGTCAAATTCTGCAGAGATATGTTTTCCCCAGGAGGAGTCATTGTGGCCATCTGGGCCTAAAAAGAGAAAAAGAGAGAAAGACAACAACATAAATCAAAGAAGACTTCACCTGTGATCAATGGAGGTAACTATTACAGTTTTTTTTTTTTTGGAGGGGGGGGGGGGGGTTCCCTACGATGTTCTGGATGCAATTTTGTTTTCTTTTCTTTTTAATAATGGTATGCTGTGCTTTAATAGAGCTGGGCGTGGAGTCAGGAATGGGAAAGTTCTGGTGATGGTACTAGCTGACTCTCCCGGATCCTTTAGGCTGGGTTCACACGGGGCGGATTTGCCGTGTAAATTCCATGCAGAATTTTGCCATGGCAAATCCGCATGCTGCCGCTAATCCCGGGATTAGCCAGCCATGTGGACGAGATTTCTCAGAAATCTCGTCCACACGGGATGGCAAATCCGCTGCGGCTAAGCCGGCAGAAGCCGCCGCTGCAGCGCGGATTTGCGGACCGCAGCATGTTCATTTTTTTTTGCCACTGCGGGCGCACTCTCCTCTATGGGAGCGCTGGCCGCAGTGGAAGAGTGAGTGGCCGGGCTGCTTCAAAACTGCCGCGGGTTTTGAAGCAGCAGTTCTCCCGGCGGAAATCTCGCGTTTTTTTGCTGCGGCCAAACCGCGGGATTTCCGTCAGGAATCCGCCCAGTGAGAGCTAAGCCTTAATCTCCAGGGGAGAGGCCACACTGCGGTAAACCAGGTTACATAACCTGAATGTTTTTTGAGACTGTTTCCTATCGAACCACACGTGAAGAAACATGCTAGTTATTTTCTGTTGCTACTAAAATTCAGTAAAGTTGGTATTACGCAAGGACAAACGCTTAAAGGGGTTTTCCCATTACTTAGAATTGCTCCACAGCCCCTCTGTACTTCCTGACTGCTGCTGACCAGAACATGTGACTGCCACAGCCAATCACTGACCACAGCAGTGACCTCCTATGGCCAGTGATTGGCTGCAGCAGTCACATGTCCTGGTCAGCAGCAACCAGGAAGTACAGAGGGGCTGTGTAGTAATTTTAAGTAATAGGAAAACTCCTTTAAGCATCTCACTGCATCATGTAGACTTCTCCAGTGTGCCCACTTCCACCCTGCACGTCCCATACTGTGGGGATGCTTGGAATGCCATGGTCGTCTTGGGAGAGCAGCCCATTTATCTGTGCTCAGCTACCTGCTGCTCCCACTTCCACCTCTGCCTGACTGACCTATCTCCAGACTTGGCTTCAACTGTCTAGAGCTGGTATCTGACTATTATTTGGAGGTAAACTAGTACTGGGAGGCGTTTACTGAGGGGCAGTATTACTGTGAGGGGATACAAAGGGCATGGCTTAACGCAAAAGGGGTGTGGACTAAAAAAGGTTTGCCATGGCCTGCAAAGTCTTCATTTCTTTTGTTGTTCAACAGATGAGAGGGATAATCTGATTGAGGCTTCTTTTTCCAAATAATGAAGGCGTGCCAAATTAAGCCTGGGAAAAAGCATGCAAAAACAGTCTCTTTAGGAGTTTATAACAGATTGTACCTGTCAAATACGTAGGAGCATTGTTGTGATGGGGTGAGGGGTGGAGCCATTATAATTAAACTGCTCTTTACCACAGGCTGCCTTAATCTGGTTCTGATGCACACAAAAAGTTCTACTTTTACTCAGAAAGAAACAGGTACTGGATATAGATGAGCGAGTATACTCGCTAAAGGCTATTGCTCGAGCGAGCATTGCATTGCCTTTAGCGAGTATCTCCCCGCTCGAGACTGCAGGTTCGGGTGCCGGCAGCGGGCACGGAGCTGCAGGGAGAGCGGGGCGGAACGGAGGGGAGATCTCTCTCTCCCTCTCTCCCTCCCCCCCCCCCGCTCCCTCCTGTTGACAGCCGCTACTCACCGCTCCCCCGCGCCGGCACCCGAACCAGTCTCGAGCGGGGGAGATACTCGCTAAAGGCAATGCAATGCTCGCTCGAGCAATAGCCTTTAGCGAGTATACTCGCTCATCTCTACTACTGGACAATGGTCAGTTATTTAGGGGTTCTGATCTGGGCTCTGTATTTGGTTAGGGGGTCTAATCTGTAGAACAGTGGGGAAATGGATGCTTTTGGGGCCTATTATTACTGTATAGTCAGGAGAATGAAGGATATAATCTAATTTCCGTTAAAAAAAAAAAATTACAATCAGATATAAAAAAAAAAAAAGAAAAAAAGTTAAAAAGTTTTCCTGTAGAATTTTTGTTTTCGAAACCATAGTATTTTAATACATTTGCACCAGTACGGGTGACTAGCCCGCATACCAGTGCCATGCACGGCAGTTGCTTCATATCACTCTAATGAAAGCGCCTACATTTCAATAAACAAAAATAAAAAATGGCTGCAGATGTCAGTCGGAAAAATGCTTTCATATGCCGTTTATCAGTGGCAGGAGATTACTAACCCAGGACAAATTTAACACGCTCACCAAAGATGAAGGGTGATGCGATAACACTGTTTATGATTTTACGTGAAGAGAAGATCTGTCAGATTTATTTAAGCGATTGATGTAAGAAGGACAAAGAGACAAAAAGACAGAATCCCGACTCTGGAGAACATCTGACACCATTATTTATGAAGAATGATGATGTCTGGCGTGGATTTGAAGAAGACCATAAAGATTATTACACTGGCCCGTCATCTATGTGGGAAGCTGAACTGGAGAGCTGCTCCATTAGGCTCTCTTCACGTTAGCGTTGAGTCTCCATCGAAATAACTAAAACCTTGACGTCCCATTCTTAGAAATCATCGGGCTCTGTCATGGCGTTATGGCTTCCATCCTAAACAGAGAAATGATATTTGTGTTAAAAGAACCTTATTCTACATCCGGTATAGGTCTACTGAGGCTCTCCACTTGTTGTGAGACTACAACACCCAGCAATCCTGCCAGGCTGCCGACACTTTCCTGCCCAGCCTCAATGTATTACTAAACAGCAAATGTAATGTTGTGTTGCAAAAAGAAAAAGGAAAAATATGCAAAAACATAACAAATGCACTGAATATTCCTAGGGAAGTAGTTCACAAAGTCAAAAATAAAAGAACACTGATTACACTACTTGCATATGCCAGAAAGAGGACACCATCACCCGCTGCCACCAGACTACAGAGCAGGCGAGTAGTCAGAAACTGTCAGTACTGCAAGGGACTTGAGGCAGGATTTAGTGGCAGCAGACACTGAGGTTTCTGTTTGCTCAGTAAGGTGCATACTAAATGCTGAAGATCTTTATGCCTGAACTCAGATTTTCACCTATACTGACCCAAAAGAACAACAACCAAACAATCAGCTCCAATAACCTGAAAACTATATATATATATATTATATATATATATATATATATATATATATATATATATATATAAGCCACAAGGGTTTGGGGATTCTGTTCTAAGGAGCAATGAACAAAAGTGGCATTTTTTGGGACTATGGATCAGTGATATGTCTGGAGGAAGAAAAATAAAGCATATGCTGAAAGAACCCCCTGCCTACAGTGGTAGGGGGTTCGGTGATGATCTGCAGTGGTTCCCTTCTTCTGGCAGTGGAAACTTGCAGCATGTGGAAGGCAAGATGGATTTCATCATGTATCAGGAAATCCTAGAAGAATACGTCATGACATCTGTGAGGTAGCTGAGGCTGGATAAAGAACTGGCTCGGCGATAGAAAGTAGAGGGTAGTAATAAATGGTTCATACTCTGATTGGGCCACCGTCGCTAGCGGGGTGCCACAGGGTTCAGTATTAGGCACATTCTGTTCAATATATATATCAATGACCTGATAGAGGGACTACTATATCGATATTTGTAAACGATATGGAATTATTAGATGAGCGAGCATGCTTGTCCGAGCTTGATGCTCGTTCGAGCGTTAGCATACTCGAAAGTACTCGTGATTCGAGCGGGCACCACGCGGTACTCGAGAAAATTTCACCCTCTCCTGCCCACAGGTTTAGCGGATCAGGTGACCTAGGATGATAAAAACTCAGGTCACCTGATGCTCGCCTCACACGGAGGCTGGATTAGCTGAGGGACAGAGCTGCTGTGAATGAGGGAGAGCGTTAGTGTAGGTTAGAAGGAGCGTTTAGGCAGGGATCCATCTGCAAAGAACCCAACAGTCCTTTTTTAGGACTACAACTCCACTTTTGTGCATCACCAGTTTGGCTGCCTGGGACCAGTAGTGCACACAAAGCATTCACAAGCATCCTGGCTGTATATTGCATATTGTTACCGGTTCAATACAGTATACTGCTACTGGTGTACACATACTATATAGGAACTAACAACTCATTTTTCATTTTTTAAATTTGTTTTTGTACAAGACTGTACACATTTTTCACGGTCTATTTTTTTGCTATAGTGGACGCAAAATACCCCAGTGTGTGTCCTGTCGATCCACACTATATAACCAGACTGTACACATTTTTCACTGTCTATTTTTGGTTTAAAGCATACCTTGCAGTTTTCGTAGCATTTTGACGCAGTGCATTATACAACATGATCAAGACTAGGGGTAAGGGTAGAGGACAAGGACGTGGGCATCCAAATGAGGGTGTGGGCAGAGGCCGAGGTCCTGGGCGGAGTGAAAAAATACCCGCTGCCAAGGGAGAAGTAGAACGCCGCGTATCTACGCTCCCTAGCTTCATCTCACAGTTTGCAGATCCGCTTGGTACACCATTATTAAAACCACAACAGTGCGATCGTGTGATGACATGGATAGCAGATAATGCGTCCAGTAATTTATCCACCACCTAGTCTTCTAAGTAGTCCACTCACACTAGCCAAGTGACTGGACCAGTGAATCCTCACGCTGATCCTCCTTCCTCCCAGCCTGGTCACTCCAGGAAAAGGATAGATTCAGAACAGGCATACTGACAGGAACTGTTCTCAGGTTCCTTCCCTGAGTCGTGAACAATGGTTCATGAGTAGAGATGAGCGAGCATACTCGTCCGAGCTTGATGCTCGTTCGAGTATTAGGGTGCTCGAGATGCTCGTTACTCGAGACGAGCACCACGCGGTACTCGTCTCGATTAAACGAGCACTGACCATTGAATTCAATGGAGCCTGCAATACAGACGGCTCCATTGAAAGCAATGGGCTGCCGGCGAGCACGGGATGAATTTTCGGGAAGGGCTTAAAAATATAAGCCCTTACCTGAAAATCATCCTAAAATTTGTAAAAATAAAAAAAAGAAAATGTATACTCACCTTTCCGCTGCAGCCGGAGTTCAGCCGCGTCTGGCCGGCAGATCTCCTGAACTGCTCTGAGTAGTATTCAGCAGCCGGGGATTTAAAATCCCCGCCTGCTGAATGAGCTGCCTCTGATTGGTAACAGCCTCACCAATCAAAGGCAGCTCTCACTCACACCCATTCATGAATTCATGAATGGGTGAGTGCTGCCTCTGATTGGCTCATTGCAGGGACCAATCAGGGGCAGCTCTCAGCTGTCAATCAGAGGCAGCACTCACTCACCCATTCATGAATGGGTGTGAGTGAGAGCTGCCTCTGATTGGTGAGGCTGTGACCAATCAGAGGCAGCTCATTCAGCAGGCGGGGATTTTAAATCCCCGGCTGCTGAATACTACTCTGAGCAGTTCAGGAGAACTGCCGGCCAGACGCGGCTGAACTCCGGCTTCAGCGGAAAGGTGAGTATTAGAGATGAGCGAACACCAAAATGTTCGGGTGTTCGTTATTCGAAACGAACTTCCCGCGATGTTCGAGGGTTCGTTTCGAATAACGAACCCCATTGAAGTCAATGGGCGACCAGAGCATTTTTGTATTTCGCCGATGCTCGCTAAGGTTTTCATGTGTGAAAATCTGAGAAATTCAAGAAAGTAATGGGAATGACACAGAAACGGATAGGGCAGGCGAGGGGCTACATGTTGGGCTGCATCTCAAGTTCACAGGTCCCACTATTAAGCCACAATACCGGCAAGAGTGCCCCCCCCCCCTCCCAACAACTTTTACTTCTGAAAAGCCCTCATTAGCATGGCATACCTTTGCTAAGCACCACACTAGCTACAACAAAGCACAATCACTGCCTGGATGACACTCCGCTGCCACTTCTCCTGGGTTACATGCTGCCCAACCGCCCCCCCTCCCCCCCACAGCGCACACCAAAGTGTCCCTGCGCAGCCTTCAGCTGCCCTCATGCCACGCCACACTCATGTCTATTTAGAAGTGCGTCTGCCATGAGGAGGAACCGCAGGCACACACTGCAGAGGGTTGGCACGGCTAGGCAGCGACCCTCTTTAAAAGGGGCGGGGCGATAGCCCACAATGCTGTACAGAAGCAATGAGAAATATAATCCTGTGCCACCGCCATCAGGAGCTGCACACGTGGGCATAGCAATGGGGAACCTATGTGCCACACACTATTCATTCTGTCAAGGTGTCTGCATGCCCCAGTCAGACTGGTAATATGTACCTTAACAGTAACCGCGTTGGTGGTAATGTGGTGGTGACTGCGGACTTAGTAGCACGGTTGTATTTTGTTGGTTTTCGGAATGCGGCCAGGATTAAGTGGGCCGTGGCGGGGGGATGGTGTGGGGGCTCTCTTGTTGTGTCGGTAAAGGTGAAATTCTTGCACTGCCACCAGACGAACCAATGCAAAGGCATTTGCCAAGAATGTTTTCCCTGTTGGAGGAGGAGGGGGATGTTTTTAAGGCACTACGTGTCCTCTCCACGTGTCCGTGGTTATATGCACCTTAAAGGAGATGTCTCGAGGAAGCAGTTAATTTTTTTTTTTGCCCAGTCCCCCCCATTAAACATACATTACAAAGCCCCCCTGTAAATGACATTTCTAGCTGGTTCGTACTTACCGTTCCAGCGTTTCAGCAACTTATAAAAGTTTCCTCAAGATGGCCGCCGGCTCTTTCCCCGTCGCTCACTGCAGCCCGACGTGCGCGCTCCCGAGACGCCGCCAGCTGTGTCTCCATGGCAACCGGACGCATCGCAGCCGCCGACCAGACGCCCCGCAGCCGCCGACCAGACAGCAGGTAACCGGCGCTAGCCCCCGGCTCCCCAGCGCTAGACCCTCAGCCCAGGTGAAGGCCCCGGAGCCCAGCGCTAGGTTCCGGAGCCCAGCGCTAGTTCCCCCGGCCTAGCGGCAGCCCCCCCCGGCCTAGCGACAGCCCCCCCGGCGCAGCCCGGCGCAGCGGCAGCCCCCCCCGGCGCAGCGACAGCCCCCCCGGCGCAGCGACAGCCCCCCCGGCGCAGCCCGGCGCAGCGGCAGCCCCCCCCCCCGACCCATCACTTACCTGGGAGGCTTCTCGGGGCTGCTGGGCTGGGCTGGGCTTCTCCGCTGGGCAGCTCCAGTTTCTGCACCTTCCTCTAACAGAGGATGGTGCAGAATGGCCGCTTCAGCGCGCTCCCGAGCAGTGACAGCTCGTCTGCGCATGCGCAGAAGAGCTGTAGCGGGGAGCACACTGAAGCGGCTCGTGCTGAATGGAGAAGACCGGACTGCGCAAGCGCGTCTAAAAAAGCAAGCTGCCAGCGAATTTAAACGGAACCATGGAGACGAGGACGCTAGCAACGGAGCAGGTAAGTGGAATAACTTCTGTATGGCTCATATTTAATGCACAATGTACATTACAAAGTGCATTAATATGGCCATACGGAAGTGTATAACCCCACTTGGTTTCGCGAGACCACCCCTTTAACAGTAACCGCGTTGGTGAGAAATGGCCTCGCCGCCATCATGTCTTTGGGAAGCCTCTGTTTCCACACCCCAGAGACATACTATTAGCAGCGGTATAGGCAGAGCCCAGAATTCGTAACATTTCAGCCGTAGCATTAGGACAGGCCCCACTAACATATCACTAGCAGCATTATAGGAGGAGCGCAGTCTTCGTTCCATGTCAGCAATAGTAGCACTCAAGACAGGCCCCAGTAACAATTCTGAAGCAGCAGTATAGCGGGAGCGCAGTCTTCGTTCCATGTCAGCAATAGTAGCACTCAAGACAGGCCCCAGTAACAATTCCGAAGCAGCAGTATAGCGGGAGCGCAGTCTTCGTTCCATGTAAGCAATAGTAGCACTCAAGACAGGCCCCAGTAACAATTCCGAAGCAGCAGTATAGCGGGAGCGCAGTCTTAGTTCCATTTCAGTAGCCTTAGTATAGCCAAGGCCCAAGTTACATTTATGTAGCTAAAGTGTAGGCCAACCCCACACACCTTTCTGTACCATGAGTGCAGGCGAAGAACATACAAATTGCTATGATTACACTGTAGGTGAGGGCCCCAAAAATTTGGTGTACCAACAGTACTAATGTACCTCAGTAAAAATTGGCCATGCCCAACCAAGATGGCAGGTGAATCGCTTTGGTTAATGTGGCTTAAGTGGTAACTAGGCCTGGAGGCAGCCCAGTGTAACGAAAAATTGGTTCAAGTTAAAGTTCCAACGCTTTTAAGCGCATTGAAACTTATAAAAATTGTTCAGAAAAATTATTTGAGTGAGCCTTGTGGCCCTAAGAAAAATTGCCCGTTCAGCGTGATTACGTGAGGTTTCAGGAGGAGGAGCAGGAGGAGGAGGAAGAATATCAGACACAGATTGATGAAGCAGAAATGTCCCCGTTTTGGATGGTGAGAGAGAACGATGCTTCCATCCGCGGGTGCAGCCTACGTATTGCTTAAGTATCGCTGCTGTCCGCTGGTGGAGAACAGAAGTCTGGCGAAATCCAGCCTTTGTTCATCTTGATGAGTGTTAGCCTGTCGGCACTGTCGGTTGACAAGCGGCTACGCTTATCTGTGATGATTCCCCCAGCCGCACTAAACACCCTCTCCGACAAGACGCTAGCCGCAGGACAAGCAAGCACCTCCAGGGCATACAGCGCTAGTTCAGGCCACGTGTCCAGCTTCGACACCCAGTAGTTGTAGGTGGCAGAGGCGTCACAGAGGACGGTCGTGCGATCGGCTACGTACTCCCTCACCATCCTTTTACAGTGCTCCCGCCGACTCAGCCTTGACTGGGGAGCGGTGACACAGTCTTGGTGGGGAGCCACAAAGCTGTCCAGGCCCTTAAAGACTGTTGCACTGCCTGGGATGTACATGCTGCTCGATCTACGCACCTCCCCTGCTACCTTGCCCTCGGTACTGTGCCTTCTGCCACTAGCGCTGTCGGCTGGGAATTTTACCATCAGCTTGTCCGCAAGGGTCCTGTGGTATAGCAACACTCTCGAACCCCTTTCCTCTTCGGGAATGAGAGTGGGCAGGTTCTCCTTATAGCGTGGGTCGAGCAGTGTGTACACCCAGTAATCCGTCGTGGCCAGAATGCGTGCAACGCGAGGGTCATGAGAAAGGCATCCTAACATGAAGTCAGCCATGTGTGCCAGGGTACCTGTACGCAACACATGGCTGTCTTCACTAGGAAGATCACTTTCAGGATCCTCCTCCTCCTCCTCCTCCTCCTCCTCAGGCCATACACGCTGAAAGGATGACAGGCAATCAGCCGGTGTACCGTCAGCAGCGGGCCAAGCTGTCTCTTCCCCCTCCTCCTCATCCTCCTCATGCTCCTCCTCCTCCTCCTGTACGCGCTGAGAAATAGACAGGAGGGTGCTCTGACTATCCAGCGGCATACTGTCTTCCCCCGCCCCCGTTTCCGAGCGCAAAGCAGCTGCCTTTATGGTTTGCAGGGAATTTCTCAAGATGCATAGCAGAGGAATGGTGACGCTAATGATTGTAGCATCGCCGCTCACCACCTGGGTAGACTCCTCAAAATTACCAAGGACATGGCAGATGTCTGCCAACCAGGCCCACTCTTCTGAAAGGAATTGAGGAGGCTGACTCCCACTGCGCCGCCCATGTTGGAGTTGGTATTCGACTACAGCTCTACGCTGTTCATAGAGCCTGGCCAACATGTGGAGCGTAGAGTTCCACCGTGTGGGCACGTCGCACAGCAGTCGGTGCACTGGCAGATTAAACCGATGTTGCAGGGTGCGCAGGGTGGCAGCGTCCGTGTGGGACTTGCGGAAATGTGCGCAGAGCCGGCGCGCCTTTACGAGCAGGTCTGACAAGCGTGGGTAGCTTTTCAGAAAGCGCTGAACCACCAAATTAAAGACGCGGGCCAGGCATGGCACGTGCGTGAGGCTGCCGAGCTGCAGAGCCGCCACCAGGTTACGGCCGTTGTCACACACGACCATGCCCGGTTGGAGGCTCAGCGGCGCAAGCCAGCGGTCGGTCTGCTGTGTCAGACCCTGCAGCAGTTCGTGGGCCGTGTGCCTCTTATCGCCTAAGCTGAGTAGTTTCAGCACGGCCTGCTGACGCTTGCCCACCGCTGTGCTGCCACACCGCGCGACACCGACTGCTGGCGACATGCTGCTGCTAACACATCTTGATTGCGAGACAGAGGAGGAGGAGGAGGAGGGTGCTTTAGTGGAGGAAGCATACACCTCCGCAGATACCACCACCGAGCTGGGGCCCGCAATTCTGGGGGTGGGTAGGACGTGAGTGGTCCCAGGCTCTGACTCTGTCCCAGCCTCCACTAAATTCACCCAATGTGCCGTCAGGGAGATGTAGTGGCCCTGCCCGCCTGTGCTTGTCCACGTGTCCGTTGTTAAGTGGACCGTGGCAGTAACCGCGTTGGTGAGGGCGCGTACAATGTTGCGGGAGACGTGGTCGTGCAGGGCTGGGACGGCACATCGGGAAAAGTAGTGGCGACTGGGAACTGAGTAGCGCGGGGCCGCCGCCTCCATGATACTTTTGAAGGACTCCGTTTCCACAACCCTATACGGCAGCATCTCAAGGCTGATGAATTTTGCTATGCGGACGGTTAACGTTTGAGCGTGCGGGTGCGTGGCGGCGTACTTGCGCTTGCGCTCCAACAGTTGCGCAAGCGACGGCTGGACGGTGCGCTGAACTACACTGCTGGATGGGGCCGAGGACAGCGGAGATGAGGGTGTGGGTGCAGGCCATGAGGCGGTAGTGCCTGTGTCCTGAGAGGGGGGTTGCATCTCAGTGGCAGGTTGGGGCACAGGGGGAGAGGCAGGGGTGCAAACCGGAGGCGCTGAACGGCCTTCGTCCCACCTTGTGGGGTGCTTGGCCATCATATGTCTGCGCATGGTGGTGGTGGTGAGGCTGTTGGTGTTGGCTCCCCGGCTGAGCTTTGCGCGACAAAGGTTGCACACCACTGTTCGTCGGTCGTCAGGCGTCTCTGTGAAAAACTGCCAGACCTTAGAGCACCTCGGCCTCTGCAGGGTGGCATGGCGCGAGGGGGCGCTTTGGGAAACAGTTGGTGGATTATTCGGTCTGGCCCTGCCTCTACCCCTGGCCACCGCACTGCCTCTTGCAACCTGCCCTACTGATGCCCTTGACTCCCCCTCTGAAGACCTGTCCTCCTGAGTAAGCGTTGCACACCAGGTGGGGTCAGTCACTTCATCGTCCTGCTGCTCTTCCTCCGAATCCTCTGTGCGCTGCTCCCTCGGACTTACTGCCCTTACTACTACCTCACTGCAAGACAACTGTGTCTGATCGTCATCGTCCTCCTCACCCACAGAAAGTTGTTGAGACAGTTGGCGGAAGTCCCCAGCCTCTTCCCCCGGACCCCGGGAACTTTCGAATGGTTGGGCATCAGTGACGATAAACTCCTCTGGTGGGAGAGGAACCGCTGCTGCCCAATCTAAGCAGGGGCCCGAGAACAGTTCCTGGGAGTGTTCCCGCTCCTGAGCAGGTGTCATTGTAGTGGAGTGAGGAGGCTGGGAGGAAGGAGGAGCAGCAGACAGAGGATTCGGATTTGCAGCAGTGGACGGCGCAGAACTGCGTGTTGACGATAGGTTGCTCGAAGCACTTTCTGCCATCCAGGACAGGACCTGCTCACACTGCTCATTTTCTAATAACCGTCTCCCGCGTGGACCCATTAATTGGGCGATGAATGTGGGGACGCCAGAAACGTGCCTCTCTCCTAATCGCGCAGCAGTCGGCTGCGACACACCTGGATCAGGAGCTCGGCCTGTGCCCACACCCTGACTTGGCCCTCCGCGTCCTCGGCCGCGTCCACGTCCTCTAGGCCTACCCCTACCCCTCAGCATGCTGTATTACCAGTGATTTGATTTCACAGGCAGGAAATAAATTGGCGCAAGACTGCAGCCAAATATAATTTTTTCCCTTTTTTGAAAACGAAAGGCCCCACTGCCTCTAGTGAATGAATAATCTAAGTTTAATAACTGTGCTGTGTCCCTGCTAATGTGTCACAGAACGTGAGGGTAGCAGAGTTATTAACTCTGGCAGAGCAGGTATTTTTTTTCCCAATTAAGGAAAGCAAATGGCGAAGCCAGGAGTAAAACGTAGCTGGGTGCGTCTGATTTTTAAACGTTGCACACGCAGCCGACATGTGTCCACCGCCCTTAGGACGGACAGAGGCAGGACAAATACAATTATTTTCAGTTTTTTTCCACCAAAAGGCAGCACTGCGTATATTCAATGAATAATAACTGTGTTGTGGCCCTGCCTACACAATTCTTTCCCTGCAGTATCAATGGAGGGTGCAATGCTCTGCAGAGGCGATTTTGAGAAGAAAAAAAAAATGCAGCACAGCTAACAGCAGCCAGCACAGTACTGCACACGGTTAAATATGGCCCTAGAAAGGACCGTTGAGGTTCTTGAAGGCTACACTCACTCCTAACACTCTCCCTGCCTATGCAGCACTTCTGTCCCTAATGCCGGGTGCAACGCTCTGCAGAGGCGATTTTGAGAAAAAAAATAATTGCCACTGCTAACAGCAGCCAACACACAGCTATCAGTGGCCCTAATAAGGACCTTTGGGGGTCTTGAAGCCTACACTAACTACCAATTCTTTCCCTACAGCAGCTCCGGTACAAACAGCACTGTCCCTCATCTAACTCACACGGCATCTGAGGCGAGCCGCGGGAGGGGCCGACTTTTATATTCGGCGGACACCTGATCACCCCAGCCACTCACAGCAGGGGGGTGGTATAGGGCTGGAACAACACAGGGGGAAGTTGTAATGCCTTCCCTGTCTTTCAATTGGCCAGAAAAGCACGCTAACGTCTCAGGGAAGGAAGTGAAAGTAACCCGAACACCGCATGGTGTTCATTACGAATAACGAACATCCCGAACACCCTAATATTCGCACGAATATCAAGCTCGGACGAACACGTTCGCTCATCTCTAGTGAGTATACATTTTTTTTTTATTTTTACACATTTTAGGATGATTTTCAGGTAAGGGCTTATATTTTTAAGCCCTTCCCGAAAATTCATCCCGCGCTCGCAGGCAGCCCACTGCTTTCAATGGAGCCGGCTGTATTGCCGGCTCCATTGAATTCAATGGGCTAACATCGTTCTTCTCTGTTACAGCTGTGGCAGAGGAGAACGATCTTTATGCTGACAGTGCGGGGAGGAGGGGGGCACTCTTGCCGCTATTGTGGCTTAATAGTGGGACCTGGGAACTTGAGATGTGAGACACTTTGGTGTGAGCTGTGGACACTGGGTTGTGCGGGGGGGGGGGGGGGGGGGGGTTGGGCAGCATGTAACCCAGGAGAAGTGGCAGCGGAGTGTCATGCAGGCAGTGATTGTGCTTTGTTGGAGGTAGTGTGGTGCTTAGCTAAGGTATGCCTTGCTAATGAGGGCTTTTCAGAAGTAAAAATTGTTGGAAGGGGGGGGGGGGCACTCTTGCCGCTATTGTGGCTTAATAGTGGGACCTGGGAACTTGAGATGCAGCCCAACATGTAGCCCCTCGCCTGCCCTATCCGTTTCTGTGTCGTTCCCATTACTTTCGTGAATTTCCCAGATTTTCACAAATGCAAACCTTAGCAAGCATTGGCGATATACAAAAATGCTCGAGTCGCCCATTGACTTTAATGGGGTTTGTTACTCGAAACGAACCCTCGAGCATTGCGGGAAGTTTGACTCGAGTAACGAGCACTCGAGCATTTTGGTGCTCGCTCATCTCTATTCATGAGCCATGTGAGGAGTTTGTTGTGGCCGATGCCCAAAATTTCGACCTTTCACAGTTTCGGGGTGATGAGGGTGGGGACTTCCAAGTAGTGTCTAAAGAGGTATTTGTTGATGATGATGATGATGATGATGATAAGACACAGTTGTCTGTCAGTAAAGTTGTTGTTAGGGCAGTAAGTCTGAGGGAGGAGCAGACTGAGGATTCAGAGGAAGAGCTGGTGGATGATGAGGTGACTGACCCAACCTGGGTTGGTAAGCCTACTAAAGACAGCACTTCAGAGGGGGAGGCAAGTACAGCACCAGAACAGGTTGGAAAAGGCAGTGGGGTGGCCAGAGGGAGAAGCAGGGCCAGAGCAAGTAATCCCCCAACTGTTCCCCACAGCACCTCCTCGTGGCAAGCTCCCATGCAGAGGGCTAGGTGCTGGAAGGTCTGGAGGTTTTTTAATGAGAGCGCGGACGACCGACGAACAGTGGTGTGCAACCTGTGCCGCACCAAGATCAGCAGGGGAGCCACCATTACCAACCTGACCACCTCCAACATGCGCAGGCATATGATAGCTAAGCACCCAATGAGGTGGAATGAAGGCTATTTACTGCCTGCGGGTCACACCACTGCCTCTTAACCTGTGTCACATGCTGGCACTGAGATACAATCCCCCTCCCAGGACGCAGGCACGAGCGTCTCCCGCCCTGCACCCACCCCTTCACTTGCACGGTCCTCCACTGCCTCCACCAATGTATCCCAGCGCAGCGTTCAGCTGTCCATAACACAAACATTATAGCACAAGCTCAAATATGCAGCCACCCACCCGCATGTACAATCGCTAAACATGCATATCTCCAAACTGCTGAGCATGGAAATGCTGCCATGTAGGCTGGTAGAAACGGAGGCTTTCTGCAACCTCATGGCGGCGGCCGTCCCTTGCTACTCGGTCCCCAGTCACCACTATTTTTCCCGCAGCGCCGTCCCCGCCCTTTATCAGCACGTGTCACGGAATATTAACCATGCCCCCACCAACGCGGTTACTGGGAAGGTCCTCTTAACCACTGACATGTGGACAAATGTCGGTGGTTGGAACAGGCGGTAGCTTGCCTGTCGGTGGAGCGCCACCTGAATCCCATTAAGCAAGTATGAGCTGTTTCTCAAAAAATCCTTCAGGTTTTTATCTGCACTCTTGCTAAAAAAAACTTTCAAGGGTGCACCTATACTCTTCATAAACAAATCTTTCAGGGTTTCACCTGCACTCTGGGTAAAAAAATCTTTTGTTTTAGAATGGGTTGTTGAATTGAGGAGATGTGTGGAAGTACTGGCATCTGAGTCCCCTTTATGCCCATGTTTGTGTCTCATGAAATTTTGTGACGGAGGTGACATGGAATTGGAATTACGATCATATGTTAATTTATCAGCAATTTTCATCAGCATTGGGGGCTATCACCCACAATTTCAAAGAGGGTTGCTGCCAGGCCTTGCCAACCCTCTGCAGTGTGTGTCTCCAGTTCCTCCTCATCCAATATGCACTTATAAATAGACATGAGGGTGTGACTATCAAGTGACCGTGTGGCATGAGGACAGCTGAACGCTGCGCTGGGAAAATTTTTTAGTACGCTGTGGCCTACTGAGTAGGCGAAGGGGTGTGCTTTACCCCGTTTGGGATAGGGATAGCTGGACGCTGCGCTGGGAAAAATTTCAGTATGCTGTGGACGCAGGCTCGTGCCTGCGTTCTGGGGGGGGGGGGGGGATTGGACAGCAATGCCAACATGTAACACAGGAGAAGAGGCAGTGGTGTCACTCGCAGGCGGTGATTGGCCTTCGTTCCACCTAGTGTGGTGCTTAGCTAAGATGTGCCAGCGCGTGTGCCTTGCTGATTATGGTCTAGCCCAACTAAATTGTTAGGGGGGTGATCGCCAGGCTCTTGCCCATAATATGGCTTAATAGTGCAACCTGGGAGCCTCAGATGCAGCCATGCATGCTGCCCCTGACGTTCCCTATCCGTTTCTGTGGTGTTTCCATCACTTTCTGATGTTTTCAGGTGAATCACACACCCTCCCCTATGTGGAGCATGGGTCACCCTGAAAAATGCTTGAGTCTCCCATTGACTTCAATGGGGTTCGTTACTAGAAACGAGCTCTCGAGCATTACAAAAAGCTCGGCTCGAGTAACGAGCACCCGAGCATTTTGGTGCTCGCTCATCTCTAGAAATTATACAAGGTAATTCATACAAAGGAGGACAATGTATGGCTACAAATGGACCTAGATAAACTGGGGGCTTGCGTAGAAAAATGGCAAATGAAGATCAATATTGATAAATGTAAGGTTCTGCACATGGGTGGGAGAAACGGATGTCCCCAATATACACTAAATGGGTTACTGCTAGGGAAAAGTGATATGGAAAAATACCTGGGGGTACTAGTTGACTGTAGAAGTAACTGGAGCAATCAATGCCAGTCAGCCGCTGCAAAAGCAAATAATGTCTTGGGGTACATTAGAAGAGATATAGGGGCGAGGGACAAGAACATTATCCTCCCACTATATAAGGCACTTGTCAGGCCCTACTTGGAATACTGTGTAAAGTTCTGGACACCGGTGCTCAGGAAAGACATTGCAGTGCTTGAGAGGGTTCAAAGACAGGCAATTAAATTAATAAACGGAATGAGAAGGTTAGAATACCCAGAGAGGCTATCAAAATTGGGATTATTCACCCTGGAAAGAAGATGGCTAAGAGGCGACCAAATAACTATGTAAAAATACATTAGGGAACAATACAAGGATCTCTCCCATGATCTGTTTATACCCAGGACTGCGATGGTAACAAGAGGGCATCCTCTACGTCTAGAAGAAAGCAGGTTTCATGCCCAACATAGAAAAGGGTTCTTTACTGTAAGAGCAGTGAGACTGTAGAACTCTCTGCCTGAGGATGTGGTGATGGCAAAAATCAATAGAGGAGTTTAAGAGGGGATTAGATGTTTTTCTAGAGCACTATGATATTACAGGATATAGACATTAAATAACCAGAGGGGTTGTTGATCCGGGTCTTGGAGTCAGGTAGGAACTTTCAAGATGTTGATCCAGGGATTATTCTGACTGCAATTATAGAGTCGGGAAGGAATTTTTTCCCTCAAAAGGGCTAATTGCCTTCTGCCTCATTGCTTTTTTTTGCCTTCCTCTGGATCAACAAAGGGGCTGGGGGGACAGGCTGAACTAGATGGACATTGTTTCCCTTCTGCGTTACATACTTAACTCTCCCCACTCTTGTTTCTCTTTACTTCCAGGCACCATTGTTTGTATTGTATGCATTTTTAAACCCACAAACCTCATAGCAGCTGTTATGGCTGCTATGATGGTAGAAACATGGTAACTAAAACTCCTTCAGTTGTCTCTTTGTGTAAAGTTGTTGAGGATAGACTTCTATGAATTCTCTTAAGAGGTTTCATTTGCCCTGGTGAATGAGGTTGATAACCAGTATGGTTGCCCTTACACTAACCACCTCCTACAGTGGCTGTTTTTTTGTTTTTCCATCAAACCATCTTGACTTCACAACAATCAACTCTGGGATGGACTGACCATCCACGCATTACGGCAGTAGTCAAGGGCTCATGGCCTGAAGTGTCCCCATGCCACTTGAGTCAGATACTTCAAGAGATACATAAAACAAGAGCTGCTCAAAGGCAATGTGTTAAGCTGACTTAAGTGTATTATAACTATGGTGCTTGATCAGGAGACCCATGATTATTATTCTCATTAGACCCAGACTACTCTCAGTCCTCTGAATCAACCTATACAAGTAGCTATCCCTAATCAATAAGTACATTTGCAAGTCAAATTCAGTCAGGGATTTCGTTCCTCCTTTGGACAAACATGCAATAAAATTAATAAACTTCTCTGTCTTTCATAAACTTTTTTAGAAAGTCAAATATATTCTCCATCATTGACAGGGGTGGATTAGCCAATGGCTCTATAGGGAGAAATCCCAGTGGGCTGGTTGAATCAGGGGCGATTCTGGTTAAGTAGGGCAGGCATCAGCACTTGGGCACATGCAGGGACCCAAAGCACTCAAGTGGGTTCAGTGCGGCTGATCTAGGGTTCATGCAAGATAGAGGACCTGATGTACAGAAGGGACAAATGTTCCTCTTATGCTACATTTAGACGGAATGATTACAATGTGAAACACAATTTTTGTAACCGATAAGCAAATAGGCAGCTCATGGTAACTTTAGTGTGCTGAATTTTTTTCTGCCATGTAAGGTTTTCTATTTATGGGGAATAATGTAATCCAATTGACGCTGTATTGTATTTTTTGGAAATATGCCTATGCAATTAATCTATTAGGCAACTATTCCGCAATCGCTGTTATACACTATGCGCTAACTGAATACTATAGGGGTGTGTTTATGTAACATATAGGGTATGTTTCCACATGGCAGAAATGCTGCTGATCATCCACCAGTAACTTGTAATTAATAAACTGTGCTTTTTCAGGTCAGACTGGTTATTGGTTAGACTGGGACTATTTTTCAAAATGTAATAACAATATGGCTGAGCAATGTGAATGTCTGAAGAACCCAGAAACTTCCTGTTATGTCTGCGGAAAGTTCACAACAAAGAGACAGCAGAGGAAAATAACATCCTTGGTAAAGTATCACAAGTATTTCAGAATAAAGCTTGGTGACCAAGATAAGAAGTGACACCGCCATCATCTGTGTGTCATGTAACACTCATCTCACAAAGAGGCTGAAAGGCAAGAGTAGATCACCATTCTGATGGTACAGCGGGAACAAAGAGACCACCATACTGACTGGTATTTCTGCATGACAAATGCCAACAGTTTCTCCAGTAAACATTCTGTATTCAGATATACCTTCTGCAATAAAACCTGTGCCTCATGATGCTAGATTACCTATGGGAGAATTGCTATTGGCCTCTGACTGGGCAGCATCTCTGGGACTACAATGGTGGTCACTGTTACTACTGGGGCTACTATAGGGGACACTGTTACTACTGGGGCCGCTATGAGGGTCACTTACTACTGTGGCCACTATGGGCATCACTTACTACTGGGGCCACTATAGGGGACACTGTTACTACTGGGGCTACTGAGAGGGTCACTATCACTACTGAGACCACTATGGGGGGTCACTATGACTACTGGGGCTACTATAGGGGACACTGTTACTTATGGGGCCACTATGAGGGTCACTTACTACTGTGGCCACTATGGGCATCACTTACTACTGGGGACACTATAGGGGACACTGTTCCTACTGGGGCTACTGAGAGGGTCACTATTACTATTGAGACCACTATGGGGGTCACTATGACTACTAGGGCTACTCTAAGGGTCACTATTGGGGCTCATTCCCATGGGCGTAAGCGCATTTCAGTCATGTGAATGCAATATGTATTTGCACGACCAAAAATCACTTATGCCTGCATTTTTCGCCTGCTTTGGCGTGTTTATAAGTGCACAAATACACTGCATATTCTCGTATGCAAAAAAGATGTACTTATTGAAATGGCGTGCAAATAATTAGGTTTCCTGCATACTCGCATTGTATTTGTGCTCGCCTATCACTTCAACGGCTTATTGCCGTGTGTAATACGCCCAACAAGGTCATGCTGCATATTTTTTCACACAATTGTACATCGTGCGAAAAAATACACTCATGTGAATGAACCCATTGAAATCAATGGGCTCTATTCACTGCATATTACGCACTGAAGACATCTCAGTCATTGAAGACCGTTAGAAAAGGAATTACAATCCAAATATAATGGGCGACTTTTGCTGGTTCTTACAGAGGGAAAGTGATGCTTCTTACTGGAGGAAGTCAAGATCCAAGCGTCATTTTACACCAAAAACAGTTGAATAGTAATATTACGGCGCGTCCAAACTGTTAGCATCTTAAATAAAGGAAATGGTTTGTAACTTGAAAGTGAGATGTGCTGCTAGTATTCAATGTTACCAGCGGAATCAGCAGGTTGTAATTTTACAGAAATATATCAATTACTTTCTGTTATGAACATTTTTTTGAAATTTGTTGCACAGTGTAATCGTTCAGAAAGTTGTTCAAAAGGAGCAAAACTGAATGATTCGTTTTCCGTTTAAACGTGAGCCAATGACTGAACGCCGATGAGAATCGTGCGGTTCTTGTTGGTCTTTCAGTTTCAGCCGGCATAAAAATCGTAGCCAGATTGTGCACTTCTTGCACAGTTTAAAGGTTGATCTTCAGGAATGTGAAACACTAAACAATTAGTGCACCAGAACTGCATGATTCTCAGCGAGAACTGTGCAGTCTAAACAGTTCAAATGAACGTGAACGAGCCGGTAATGATGTCAGCAGATCATCCGCTCGTGCAAACGAGAATCGGGCACTTGTCATTATGTGTAAAAGGAGCATTATTGTAGTAGTGCAGCACAGAAGGTTATCTTATCTCAACCCCTTAAGAAAGCCATTGTTCTCTTGCCTTAACACAACAAAACCTATTGTAAAGTAATTCAGTGTTAATAAACCACCCTGATATCCCACAACACAAGAGAGTCAAGCTAGAGAGGAAAGGCCCTTTTACACACAACGATTATCACTCAAAATTTGCTCAATAGCCGTCTTTTGAGCAATAAATGTGTGGCCATCGTGCACTTTTTGTCCATCGGTGAGTTCAGCTCAGCTTAAAATCCGTCGTCCCTGATAAGAGGGACCGCACGCTGAGTTCTCCACGTGCAGCACTGATAATATTCTTTCAGCTGCTGTCCTGCTGGAGAACAATATGTATTTAGAGAACAGATCACCCGCTGTTCTGTAAATACATGTAAATGAAGCTAGTTAGCTACTAATGGGCTGATTAGCCCATTAGTAGCTAATGCAAAATGATCACTTAAAACTGTCAATTTCTGACAGATTTTGAGCGATCATCTGTGTGTGTAAATGGGCAATGTACACTATGTCACTAGTGACCTGGCATTCACAGCCTAGCAGGGAGTGCTGAGCTATTGCTGAGACTGCACATGTGTGCAGTCTCTCTGCAATAGTATATGAACACTTGCGGCGAGACAGTGTAGGTTAGTGACGTAACCTACACTGACCTGCAGGAAGAAGAATGCCGAGAGCAGATGCTCCAAAACAAGAAGACGACGATCCGGCCAGCTGTAGGTGAGGTGACCCAGGAGAACTTTTTGGAGTGTAGGAAGAAATGGAGATACTGGAGG
The DNA here is from genome assembly GCF_035609145.1 of Eleutherodactylus coqui. Lineage (NCBI taxonomy): Eukaryota > Metazoa > Chordata > Amphibia > Anura > Eleutherodactylidae > Eleutherodactylus > Eleutherodactylus coqui. The sequence continues at coordinate 96,402,021 of NC_089845.1, read as the reverse complement.
AAACACACGAAGAACATACCAAATTCATGCAGATCTTGTTTTTGGTTGGATTCAATCCTGAACCTCAAGTATTATGGGTATGGCTGACTCCAAGCTATCCTCCATGACAGATGTGGGCAGGGAAAGAAGGATTGTGCATGTTTGTCCTTCATCACCACTAAAATAAACAGGCATGATTAGGCAACAGGTACATGCATGATTATGGGGAGATTCAGCTGTCATCTGAACAACTGTGTATGTCCTACTTCCATATTTTCCATGTTTCTAGATCTGCTATGATGTCAAAAGAGATGTAACTTTAAGCGCATTGTAAAATCTGTAAGAAGCCTCCCAACAATCATATGCCATTTATACTAGTGGACCAAGGTCCAATGCCACTGTGACTTGCCCCTTCCCCCTAATATAGGTACATTTCTAGGAAATCACTAACTGCATAAGAAGTAGTCAACAGATTTCAGAGCAACTAGTCATAACTAATTCTTTTAGATCTTTGACCTAGCAATGCTTACTCGTCTTCTGATTGCATTTCCATCTTCCCACTTGCTTTTCCTTATCTCCACTTCTTAATTTGCTTTTATGAATAGTAAATAAGAATAATAAGAAATATATAATAAAGAAGAAGCCATGTATTCACATTCCTGACAGACTTTGCTTAAATGGCTTCTTTCTTCTAGAAATAGTGCCACACCTATAAATGGGTCATGTCAGGTATTGCAGCTTTCCCCTATTCCAACTGAATGGTACTGAGTCATGGCCAGCTTTAGCTATGTGTAGCCCATAGCCACACAGGTTGCGAACTGTCAGCTTGTAGGGTGGCATCTGGTGGATGTAGGCTGGGGGTGATTGTCCCCTTAGGTCCGCCCAGCCAGATGATTTTCTTCCGTCATGTAGCAGCATCTTGTGGAACTACTTGAATTATACTTCTCCTGGCTTTGTCTCCTCCTCTTTGATGTTCTTAAGTGCAGCTGTTAGCCCCATGGTACTGGCACAACGCGATCCCTTAATTCTGTTACTGCTGTATTTATGTTATGAGCTTGGTTCCAGTGCTGCACTTATACTTTAAGCTTGGGTCTGATTCTGTATTTATGTAATGAGCTTGGTGCTGTTGGCCCCATTTATGCTATGAGCTTTGTTGTAGGGCTGATCTTACATTATGAGCTTGGTCCTGATGCCGTATTTATGTTATGAGCCTATTTTTGTATTTATGGACTGAGCTTGGCTCTGGTGCTGTATTGATGTTTTGAGCTTGGTTCTGGGACTATATTTATGTGCTGAGCTTGGCTCTGGTGCTGTATTTATGTTTTGAGCTTTGTTTTGGAGCAGTTTTTATCCACTGAGCTATTCTAGTGTGGCTATGCTGCTATCCTTCTGCTATCTAAACAATCATAATACAGTCAGACTGCTTAGCAATGACGGGAGCAACAAAAACAAATCTGCACATGGTGCCATGTAACCTACTCTGGACTGGGCCAAAATACCACTAATGACCTATGGGAAGGTGTGGCACTGTTTTTGAAACAAAACAACCATGTTTTGCTAACCCCAGACAACCTCTTTAATGAGATAGCGAATAGCAGATAGGATTTTCTGCAAATATCAAAAATATTTCAAACACCTAAACCCTCATAGATAATTATCTTCGAAGGAATGGTTTATCTTTGAAAATATAAACACATCGTATTCTTGTAGAAATTAAGATTTTAATACAGACGATGAAGCACATGGATGAAGCAAACCTGAAGTAAAAGTCAGCTGATGCTTGATCGATGCAACCTGCTTGTCTTTATCCATTGAGGTTGACTCCAGAAATGAGGAGCTTAAATGGAAAATATCCAGGGTTTCCAACAGTAGCCAAATATCACAGTTTGTAAACATCTTAAGCAAGACCGACCTTCACCAATCTGTTCACCAAAGAGGCAGTGTCTATGATAAATACCTTCACATACCGACAACCGAAGCGGCTAAGATGGGAGAGCCGTGGCCAAGTTCCAGTTGGAGAAGATACCAGCTGTTCTTATAAATAAGAAATCCAGACCAGATTTATATTCAAACTAAATATCCAGATCCAGATGCTGCAGCTTTGAGCTCTGAAAAGCCAGTAGAATTTCACCTGATGTAGTGTGAAGAGACGTTTGTGCCTCCTTTAATATTCAAGTGGGCCGTTTGGAACATCCTGTGCTTAGACAAGCATCTGGAATGGCAAGGCGCCATCTTGGATGAGAGACTAGATCTGCTTTAGATAGATATAAAATAAATTAATATTTCTCGATTGGTACAGATAAACAAGCAGGCAGTTCTTCAGGAGTATTCTTGTTGCTAAGTCTTGTTCTTCATTCCCAAACTAAAACTGTAAGGGAGGTAGACTACATCAGAACAGAACTTTATGTACAAACACCGGCTACCACAATGGTCTTATCAGGTTTTCCAGCCAAATAATATGACAGAGGCATGACGTATGTTCCATCAAAATGCAAAAGGTTACTAAATAGAGTTACCATCAAGGTTATTCTGCCCCCATTGCATATTAAGTTTATTTGCCAAATTTACAAAAAAAAACAACACATTCACCACAAAATATCACTTTTAATGACTACCGCAGTCTCGGAATTATTCAGCCCCTTCATTACAAGCGTCTTAAGTACTTACTAGAGCACCTTCTCCTGTTCTGGCCTGCATAGTCAGACAGCAGCTTCTGACAGCATTCCTAATCCCATCCCTTATGGACAATGTTCTCCAGCTTACTAATGTTATTGGGTTAGCATGGTGCAACCATCCTCTTCACATCATACCAAGATTTTCTATTAGGTTCACATCAAGCGGCTGTGACAATGACTCCATAATTTTCCAGGACTTCTTCTGAAACCAACGATTTGGTGGACTTTGAAATATAGTATGTGAATGCGGCCCTGTTCCAAGGGTGGAATGGTATAATAAAATCCAAATGTTGGAGTAGAAATTCAAAGTTGGACTCACCTGGTGTGGGAGACCCATCTGGGTGACAGGCCGCCATACCACTGGTTCAAGAATGCCTTCAAAATTTTTGCAAGCACCATATTTCTATAGTGTCCCAAGGGTACAGGCAGAGTGTCATTGGAGATGGCCAAGGTAACGAACCTCGGTCATAAAAGTGGAGAAGATACAAGAAATTAATAACTCCTGCGCTATTTCGCTTGCTTGCAGAGCATATATCCAAAATAAGTAGGATTAATTACTCCAGAGAGGAGACCTTAGGAACCAACGGGTCTCTTCTATGTCCAGGTACACAGATAAGGAATTGCCAGTAGATGCAGAGGTGGACTTTGAGGAAAGCTTGGGATCATTGTCCTGTTGGAAGGCCCAATGACATTCAAGTTTAAGCTTCCACACAATACCTACTGCCATCAAATCTTGCTACAGGTTTTTTGCAGTCACATGAGGGGTTTTGATCACCTGCCTCATCTGGAATCTGCTGGCAGCCGGTGATAGCATCTCTCTGCCACATCCAAGTAGTGTAGAGTACTGTGCTCCTTTAACTTTAATCTTACAAACTGCTTCCAACTATATCTCTAGGAACATTAAGTGATGTACTGCTGTTTTTATGTACCTCTCGCTCCTGCGGTGTGTGGAGTCTGTGAGAAGGTGGAGCTCTGAATTTGCGTGTAAATGAAAGAGACTGCATATAATATGTGCAGACGGCACATACAATGCATTGAGGCTGCGATGTTGGAGTGTGCTGTGCAAATAAAGTATGCAGCACTAAGGATGAGACGGACAGCTATTGTAGTGTGTGAAGTGCCCTGCCACACCAAATTGAGACAGCTTATCAGTGTGAAAACCCAGTTAAAGTTATTGTGTAGCATTCAAGTCCCGCGCCCTCCTATGGAGCGGAAATATTCATCAAGTTGCGGTTCAGTAAAAATATATTTTTATAAAAAATCTGGTGGCCATTTCTGTCTGTCAGCTGCTGCGCCATCCTGAAGCTGTTGTCGCACTATCACCCGCAACACAGGAGCAAAAGTCTAGTGTGAGCATAGTGGAATGGGCAAAGTGGCAGTGTGAAAGCGATTGGAGTATCCCCACATGGATTTTGGCCAAGATACATAAGCTCACTAACCGCGTCAATGCCTTGCATTTATCTATTATTCACATGCAGTGTGGCTTTAAAATTCCAGGGGGAGCCCAGGGTGGCAGTGCCAATGTGGTTCACAGTTTGAAGTGCAGGGCAACCCGCTGAAGTATTATGGCATCATTAATAGGTTGCTGGTCTGCATTTGTCTTGGAAGTTACTCAGCCTTGGTGGACCTTGTAAGTGTAATCTAGCAGTTGTTTCTGCATATCATCCCTATGCTCTAACAACCTCATGGTTCCATTACCTTTTCATTCTTATAACTAAAGTCTTAATGTTCACTCAAAGCCAATGCCTGCTTTAAGCTATGTAAATATTCCATTTAGCCTGGGCTGTAGCCATCCATACCTCCCAACTTTTAGAATGGTTGAAGAGGGACACTAACGGTGCGTTGTGTAACAGATCCATTTTTCCATTAATATCTCTATACTTGAATGCTTTAAATTTTATTATTAGTGCAAAAATCATTGGAATAAAGAACTTTTTATGATCCGAATTGGGGTCTCAGATGCAGTTATGAACCATACAGATTCCCAGAGCATGGGAAACAAACAAGGAGAAATATGATGTCATAGGCATCACGGAAACTTGGTGGAATGATACACATGATTGGAATTTGAAGGATACAACTTATTTATAAGGAACAGACCTACAAAAAGGGGAGGAGGTGTTGCGTTGTATGTTAGGAAAACATTAATCTCCACAGAGGCTCAAGCTTCAGAGCATGGTAGTTCTGTAGAAACTGTTTGGGTAAGAATACAAAGAGAGAACAACAGAAAGCACACTATTGTAGGCATTTACTATAGGCCGCCTGGACAAGCAGAAGATATTGATGAACTCTTTCTGCATCAGATGGCCAAGCTCTCAAAAAAAAGTATGATATAGTGATTATGGGAGATTTTAATTATCCAGACATTTGTTGGGAATCTCCCTCAGGTAAAAGTAATGGATCTAACAAATTCTTATCCGCTCTTGCTGACAACTTTATCTTCCAAAAGGTTGAAGAGAAAACAAGGGAATCTTCTATCTTGGACTTAATTCTTACCAACAGGGAGGGAATGGTTGAGGAAGTAAGGGTGGCTGGGATCTTAGGAGGCAGTGATCATGCTATCCTTGAATTTTGGATAAAAAAGAGGAGGAAGACCTGCGAAGATTCAGATGCCAAGGTTGGATTTCAGAAAGGCAGATTTTAATCAACTGAGAAGGACGAAAGGAAGAATCCAATGGCTGGATGTTCTTAAGGACAGAAATGTCCAAGAAGGTTGGGAAATATTGTGAAATAAGATTCTCAAAGCACAATCGTTAACAATCCCTAAAAGAAGGAAGAATGGGAAGCATTTAAAGAGACCAGGATGGATGAACACAGAACTTACACACATGTTAAAAACAAAGAAAAATATGTTTATCAAATGGAAAGAGGGGGCAATATCTAAAGAAGAATATAATTTGGTCTGCACAAACTGTAGGGCAAGTGTCAGAAAAGTTAAAGCTAATAATGAATTAAGGTTTTGAACAAAAGCAATAAAAAAGGATTTTGGGGGTATGTCATCCTATTTTGTATCTGTTTTCTCTCATAAAGTAGATAGAACATCAACTGATCTTCCCTGTGCTATTGGGGGAATAAAAGATGCAGGCTATCTGTAAGCAGAGAGATGGTGAGGGAATACTTAGCTAACTTAAATTAATTCAAGTCTCAAGATCCAGATGAATTACATCCTAGGATACTAAAGGAAGCAGCAGAGATAATTGCTGAACCACTCGCCATAATCTTTGAAAATTCCTGGAGAACAGGACAAGTCCCAGAAGATTGGAAAAGGGCAAATCTTGTCCCTATCTTCAAAAAAGGGAAGAAGGTGGATGCAGGAAACTACAGGCCTGTGAGCCTGACTTCTATACCAGGAAAGATCTTTGAATAAATTATTAAACAGCATGTATGCAAGTACTTGGATAAAAATGGAGCAATTAACCAGAGCCAGCATGGGTTTGTAACAAACAAGTCATGCCAGACGAATCTAATTCCCTTCTATGACAGAATCACCGACTGGGTTGATCAGGGAAATGCAGTAGATATAGTATATCTTGACTTTAGTAAAGCTTTAGACCAAGTATCTCATATCATACTTATTGAAAAAATGACCAAATATGTGATTGACAAGGCCACTGTTAGGTGGATTCACAACTGGTTGAGTGTTCGTACTCAAAGAATGGTCATAAATGGCTGCACATCCAAGCAGAAGAATGTATCAAGTGGGGTACCACAAGGCTCTGTCCTGGGCCCAGTGTTGTTCAACATTTTTATAAATGATCTGGAGGAGGGAATTGATGGGAAACTGATCAAATTTGCCGATGACACAAAGCTAGGAGGGATAGCTGACACTAGGGAAGAGAGAGTATTCAAAAAGATCTAGAAAAGATTGAACAGTGGTCGACGACTAATAGAATGGTATTTAATAGAGATGAGCAAACGTACTCGGTAAAGCACTACTCGTCTGAGTAATGTGCTTTATCCGAGTACCTCCCCGCTCGTCCTGAAAGATTCGGGGAGCGCCGCGGAGCGGGGAGCTGCAGGGGAGAGCAGGGAGGAACGGAGGGGAGATCTCTCTCTCCTTCTCTCCCGCCCGCTCTCCCCTGCTCCCCACCGCAACTCACCTGTCAGCAGCGGCGCTCCCCGAATCTTTCAGGACGAGCGGGGAGGTACTCGGATAAAGCACATTACTCGGACGAGTAGTGCTTTACCGAGTACGTTCGCTCATCTCTAGTATTTAACAAAGTCCTACATCTGGGCAAGAAAAATGAAAATAGCACATACATAGTGGGGGGAATTGGGCTAAGCAGCACATGTGAAAAAGACTTGGGTATATTAATAGATCACAGACTGAACATGAGTCAACAATGTGATGCAGCAGCCAAAAAGGCAAACACAATTCTGGAATGTATTAAAAGAAGCATAGAGTCTAGATCACGTGAGGTAATTATCCCCCTCTACTTTTCCTTAGTCGGACTTCATTTGGAAGACTGTGTCCAATTCTGGGCACTCTACTTTAAAAAAGACATAGACAAACTGGAGCAAGTTCAGAGAAGAGTTACCAAGATGGAGGGCGGTCGGCAAATCATGTCCTATGAGGAACGATTAAAGGATCTGGAAATGTTTAGCTTGCAAAAAAGAAGGCTAAGAGGAGACATAATAGCTGTCTACAAATATATGAAGGGCTGTCACAGTGCAGGAGAATCAGCCCTATTCTCATTTGCACAAGGAAAGAGTAGAAGCAATGGGACGAAACTGAAAGGGAGGAGACACAAATTAGATATTAGACAGTGAGGGTGATGAATAAGTGGAACAGGTTACCGCAGGAGGTGGTGAGTTCTTCTTCAATGGAAGTTTTTGAACAGAGGCTGGACAGACATCTGTCTGGGATGATTTAGTAAGTCCTGCACTAAGCAGGGGGTTGGACCCGATGACCCTGGAGGTCCCTTCCAACTCTACCATTCTATGATTCTATAAGATAGTTTATAGAGCAATATGGTAAGTTTATTAATACAAATCTATTCCAAGGTCAAAAAGTGGGACATTGAAAGACTAAAGAGGAAGAAAGAGACTTGAGTCAAAAATAGCGACTGTTCCTCCAAAAGAGGGATACTTGGCGAAGGGGGGTTATGGGTGTAGCTATAGGAATTACAGAGGTAAAAGTTGAACCTGGCACTGGTGCCTAAGTGGAATAAGGGCACATAGGCACCTCTGCCACATAAGAATTAAACTGTAAATAGTGCATGGCAGGTGGAGGTCCTGTTACAGATCTTACATAAAGGTGCAGCAGCTTGAAGTTACGCCTCTTTCTAGTACAGTTCTATCTCAAGAGAAAAAAACCCATAATAAACTATTAGTTTTGTTGTCATACCTTTTGTTACATGGTATGTATAGGAATTTGCTTGTTGTTTTTAAAAAATTTCCAGTGTAGTACATACTTACCACCTGTTGGTGTCCCTGTTGCTTCTGTAATTGCTTGCCACGGAGTGTGCTGTTCCTGTAGTACCAAACTGGGCCACTGCAATGTTGACAGCGCTACTTCCAATGCTTCCCGCACTAACAGCTGGACTCTGGCCAAACAATTACCAATGACCTTTCCTGAGAAAAGTCCTGAAGAACCCCTTTAAAAGGCTATGTTTTGATGTGATAATCTCTATAAAATGGTTTCCCACTACTGTAATTGATGACATGTCAGTAGGATGTGTCATCCTCACCTACTGATTGATGGTCCTTTGTGGCTCAGTCACTGATTTTTCCTGCACAGTGATGCTCCCGGCCACCCGCTGTGCCACCCCTCTGTGCAGGGAACTACTCTTCCACATAGCCCTATTTGCTTGAATTCCAGTGCAATCACCATTGCATTATTTTTAGAGGTTTCTAGAAAAACTACATTTTTTTTCAGCAATGCAAAATTAAACTTACAATATATTGATTGAGAGTGAGACAGAATTAGTGTTGCCTGTTCTGTTACCCCTTTTAGTAGTCCTGATATATAGGAATAATAAGGTTCCGTGCTTGCAATGTGTCAGACTATTACAGTGGGAGACGATGACGTACTCACCACAGTGCAGCCGCCTGTGACACAATCTCCTTGATACTAGACCCTCTAGTGGTTAACTAGCTAACATTACTCACAACCCCGGGAGTTTCACTATAAAGACATCACAATCAGCAGCAGCTCCTTCCTTGTAGAACGGCAGATTTCTTCCGAGATGTGACAAAGTGACATTTTCCAACTTGGCAGATACAAGTCCTGTCTGGATTATCATTATTACTCTCATTACTGGTCATATCAGCCGAGGTTAAGGCATTATAGGAAAAACCCCAAATCAGGATGTCTCATCTGGACAATTCTAATTAGAACATATGGACATCATAGAGAAGGGGTCGCTTGCTTAAGTTCTTCATTTAGTAGTCAGAGAGAAGAGCAACTAATAACACATTCATGGCTGCATATAAACAGCACAAGGCAACTTCCACTGCCAAAATCAGCTGTTTGCCAGGAATCTAGGGAGCCAGACGTATTAAAAGGGGTTGTGTATGATCAGACAATCTCCTTAAAGAGTTTTTATTGCATGTCAATCACATCAGATGTTTTGTAAACTTCCGAACAAGTGTCATCCTGAAGAACGCGGCATGGGAGCCCGATTCAACTTTTTAAATAGGGAGATGGTGGCAAATATTAAGGAGTCACTTCTATTGAAATGAATAGGTGTTATGGAAATGTCCAAGTTGGAGTATTTCTTACAGTGGGAAAGGGGCACCCAATGTTTTTGAGGTTGGTAGCATACCACCAATATGAGTTTTATGATGTGCCTAATTGACAGCAGCTGTTGAAAAAGCTCTATTGTGTTGGATCAGACTCATTACTATTGCGTATTAAACCAATGGATAGAAATATGGATTCTAATACTCTGCTATCTTCAATGCAACTTTTTAGATGCCGGCATGATCCCTGACTATTAAATTACCATATCTATTATGCCATTTTCTTCAATGAATTTCACTGATAGGAGCAGTAATCTGGACACTCACAAATAGCAATGAGCCAACTTTTGAAAAGTTCGGTTTGACCAATTTGCCAAACTTTTCCCAAAAGTTCAGTTTGGTCCGAATTAGTTTTAACCAAACCGGAAGTTCACCAAAATTCCTAAAACTGGTTTACTATAATGTCTAAAAGCCATAAAGGCTCTGCATAACACCCTGAGGGTGTTATACAGGCTTTATTGGCTTCTCAGGGTGAGAAAATTGCGCGAGTTTTGTGCATTGCAAGATACACAAAACTCATAAGAAAATGCAACCCATTATTTGTATATACACATGGGCAATTTTTCTCTCGAACTCCACAAGGGTGGTGTGTCCGTGCGCTGTGAGTCATGCTCGAGTATGTCGGGCGCGACTTATTCTTGCACCCCTAGACAGTGTTATAAACCAGTGTTCAGGACTAATGTTGAGTGAACCGAACCACTAGAACCCCGTTCCAGGTAAAACCTTGCTAAAAGCTCAGTTCAGGTTCGCATCAAATCAAACTTTTAGCAAAGTTCAACCCGAAACAAGGTTCTACTGATTCGGTTCACTCAACACTAGTCCTGACCATTACATAATCTAATCTATCTATCGATGTGAAACTTATATTGTGGGTCCCCTAGGCCTGATCTGGTTGTGTGGGGTTCTGTTGCTATTATCATTGGGGGAGCCAAAAGCTGTAGGACATATCTATTGTAGTACTTAACAGTGAGGATCCAGAACTATCTTCCTTATCAGCTCTGGATTCCATATACGGGTCTTATTCACTAAAAACTGATATGATGTATAAGTTTGACTTGTGGAAGTTTGATCGTTCAGAAACCAAGGATCCTGATGACTGCGAATGATGTTCCCAGTCATCTATAGGGGGATAAAAAGGTTGTGCTCTCCTTTGCCCTATAAGAGGGCACAAGCAACGTCACTGACATGTCATAGTTAGGGGGCCCCTTTACAAATTTTGCATTTATCAGTTAAGTCTCTGTTACCTATTTAATTCATTGACGGATAGAGAACAACGGAGTGTGCTTCCCAGAGGTAGATTGATTGGCCAGAAGCTCTACAGGAGAAACCCTGGTGGTCCAGTCTTGGTCAGGCAGGGTTGGTGTCAACTCTTAGTCAGATGCCTTTTGCACCTAGTGGCTCACTTTATCTAAATTAGGGTTGATGCAAGTTGGAGCACTTGCTAAAGACCCGGCTCTCCTACTGGTTCAGGGGCCAGAGGAGTGTGGGGTCATCAGACATCTGCAGCATCTCTTCTAACTTCAACATCCTCCTCTGCTTCCTCTTTGGCGCGATAACGAGGTGAGCTGGTGCAACTGTGCAGCTTATCCATGCCTGGAGAGACAGGCAATCATCAGATGACATCTATATGCACAGATCCAGCATCAGGTTATTCTTATGTTGGCCCCCTCTGCTAGTAATTTGGACCCATGAGGTCACTTTTAGATTTTTTTAAGGGCCATTTTAAGTTCCCGATTCGCCCTTGGTGATTCCAAAGGTCAGACCCTACCGATAAATGTTCATGCCATAAGAGTATTTGTTGAAGGATTCTTTAATATGTCACTCGGAGAGGAAAAGTTTCAAACCTCTTTAAGAAGTCCTTTTTGTATGTTCTAGGGGATGAGGTAAGATCCAATTTTACATAGTGATATCACCTAATCAATTCTGGACAAATGCTGACTGCATCACTGGAGCGATCAAAATCTAATGTTCTGTAATATATCTAATATATTTAACTACTCCAGAACAAACCCCTTCAGCTTCCAAATGAGCCTCACTTCTCCTCTGTAGCATCCATTAAATTTCCTCTTAGTGGCCCAGGATTGAGGAAACATCCTGATTACATAAACCCGAGCCTTTGTCATGCTCTATAAACCTAATTCATTAACATCCACTCTTTAAAAAACTCCCCAAATGCATCTTAAATGCTCAGATGTTGATGTGGCGGGGATTGTCTCCTTCGCTATTTACCTACAAGTGTCTGCTGCTTTGTCTTGCAAGGAGGTTTGCGTTTTCATGTTAATCACATTCTATGGCCAAGCACAATATACAACTCATTTACATCATAAATGGCCTCTTAAGAGCTCTGCTTATGTAAACAGGGTCTCCTCCTCCTCAATGCCACGGCCATGCTGGGAGTTGTAGTGTTCTTACTCCCACTGAAAGACCTGACGTGGAACTGCTCTCTCAGGTGATGCTAAATTTATCATTCTTCTTCCATTTTAGCATTTTCTCTAAGGTTCCCTTCACGCAGGACAGAATATTCAGCGAAAGCGTTGTGGAAATCGCCCTCCGGCGAAATAGTCAGCCTCAAAATGCGCGCTGCTAACATGCAGATTTTGGTGCAGAATTGAAAATAGCCAAACCCTGCTGGCAATTCTGCATCAAAATCCACAGTTAGCTGTGCGGATTTTGGGGTGGAATTCAGGTCTGGCATATTCCTCAATGCTGCTGCTGAATATCCCGTCCCGTGTGAAAGGTCCCTAAGGGCTAGAAGTAGGAAGCGAGACGCACAGCAAGCAGCTGTAAGTCCGCACCAAAATCTGCAGGCTACCTGTGGATATTGAGGCGGCATTGAAAATGGGTTAAAACTTGCCAGCAATTCCGCACCAAAATCCACAGTTGGGTCCCCTTCACTCGGGCGTATGCATATTTGCCCGCATCTGAGCGTTGCATAGTTGCAAAAAGAGCAATACCTTTTTGTGTGCGCATCGGCGTATTTTACTGTACTTTTCCGCCTGCAGAGCATGTTCATTTGCACACGGCAAAAAAGACGCACTGATTTCAATAGCTAATTAAGTCTGAGCTCCGGATGCATTCTTTGTCCTGTGCAATTACGCACTGTTTCACACCTCTCCTAGCATTTTTTTAGCGCATTTGTGCATTTCCATTAACTTCTATGGAGACTTTTTGTGCACAAATTTGCAGGAAAATAGGGCATGGTGCTTTTTTTTTTTTTTTTGCACGACCAAAATGTCCAAGAAACATACGCCCTTGTGGAGGAACCACTGAAATCAACGGGTTCTATTCTCTGTTTATTGCGCGAAAGTTCCCATCTGAAAGTTCTCTAAGGGCCCTTTCACACAGCCAGGATATTTCTGCATTCTGCACCACAAGCCGCGGTAATTTCCACACGGCTCTCTGTGGATTTTGATGCGGAGTAAAAATGGCTTAAATCAGCCTGCAATTCAAAATCCGTAATGACAAATTCAGCTGCGTCCTGGCTGAATTATGCCGCCCGTGTGAACGGGCCGCTATGGTATATACACACAAAGCGATCTTTTTTTCAGTCCTGAAAAACTGGAGTGATTTTCCATGTGCTTTTTGCTCCATTTTTATGCATTTCTGCTATTTTTCCTGCATGATTTTCACTGAATTTGCATCAGATTTTTACGCATGTACAAAAAAAATGCATAATGGGTTCTGCAAACTTCCTGGTTCTATAAAATAATTTTTATCGTTACCATAGTTACATGTAATAACATTGTATTACGATTGCATCAAACAAGTACAATCTGTTTTTTTAAATGCATCCATAGACTTGAATGGGTGATTTCTGTCTGAAAATCACAAAAAAATAAGACATGCTGTGATGTGCGTTGCTTGGACTCTTCATCCGATTTAAAAAAAAAAAAAAAAAAAAAAAAAAAATCGCACGTTTGAATATAACTAGAGATGAGCGAGTATACTCGTTTCGAGTAATTACTCGATCGAGCACCGCGATTTTCGAGTACTTCTGTACTCGGGTGAAAAGATTCGGGGGCGCCGGGGGTGGCGTGGCGGAGCGGGGTGGGTAGCCACAGGGAACAGGGGGAGCCCTCTCTCTCTCCCTCTCCTCCCCACTTTCCGCTGCAACCCCCCACTCACCCACGGCGCCCCCGAATCTTTTCACCCGAGTACGGAAGTACTCGAAAATTGCGGTGCTCGGGCGAAAAAGAGGTGTGGCCGAGTAGGTTCGCTCATCTCTAAATATAATCTTTAATAAAATATGCTTTATTTCCGTCTGATTTTGTTCTGATTTTTAAAGGGATTGTCTCATCATGTAATGGCCACCCAGAAAAAGGAAAGCAGAATAGATATTAGACAAAGTGGTGCAGTACTCTCCTAGTGCCACTGCTACTTTGCAGGGTTTACGTTAGACCGTGGCATTAGATGTATATTCTAGTGATATACTCCCAATGTTTGTGATGAGACGACTTCGTTAGGGCTCATGCACATGGCTGTATATTCATTCCATGCGACCGTCTTTCACGGATGTCACACGGGCCCTTTATAACCAATTAGGCTAAACACACGGGCATTTTTGGCATGTGGACGCAGCATATCCTATTCTGGTATGTATCATGGACCGGAATCAGACATGCAATATCCACTACCCGCAGCACATGGATCTGTGTCCGTGTGACGTGAGACTCACATATGCTTGTGTGTATGAGCCCTTAAGGCTAGGAAGTTGCGGTGTTTTATGCTCTGCAATTATCTCATGAGCAGTGAAGTTACAGGTACGTTAAAAACCCAGATTCCAGTATATAGGGACTGGGGGTTTATTCACATGGATGTAGTCCTGCTGAGTCTGCAAAAATTAGATGCAAGAAATCTAAATAGCACAGGAACACATCTATTAGCACTGAATGATCTATTCTAGTCTGAAAATTGGGAGCGGAATAAAGTCGGCTACGGCGATCGGAAAAAAAATGCATGTATGAACAACCTTATTGACTATTGGGGGTCCATGTGAAGTTTACAGGACGAGGACGTGAATTAGTCCTTATAGCTATGGAAGAAAAAGTTTTTACATTGGCAGTTACAGGGTTAAAATATAGTTGCTGAAATTTTAGTGCCTCATTAGCAGGAACCAACAGCAGAAAATGCCACGATCATGCAGTAATAAGAACAATGTCATGCGCTGTAAGACGTTTCAGGACAAATGGATGGGCAGAGATTGGCAGGGCATGCTGAAATTTATAGTACCAGGTTAATTGGGGGCAACACATGCTGCAAGTCTTAATCCTATAATAATAGGCATTTATAGGGTAAAGTCATGCTACAGTATCAGATGGTTGCAGCGACTGCTAAACATCTAGTATCACATTAGCTGAAACCACAAAGGCTGAGGAATTCTGCATTTCTTAAAGGGTAAATGAAATCTAAGGCAATGGAGGGACATAATCCTTACGGCTTCACACAGGCATATTTGCACATGCAGAATTTACATGCGCAATATGCAGAGAATAGAACCCATTGATTTCAATGGGCGCAATAAAAAATGGAGCGTGCTCTATTTGTGTGCACTTTTGCGCACCAAATGTCCCCATGGAAGTCGATGGGAGGTACACAAATGTGCACTCAATATGCGTGCAGATGCTCAATAAGCTGCACAATTCCATGAAAAAAAAACTAAGTAGCCTTTAAAATCGGGGCGTGGTAGTGTCCCATGCGCAAAAACCCTGCCCTGTGCGAAACGTACCGTTAAAAACGCCAATCACACAGACGTATATGCACATGAAAACTTTGCACGCGTAATATGCAGAGAATAGAAGACATTGATTTCAATAGGTTCATGCACAGTCGCGTATTTTGCGCGCACAATTCCATCATGCAAAAAAAAAATACGCATCTTCTATTTTCCTGCGCATTTGTGCAGGAAAATAGAACATATGAAACTAATTAGGCTGATTAACCAT
This sequence comes from Eleutherodactylus coqui, assembly GCF_035609145.1. Classification (NCBI taxonomy): domain Eukaryota; kingdom Metazoa; phylum Chordata; class Amphibia; order Anura; family Eleutherodactylidae; genus Eleutherodactylus; species Eleutherodactylus coqui. The sequence continues at coordinate 96,386,681 of NC_089845.1, read as the reverse complement.
TTCAATGCACGGGACAGTGGTTGGAGATTTTTTTATGTGCGCGAATGTGCACGATTTGCGCTTGCAGTATAAAATGCAGTTGGGAGCACAAATATGCAACGTCAACGTGCAAATATGTGAATCCAGCAATGAAAGGGTTAAATAAATTGAGACTGCAATATAGAGTTATAAATGCAGCTCCTTCATGACAAAGGGATGGGCATGCTGTGGCATCAGGACAAAACTGGGCATCCTGGAACTTTTAGTACCTTATTAGCTGGGGACTGATTGCAAGTCTGTTTGAAGGGTTAATGCATGCATAGTAATTGATGGGCTGGTTATAAGCAGGGTGTGCTGAAGCTTTTAGTACTACAGCAGCCAGCATGCAGTGTGAGCACCCTTTAGGGGTCAGCTACTACTGCATTCTGCTAGACTTGAAGTTTTGTAATGTAGAGGATGGTGTAGGTGAGCATGCTGTGTAATAAGGGGAGGGGAGGAGGAGGAGGATCGCTGTGCAGGGCATTGCTTTATTTAGGACTCCTGGATGCTGTGTGTGCGGAGGACCAGAGGACTACATACAGTACTGGAGCATCAGACCTGCCTGCAGACCACTAGACCCTCCACAGGCTGCAGCAACAGGGCATGATCAGAAGCAGACATACATCATCTGAGTGTATACAGCAACTCCGCTCTGCTACTCTGTGGATTTGGAATTGCCGGGAGGATTGCAATTAATGCACCCCATCAGAAACCAGGATCCCCCTCACCTACTGAAGTAGCACTGGATCTTTAAACTTTAAGCACCCCCATGTATTATCTGGCCAGACACTTAACTGCGATCTGATGTGATCCATTCCTGCAGTGATCCAAACCTTCAGCTTCCCGACTTTACAAGGTGAGTTGAGACTTTTTTTTCTTAAAGGAGCCTTTAGTATAAATGTGGCAGGTGACCCTATAGTCCACTTACCTGGATCCCTTTAATGACCCCCTCCCTATTTAGGGAAATTAGTGTTGCAAAAACATTTGTCGGGTGCGTTAATTAATTGTGTGCACATAGTAGTGGGGAGATGGGGCAAATGCAATCTGTAAAAAGTGTTGAAAAGTTTTTTTTCTTTTCTCTTGCACCCACAGGCTGTACTAGTTTTCTCCGGAGATGGAAGTTTGGATGAGTGATTGGATCCTGCGCCCACTTCTAAGCGTGTAATCCTATTTACCTTGAGGACTGTTACATTGTATTTATTACTATTCTTTGCTTTTGATCACCTGCACAAATGCAATTCAGACTCTTTTCATTTGCTCTTATCATCCTGAACTGTGTGGATTACAGCCACTGCCAAACCAACCGCTGGAGAAGGAGCAAAAGAGGTCAGTGCTGGGGTGACACTTCGGGTTGGGGAATGGATCTGGATGCAAACGGTCATTTATATTGAAGTAACAGAGCTAAATCTGGGACTTTAGTAAAAAAAAATGTAATAACTTGCTTAACTGCAGCTCTATGTCAAACTACAGATAACACAACCTGCTAGGATGTAGCAGAGCTGAGTTGAGATTCTAAGCATCTGGCATAGAGTTCGATGCTGCTGTCTGTAATGAGCTTGTGTTTAATGAACGCTTAGGAAAGTGCATTACTCTTTTGGAACAATAGGTGGAGTAATGCTATATGGTAACATCTAATAGGAATGCACTTGTATTCTTGTATTGCTACCATTTCATGGTTTTTGCAGGTATATATTGTAAATGGTTCTTTAATAAAATCATTGCAATGGGAGATTATAATATTTGTAAAGCCTCCAACATACTAGTGTTTTTATTTATTTTTTATTGCTTTTTTTAACGTCCAATACACTGGCAAAAAACAAAAAGAAAAAAATGGATGACAGCGTACAAACCCATAATAATCAATGGGGCAGCACACAGACTGCTTGCAAAATACTTTTCAAACATCCTATTCTTGTCCGTATCACGGACGACTATTAGTATATGCAAATGCTTGTCACTGTGCGGGCAGCAGCTGTATCAGACAGCACATGGACAGGTATCAATGTGAGTTGGACCTAAGCCTCCTGGATGCAACTTGGGCACACCGTAGTGTGCAACTGGCCTAAGGCAGGCGAGTTGTATGTTTTAGGCTATACTCACATAGGCAAGTGCGATATAGGTCAGTGAAAATCGAAGCGTTTTCATGAATGTGCAATGCCTTTTGCGATAAATTGTGCATTTTTGCACCAGATTTACATGTTGCTTTCACACACGGGGGAAAACCAATTGCTTGTGGTCCCAATAGTAAAATGCTCGAAAAACGGATTGCATGGCATGGGAGTGCGATGCTGTTTGTTTTTTTTTTTGTTTTTTTTTAATTTTTAAAGCAGAATTGCACAGGAATGAGCGATGCTGCAATTTTTCACTACCTCGGACTGTCGTTCCAAGATAAATATTGAAACTATTGGTCATTTTTCAGAAGTGATTTCTGTCCTTATCGCAACTGGGCAGAAGTTGCGTGTGAAAATCGTCTGCATTAAGACTGCCCATGGTCTTTCATGCTCAGAGACTTCCTTATCTTTATAGAGAATATAGCATAGACTCTGCTTCACTCTTCTATTTCCTATGAAGTCACTTGCATGGGGAAGACCAGGATGTTTCTTCATGGCCAGAAGTGGTCAAATGTGCAACTGCGTCGGGTGCTGCGCTCTGAGTACAGCCCCTGTGAATGTAGCAGTGCTGGACTTGTCAACTAACTCCTCAGGACTACATGCGGTCTATGGTATCTTAGCGGGATAACTTGGAGGGAGGCGGGTGCCTGTAAATAAACAGTTAACACATGTTGGCACCTTATCTTTGACAAACTGCTCTTCTGTATCTGTATATGACTATTTTTTTTACTTGATGCGCCCATAAGACCTGCACATGTTTTCGTAGGATGTTTTTATTTCCACTTGACTATGAGTGAAACTGAATCCTATGTAGAGACCACAAACAGCTCCGGTCTGGGTCTCTGGGAACATTCAGTATTTTCTCCAGCTCTTCCAAAACACATTAGGTCATTCATGTGCGATGTATGAAAAACCTGATTGACTACAGGTGACTATGTGTGGGTTTATATATAGTGGGGTGCACTCATGCCACTTACAATGAGATGTATTGAGTTTTTAGGGTAACACATTGGTTCCAATATAAGATGTCTATTTCAAGGGCTTTCCTTTTGTATGGCTGCTGGGATCCCGGTTGAGCCTGAGAATCAGGTTCCCCATTCCTGGAGGAAAGTCGGCTGCACACACAAGGTTGCTCTCTTGGAACAAATGGGAGACATGGAAATGGTTGAGTGCTGGGTGGATGCTTTATCAATCCCTTTTTAGCTTTGTGCTATACCAGAGGGGTAGTTGGCTGTGCAAAGGTCTAGTTACTCTAACATGCTATCAAATCTATTGGATTATAGTAGCTTTGTGGATCAATTTAAGAACATTGGTTGAGGCAAGTCCAAGTAATGTATGAGACATTGCAAAAACTTGGTCACCGTTGGCCTGGGGGTTATTATTTGGCTTTCCTCCAAACTAGAGAAATTGAACTATATGGACACATTTCCTTTTTTCTTTGTTTTTTAACCCGTTGACTCTTTCTTCATTGTATTTCTTTCTGCTAACTGTATAATATGCAACATTCTAAGAAATGCACGCTCCTTCTCAGAAGTCGTGACGAAGTTCACAAAAGAACATCTCAATCTGGAAAAAACCTAAAAACTGAAATTCATACAAGTAACAAAGATCAACTAATGCGTTGTTGTGGTTATTGGGAAAGACTCCTAGTGCGATCTCCTAGTGGTGGTCCCAGTTGGCATCTCTCGATTGTATTGGACTACACTCTTGGCAGTCATTTTCTTTAGATCATTATCTTACTATTGCCTTTCCAGTGAAAATTGCTTTTCCCATCAAGCTTTACGTAGTCTTTTTACCTGCTTAATTTAATAAGCCTAAATAAATGCAAGTTCTGCAGTTGAGTTTTTGTGGCTGGCTGTTTGGACAGAGGCATTAAAAAGTGAATAATATACTAGTAATATCAAAATCCTGCAGAAAACTAAGTAAGGTGGGCAATGTCAAGGAATTGGGTAAAACGTAATCTTCAGCTCATAAAGACTTTCTCAGACTGAAGTATTGCATTCCTATTTAACTGTTCGGATGATGGTTGTAATGCCCAGACTTCCACACTTTGCATGTAAAACTAGATGTGTCACCTATGGGTGATCTAAGTTTGGAACCTGCTCTCCATTGAAATGTGATGGTAGCACGTATGTCCCAACTGTACAGGGTGTGTTGAAATATAATAGTTTATTAATAAAATATCTGCCTGGGTGGTCACTGTTCCGGATCTCTCACAAGAGAAGTGTTCCTGCATTAGAGAAGCAGCATGTTCGCGTGGTGTTCCTGACAAACTCTACATGAGCCCACTGCTGGGAATATTATTGAAGGCAAAGGCATCATTAATCTCAATGACCGAAGCCTTTGCTGGTCAGAGGAACAGAGCTGCCAGCTTTAGTTCTCTCTGATGTTCACTCTACATGAGCTAGACACCTCACTTATCCTAGTATCCAAGCTGTTTTTCTTGCAATGGACTTGAAATCTAGATGTCTAGGGATTACCTATTGTAGTTGAAGTAAGGAAATGTGTGCATAGTGATGTAGTAGAGGAACATCAAGACTAATTTTAGTTAACTCGGCAGACACCATTTCTCAGACGTTCATCTCCACTTATGATGATGAATGATCAAATCTAATGAGATACAATATTTGTTGGTGTGCATTGACTTAAGTAGTGAATGTAGTGCCCAGACTAGCTAAAGCAGGATTATTTGCATGGGTGGATCATAAACCCATCCCATAGAAACCAAATGAAGGTCAAACCATAAACCCTTTTAATGCTTAGCTCTCAAACCCAAACTGAGCTTTTAGCAAAGTTCTACCCAAAACGGGGCTCTACTGGTTTGGTTTGCTGAACACTGGTATCTAAGAGCCATAAAAGCCCTGTATAACACTGAGTGTTATACAGGGCTTTTATGGCTCCTAGACCCTGTTCTACACTAGTTTTAGAGGTATTGGTAAACTTCTGGGTCGGTTTGAACTAATTTGGACCGAACTTTTTGCAAAAGTTTGGCAAACCAACAGAGTTCTTCAAAAGTTTGCTCATCGCTAGTTGGAAGAATCCAATCCTCTGCTCTTTGGAATTATGTACAGAATTCAGGTCCCTTCCTAGTATAAGGGGCATGGTCTGGATTAGAAAGGTGCCCTGATTCACTATAGGAATTCTTAGGCTCCTAGGAAGAGCAAGTCTCATAGCAGACGCACTCAAGGTGTAGTCTGAGAGGACTTTGCTTCTATGTAAGTGCTATACAACTGTTTTCTTAATCTACTATGCGGCTTTAAGTTCTACCTACTCCAAGACGCCTACAATAAACACTGAAATAGTCACTTGAATGAGGCTGATCCACCCCTGCTTCCCTACCAATCTGTAGTCTTGACTTAACATCCTCAGCGAACTGTATTGATCAGTGCAAAAGTGTGTTAACTTGCAATGCATTGCAGTTCTTAATAAGCTTAGGATATCAGGAGTTAATATATCGGAGCTCCTCCTTCAAATTTCACAGCCAATAACCATAAACCCATCTCTCTGAAGTCACATAGGAGAACGAATTGAAGAATTTTCGAACAAAGCAAGGTATGTGTTCTCTACGGGTTCTTGCATAAGCAACAATAAACCTTTTTGTTTTAAGATACAGCCAAGTCCTTTCAGGCTATTCCGAAGTCTCCAGACCCAATAAGAATATATCCTCTTGAGATATCTTGGTATAGTTTGGTAATGCCTTTTACTATCTATGGCTAGGATTATATGGAGAATGGCTGAATGTTTCTAGTGCATGGAAATTCTTTCTTCTTTTCTTCCGTTCAAATCTTAGAAGCAGCTTTTAAGCCTCCGTTTTGACTCTACTTGGAGTCTTCTTGATATTTCGAATGCATTAAGTCTGCTTACTTTGAGCCGCAATGGAACAATGATTTACAACATTAATAATGGAGCTGTGTAAGATTTTGTAATGTCTTATGATGTGTATGTTTATAATGCAGCATCGCTAGGCTCATTGGGGTTTGGCAATGAAGTAAAACCATTAGGGTGCTTATTTCTGGCAAGAACAAACTCTTTAAATATTAATATCTAAGGTTTTTCTTATAGAGTAAAGCAGATCTGACTGGTGTTTTAAAGGGGTTTTGCAGGTTTTTTACTATTGATGCTATATCCTAAAGATAGGGCATCAATAGTTGATTAGCAGGCGGTTTGCCGCTTGGGTACCCCAACTATCAGCTGGTCACCGGGCTAACTGTCGGTGTGGATAATGCTGGACACAGGCAGTACTATCAATGTTGCAGTGGTCCCATTTGGTACTACAGGCACAACTCCCATTGAATTCAATAAGGGCTGTGATTGCAGTAATAAGCTGGGCTCCGACAATATGGACAGTGCAATCTGATTAAACAGCTGTCCGCACTGACAATGGGCAATGCAATCAGCTGAAGAAGAAGCCAACTGGCAATTTAACTATTGATGCCCTTTCCTGAGGATTGGTCATTAATGGTAAAAATCCAGGATAACTCCTTTTTTGAAGGGGTGGAGGGGGTTCAGGTTTTGTGCATGGGTTTTCATCCCCTTGATACATTGTGAGAACTCTCAAGCCAACAGTTGGCTGTACATAGATGCATTTTCAAAAACAACCAATGTTTAGTTAGTGAGACTATCAGACTGTCCTACCTGATGATCCTACAATGGGCCCAATCGCTCATAAACTGCATGGCCCCAAAGGTCTAGCAGAAGATAATCTCATTTGGAGCTGACTTTATAACCAATAACCAGACATCCTAATAAATTTTATTGAAGTTCTGCATGTGCACTGATATCAGAAATGATGTAAAAGTGGACATGCACATGTCCTGTGTACACAGTGGATGGACCCTCCAGAATCATTTCCTCTGGTGGGCTCAAGGAACTTCAGAATGACGATGAGGAAGCTGACCTCCTCCTGGAAATGAAAAGGCATGAATCTCTTGGGTAAACATCAGAGGAGTTCTGTTGTCTGAAGAGTTTGGAGGTTTCTCTGTGTGGTTCTTCCCCTGACCTGTTTGACTGGACTGCGTGATTATCCAACAATCAGTTAGTAAGAATAATTTTTGTTTTGCCCACACTAGTAAATGGGAGCAATTGTTGACTGCGCTTCCATCTCTTTGCTCTATCCAAACCTGACGATTGGGCACTACCAACCCCACTGGGACCTGACCTTCTATGGCCATTGGATTGGCCTCTGTGAAGAAGAGCATGTGCAGAGGAGCACTGAAGTCCTGGAACTAGACAACTGCTTCACATGGATAGTTTAAAAGGAACCTCTAGAGTTATTAGCTAGAAGTTAACCGCCTCAGTGACAAGCCAATTGTTTTTTTCTGAGACTGGTTGTGTGTGTTTTGTTTTATGGCACCACCCTGGGGTACATATAATGTTTGTTACTTTTTGAAGTAGAATGCGTCTATAGTTTCAGAGCTGTATTTGGGCTGGTGAGCCTTACAAAAGCATGAATGTTTTAAAATAAGCATTTCTAGACTATGTATGACGGCAGTGTAAAATATATCATTGTAAAGGGGAAGGACCAATGTGCCTAGTAACAAGAGTCTGACCTCCTGTATGACGTTATCCGGTGATGCCATAGCACCACCATCTTGAGGTACTAAAATTGTGCACATTTGAGAAAACTGTAGCATGAACAAGTGCAAAAAATGTATTTAGCAAAACATCAAGAGTCTTGACTCAAGACCTAGCTAATAAATGGCTTCAAAATTATCAAATGTATTTAAGAGGAGAGGGCAGCTCATGAGAATTACAAAGTCAAAATCACGAATGCCAAACCTCAAAATGCTTATTGGGAGCGCCTCAAAGTTAAGGTGGCCGAGTGTCGTGAGGTGAGTTCCGCATTACTGGAGCCCCAGTCAAGCACATCTGGTGTCCCAGTGATGTGGCCAGAGTTGGTGTGATTTGGCACTAATGGATGTGACTACTACTTATCCTGGTGATGTTGAGGCTCCGATGCAGTTATCACGAACATTCAAGAGGAGTGGTGCTTACAGATTCGTCTTGGGTTGTGCGTATATTCATTCCAACATCTCCATCTCTGATTGGGGAATGATGGCTTACTCCGAGGACTACAAAGATCATTAGTGAAAACCGGATAGACGATACACAAGTGGCCATCATACTGGCTGGAGACTTTACTAACTATGCCAAACTGAATTTACACTTTTTTTTTAAGCTTCATAAAAACTCTTTTTAATCTAGCTTATCTGCCCAGCAACTCTCCCACAACGCTGGGTGGTGCAAGTATAGATTTACCTTTTCACCTGTAATATAGATCTCTTACCATATGTATGTTACTTCTCATATCACAAGCCCATTGTATTATCCACTGTTTGGAAAATGTGTACATTTGTTCAGAATTAAGAAATGAAATATCAAAAATAAAATTTCAAACTTCTACTAAAGACTTGTGGCCGTGATTCCCCCAACACAGCCCTGCATTATTTATTTTTGGAGGGGGCCATCGCTAGAAGTTTCGCCATTGACTTCAGGTTTTGCTTTGACAGCATTCACCATTTGAGTAAAGTTCCTTTTTTTTTTTTTTTTTTTTAAATCTGGATCAGCACAATTACTCTGATACCAAGTTTATGTAGATCTTTATTTTGACTACTTCTGCACAATAAAAACCTGTTTTTAAAGAAAAACTCTTCACTCTGCATCGCTATAATCTAAGGCCTCCCTCACACAGGCGTTTGCAGAAACACAGCATTTTCAACGCTGAATTTGCTGCAGATTCCGCCCGGTTTCAGCAGTGCTGGCATGCGTTATGCCAGCGTTTTAGCTGCATTTTCACAGCTGAAGGCGCAGTAAAGGCTGCGGATAAAAGGAAAAAAAATCAATACTCTCCTAGCTGGTGAAGCCACTGTCCCCGGCGCCACTGCTAGGACCTTGTGAAGCCGGTCGATTGCTCTGATTGGCTCAGCCAGCTTTCACTTAGAGGTGCTTAGCCAATTAGAGCCAGCACTGGATGCATCCAATCGCAGCCATTTAATGAATGGCTGTGATTGGACGCATCCAGTGCTGGCTGTGATTGGCTGAGTGGGCTATCACTCAGTGGCGCTCAGCCAATCAGAGCAACCTCTCTTTGAAGGCGGCAATTTCAAATCCCCGTTACCAGAGAAAAAGTTCCCTTGCTGGCTGACAAGTCCAGAGAGCGCTGCCGGAGACAGCGACATCACCTGCAAGGTGAGTATTGAATTATTTTTTTTTAACTTAGGCAGTGTAGCTAGGGCATTTAGCGCTGCTGAAAGTGTGGTACCAAGCTGTGCCACGTTTTCGGCAGCATTGAAACCGCTGCCCATTCATTTCAACAGGCAACGCAGGACTGAAAACGGACAAAAATAGTAGATGCAATGCTTCCAAAGCGTTTTCAGCCTTCTAAGAGCAGCCCCATTGAAATGAATGGGAGCGTTGTACAGCATTTAGAGCTGTGCTGAAAAAGCAGTGCTAAACACTGTACAAAAACGCCTGTGCGAGGGAGGCCTTAGACCCATAACTTTTTTAACCTCACCAGTTTTCTGGCAACTGCCCTTTTGTGGGGTCTTGTTTTCGTGGAAAGAGTTGTAGTTTTTGTTGTCACACATACCTCCAAAATGCCAGCTTTTGAATTGCTTCTTATTGTGTGGTATGTGTGTGGGTTTTTTATTTGCCCTTCAGGGACTTGAAGATTCAACTACTAGGATATTGCCCTGCATTACTTGTAGTGCGTTCTACTAAGTCTCGTCCCCATTAGTTTGTAAATGCCAATCCAATATGGACACTTGTCATTTATAAAGGAACCCCAGACCTTATGCTGAACAATGTTCACTACTAGTAAGGGCGGAAGTCTTGTATTAAGATTGCCTTGCAGATAGTGGCCATGTTGCTCAACCCTTCGAACTTGGCAAATACAACCGCTTCACTAATTGAATTGAATGCTTAAAGGGGCACTTAAAACCCAAACGCCACTTGGAAAGGAAGTTCAAAACTGTTGTAGAGGAACTTTCACCCCTAGAGGATGTGGCCCTTTTTTATTTTTTTTATTTTTTAACACACTGGCAAAAAAAAACATAACTGTATTCTATGGATCATTAATTATGACTACAACAATGCCAAATAAATTTTTTTTTTTTTTTTTTCTTCTGTTTAACTGAAAATATCTTGGAAAAATATTTTTTTTAATTTTCTGCTGCCATTTCCTGACCACCATAACTCTTATTTTTCCTTTACTATAGTTGTGCAAGGGCTCAATTTTTGCAGGACACTTATATGTCCGTGTAGAAATCTTCTTTCCTCTAGACGCAGAGGGTGCCCAGTTGTTACAATCCTGGATCTAAATGCATGATGAGTGAGATCTCTGTATTCTTCCATAATATATTGCACATGTCCCTATATTGTTGGATACTCTATGCTGATGTATTAGTGTTCAGGGGCAAATTCTATTGAAGAGGGGAAAAAAAGGCTCACTTGTCAATTTTATTGATACATTTCTAGGGAGAAGGCTCATTCTTAGATAAGAATGAGCCTGGATTGTTAAAAGGCTTTTTGGAAAATCTATATAAATTTCTCTTCCTTCCAGGGGCATCCCATCAGTCACATGCCATACATTATACACATGAATGCTCAGCCGATTTATAGGCTTAAGCAACTATATGAAGCATTAAAGACAAAGTTAGCAATTGGCTGAGTGGTCATGTGCACAACTTAAAACATGTGACCGCCACTTCTGGGTTCCGAGCAGCGGAAACCAGGGCTCCAGCATTGGATGACGAGCCATTGGAGTAGGTGAGAATCTATTTTACTTTACACCGTTTTAAGTAATATATTATACTTTGTCCAAAAAAAAAAAAAAAATTCAACCCCTATAACAAATTGTTGTGTTGTGGCAAAAATTGGGATGCAGTTACATCTCAGGCAGATAAGCAAATGATTAGAGTTGTGGTGTGATAAGATGAACGGTCTTGTCACCTGAGGACCTAAAAGCGGTTCCCCCATTGGACTATTAAGACTCTTGGAGGCTCCTTGTGTGTAGTGACCTCTTCTTCCACTTGTGTAGAGTTTGTTGACCACTAGACTCCTCTGCGACGCAGAGAGAAGATCTTGCACCACCAGTAGAGGGGATTGTCTGATCGTCCAACAAGCACAACAGCTCCAACTGTTTTGTTGTCCCCATCCAGAGACAGGTGGCACCATCGTTAGAGACCCCTGTTTCTGTCTGAACCATTTTCAGGCACTTGGCTGAATGACATTTTGTGCATTATATGTACTGCCTTTGAAATCCACCCACCATCTCCTCTATTTGCAGTTGTGTCGTGAGCTATGAAACTGGAATGCTATGACTAATCCAGGTTTAGTTTGGGTACTGGCTGTGTGTTCGTGTCTGGCTACCTCTGGGTAAGTGCCTCAATCCTGCCTTTGCTGTGGAGTAGCACACTGCCCCACTGCTGGAGTGATGGTCTAGGGGCCATCGCATATGACAGTCGGTCACCCCTAGTAGTGGTACGAGGGATAATGACAACACAATGATGTATTGCCTCTCGTGCTAAGGGTTTCCAAGAGCCATTTTCCAGCTCGTCCGCACACATTAAGGGTGTCACAGGAATGCCTTCACAACATTGTCACACTTCCGTGGCCTGCCTGGTTGCCAGATTTATTGCTGATATAACGTGTGGGACCATCTAATGTGCCAACTTCGGCATGTATGCATTTGAACGTTCTAGAGGTTCACTTATAGCAAATGTATCCTGCAGCGGCTCTCTCTACCTTATGAAACATCTATGCCTCCATTTCCCTCTATATCACATTCTGCATCCAAGCTAAAGGCGGCCCAACAGGGTACTAGAGCCTCCCTTCAAAAGGTCAGTTTTCCACGATAAGTTATTGTAATAACTTAATTATGGTAATATTACAATTGTGTGTGTATAATTTATAGAGAGAGGGATATTATACAAAAAGATCTAGAAATTCTTGAACAGTAGGGGGTGACTAATAGAATGATATTTAACAAGGAGAAATGCAAATTCCTACATCTGGGCAAGAAAAATGAAAAAAGGACATAAAGAATGGGAGGAATTGAGCTAAGCAGCAGCACATGTGAAAAAGACTTGGGTATACTAATAAATCAGACTGAACATGAGTCAACAATGTGATGCAGCAGCCAAAAAGGCAAGCACAATTCTGGGCTGTATTAAGAGAGGCATAGAGTCTAGATCCTGTGAGGTCATTATCCCCCTCTACTCTTCCTTAGTCAGACCTCATCTGGAATACTGTGTCCAGTTCTGGGCACCCTACTTTAAAAAAGACATAGACAAATTGGAGCAAGTTCAGAGAAAAATTACCAAGATGGCGAGCGGTCTGCAAATCATGTCCTATGAGGATCGGTTAAAGATCTGGGAATCTTTAGCTTGCAAAAAAGAAGGCCGAGCGGAGACCTAATATCCGTCTACAAATATCTGAAGGGCTGTCACAGTGCAGAGGGATTAGCCCTATTCTCATTTGCACAAGGAAACACTAGAATGGAATGAAACTGAAAGGGAGGAGACACTGATTAGATATTAATTACTCTCACTGTCAAAGTTTTTTCTAATAAGTGGAACAGGTTACCACGGGAGGTGATGAGTTCTCTTTCAATGGAAGTGTTCAAATGGAGGCTGGACAAATATCTGTCTGGGATGATTTAGTGATTCTGCACTGAGCAGGGGGTTGGGCCAGATGACCCTAGAGGTCCATTCCAACTCTACTATTCTATGAAAAGTAAAGGGGTCACAACTTGATTATTCAATGCTAAGTGCAAAAGCAAGTGACGACCTATGTAATGTACCTAATTTAATTCTCTAACTTCCAGGTGTTGTACAAACTTGAAAATTGAGATCACCATTCTTTAGGTCCTAGATAGGAAAGGTAAAGGGGTTGCAACTTCAATATTCAATTCTAAGCATGAAGAACTGAAAATCTGCACTACATGACAGTTATTTTCTCAAAAACTATAAAGCCTAGAGAAATGATTTGTATACTGAGGAAAATCTACCTCACCTCTGTGTATATACTGAGGAGACTATAACTGACACGTGTGTGTGTGTGTATATATATATACTGAGGAGAATCTAACTGACCTCTGTGTACATATGCTGAAAGGCTGTAAAGTACATAAGGGAAGTGGCCATGGATTGCAGGGATGGAGCATGCCTTTAGGGCTAAGAAGGGGCTGCAACCTCCAGTCTGGGGGTAAATTTGAATAAAAAGGGTGTTACCCACTGATGCAACTATAGGGGGATGCGGTTGCACCCGGGCCCAGAAGCCTTTGGGGGCCCATAAGGCCTCTCTTCTCCATATAGGGATCCCAGTACTATGAATAAAGCATTATAGTTGGGGTCCCTGTTGCAGGTTTTGCATTGTTGCCCATGAGCTTCAAGTTACACCTCTGTGTTAAGGAGGTAAGAGAAGTTGAGGGGCCCCAAGATAAATTTTTACACCTGGGCCCATGAGCCTTTAGATACGCCCCTGGTGTTACCATTTAAGGGTAAAAAGTGAGAATGGGAGGAGTGGAAAATTTTGCAGAGGGACATCGGTACATGCAGTCTGAAGAGAACCTAACGCTCCTCTGTGTGTGTGAGTATGTATATGTGTGTAAAACGTTTTTTATTTATAATAATATAATTGTTCTTTGGTTCCTCTGAAGTAACCATGAGACTCCATAACATTTTCCATGCGAACAGATAAACACCTGTACCAAATTAATTCTGACAAAGCTGTGTGTGTGTGTGTGTGTGTGTGTGTGTGTGTGTGTGTGTGTGTGTCAAAATACCCATTCTAATGGAAAATTCTTAATTTTGCCTCAATCTCACTGCGATTTTTCACCTTTCTGCATTGTAAAGTGTGAAATCTGTTGCAAAAATCCTTGACTTTTCTATGCAAGAATAAACATGCCAGATTTTAAAGCTTTTTTTTTTTTTTCCCCCTTTATTTCTGTGTAGAAATGTTGTGGTACATGCGGACAGCGTTTTGAAAACTCCATCCACTTTTAGTGTACTGTAAATTATTGCAACTTGCAGTGTGGAATTTGTATGCAAATTCATGGCATGTGTGCCATGTCTGAATCGAGCCTATTGGGAGAGCTGAAGGGGCTTCAATATAGGTACTAGGGCTACATGGTGACTTTGGGTGCAATTAAATTGGCGAGACCAAATATTGCAGTGTAACTCTGCAGCATCGCACACTAATGGAAGTGGCCAAGTTGTGGTTCACAAGTTGTTGCAATCTGACAATCGTAAGAAGTCCAGCTGGTTCGGGTTCCTTGAAATTATTAGGTTGTGGTAATTTTACAAACTAAAACATGACTGCATTGATTTCCACTACTTTAGATGTTGCAGGGCTACACTGTAATCTTCAGCCACACGTCCTATGTCAAGACTCTGGTCATGGCCCTGTTATGCTAGGGCTACACAATCTATATTCAAATTGATAGATCCCATTGGCTTATATTGGCATCCTTCAGTATTCTGTTATGGTATTTTTGCCGAAAAGAATGCATTACTCTTGTCACAACACCACGATGAGATGGGAGTACTTTTTTTCCATTTGGTAGCAAATAGTCGTTGATCTGGTCCATAGTGGGAACAAGGTAAGTGATAAAATGCAAAGGATCATATTTACCTAAACTGACATTTTTATACGGTGATACTGCCGTGAAGTGTGCCAAGTGTGACGCACAAACTTTTTCATAAATGTTTTGCCTCTTTTGTGCTGTCCATGTGCCAAAAAGCTGAAGGCTACAAGCTCCTATAGTTTTCAGTTATATTTTACTACTATGTACGCCAAAAACTGGCATAAATGTGATGGGCTGCAAATAGTCACACTCTGAACACTAAGCCTCACCAACTAAAAAAAACCCTACTAGGGCTCAAGTACAAATCTTCAAAAAGTCAAGATTTTTATATCTGACACGAAGGACATTGACCCACTGAAACAGCCTGGGCTAAATCTTGAGGTGACACTTGGGATACCCTGGTCTCAACCCTTTAGCCCCAGCAGTTGGGATGTGGACTTTGCTGTAGGGTCACCAGGCGTTACTCAGGAAGTGGTCCTAGTACTGTGGCAGCTAATGCTACTAGAGGCCTAGGCGCAGTAACGGAGAGTATGAACAGTAGCCTATTCAAACCGGGTTGGAGCAGGTGGCACATTTCAGTACAGAAAAACTATCCAGATATTGGATCATGGAGAATAGGTTCAGTTTGGGTAGACGGGCCAAAGGTGAGGGCAGGTAAAAAACGGAAACATGGTCCATATAACAAACCGAAGTTAGAAGTAGCCAAATGTCAGGAACCAGAGAATCAAAATGGACTTATAGGTAGCTCCTTGAGCAGACCGAAAGGATCTCCATACTTGGCCACTTCTCGTAGGGGAAGGATGCGTGATATAGCAAGGGGCAAAGGAAGACTTTGACTGGGATGCACTGACCATTTAAGCAAGTAGGCAGGAGTGCTTGTGCCCCATACGGCAGAAGATAGGGTGCAAGCAATGGCCACTAGGAGTGGTAAGTCAGCAGCCATAAATTGTAACACTTTGCACTAAATGCCAAAAATAACCAAAATATGTGAGTCCTTAATACCAGAATTCACGTAATATTCTGCAAAGTTTTTATGCGCAAGGCTTTTATGTGTTTTTCTTTAAAACAAAAATATGGGCCACCAGTCTGATGGGTTGTAATAGAATTACAATGTACCACTGAAGTGAGCTTTTAAACAGTCTTGTATTCTAAATGCCAACGTTTACTCTACATCTGGATAGGAACGTTCTAGATTTTTTTTTTCCCCCTCTTTTTGAGCACGCATGTCTTTTTAACCAGCATCTAATTGTACAACTGTTATTGCTAACAAGATCATTACATACCTGTACTTTAAACGTTATTTATTTTTTTTCGGGCTCCCCGTAAACCTTGCACTACTTACACATACCGACCTCTCGTAAAATGCCCCAGCAAAACGGTTTAAACATTTTAAGGTCTTGTAAATTTTTGAGTAACTAAAACATTAGATTATAAAGTGGTTTTTATTTTGAAGTTGTTCCAACAGATGTTTTATAGAATTCTCAACTTTTTTAAACTTTTTTTTTTTCTTTTCTGCAGCTTGAATTTGATTGCAAATGCTTAAAAGTGACCTGACAATCTGTGCCAACAAAGGGTATACTGTGTCTTTAATTAAATGTGGAACTACTTAGTGCTGGCTAGACGGTGAAGGGTGATAGATGCTTTACTGCCTAGCTTAAGTATTAATAGTGTGAGTAAGAGAAATGAATAGAGATCTAACCCAACTTGTGTGAATTGTCCCATTTACAATAACCTAAGCTGGTTTTAATTGATCTCCTACCACACTGAACAAGTGGATTAACTACGGAGCATGGGTTGAATCTGCTCAATGGTGGACATTTGATTACTTGCGAAAAGCCCCTCAATATTTATGGTAACTACATTCACCGGTGCATACACACTGTCAACATTTGTGTAAATCCTCCCCACCCCTTGGTTTTCCTTCTTTTAAAGGAGTTATTAGGAACTTTCTTTTTTCTTTTATAGGAATTTTGGGAACAAAAGTTTTTCATTTTGTCCAGATAGCCAGTGGAAGAAAATTTTGATTTGTAGGGATTACATCAATTAGCTATCATTGAAATTTAGTTCTTTCCTAAAAACCTGTTTTTCTCTTCCTTCCAGTTGCAAGTGTAGCATAGATAGGACTTGCAAAGTTCAACAGCCATGTGTCTGTCTCGGTAACTTATTTTGTTCAAAATTGGTTTCTAAGCAAGAATAAACCACATTAGAAGGGTGAAATCCAACGATCTGAGCAACTTCCAATGAGGCCTGGCCAGTGGTGCTAGACTATCCGGGGCCAGGATTTCATACACTGCCAACCTTGTGGGGTTTTCAACAGTGAAACAATGTTAATAGTATACAGAGAATGGTGTGAACAACTCATCGAAAGGGGGTAAGATGAGGATGTCAAGAACTGTTCTGACAAATAGGCGATTCACTGTCAAGCAAATTGCAGATAAATGCAGTGCTGGTGCTCCAACCAACTTGTCCGTAAGCACAACTCATTGGATGGGTCTATAACAGCCAATGAACAGTTCTAGCACGATTTTTTCCTAAAAAAAAACAAGGGTAAGACTCCAGTAGGCACAACTGTGCAAAAATTGGATCAAAGAGCAGTGTACCAAGAACATGACGACAACTTTTCCTTGCCTCCCCAGCCTTCAGTCCCGAATCTTGATACTATAGAGCATTTCTGGGATAAGGTAGAATGGGCTGTTCAGAACATGTAAGTTCCTCCATCTAATTTGCAGCACTGGAAGAAACTATCCTGTTCGCCTGGGCCAGCACCTAGTGGTATTTATGCCATGACTAATTTCTGCGGTTCTGTGCTACTTGGTGTATATCTACTAAAGTGGCCATTCAGACCTTATATTTAACCAAAAATTTGGAGCAGATGCCAACATATCTGTTTGGCAAACGGTAAGAACATGCTTGTCTTCTAGCGTGAAATTGGTGTTCTGTGGCGTTCCATAACCTGTCTCTCTAGCCAAAAATGACCCACATCTTGGATACATAAAGCATATTGGGGTTGAAGGCCCAGGAATTTCTAAGTAATACAAAGATTGCTTCTTTGGCTTTATGAACTTCTCCTTATGTTCTGGGTGTAAGGAGCTTGCTTTCTTCTGTGTAATAATTCCATTGTCTTGAAGGCGGCGTTATGTCTCAATGGGTATGGAACTCGTAAATGAGGAAACCACAATAATAAAGCTGAACTTGAGAAATACACTTGAGGAAGAGGTTCTACAACTTCATGTCTTGCCTGGATTTAATTACCCCGATGATACTTCCAGTATCACACAGATGCTGTGGTAGGCTAGGGCTACATATGGACTTAGGTTGTACGACATGTGCTGCGCCATTGAAGGAACACCACTATACCCTGGTACAACTTTTTGGCTGTGAGTCGTATGCGATTTTAAGATTTCGAGCCACTATTGGAAGCTAACAAAAGTGTTACAAGTGTCTTACAATGAACAGTTTGCTTGAAGAGTGCTGGATTTTTGGTCGTAGACTACAAAGCACATTTAGATTGTTCCCAGCTATTGCATGTAGAAATGAGAGAATTCACAATCCCTATTCGCAGTGTTGCAATGTGACTTTTTAGTGTTGCATGACTAAAGTCGACATGTAGCACTAGCCTATAGGGTCAAAGATAACTGCAAAATCAACTGGAAATGGATCACAATTATTACTTTCAGGGATTATTTACACATCCGTATATCGGCCGGCTTTTCATGCCCGGCCGATATACGGTGTACCTTTCTCCAGAGGAAGGAGGCAGGTTGGGCCAGGAGCAGTGCACTGAGCTCCCGCCCCTCTCCGCTGTTTGCAATGGGAGGGGAGGAGCTAAGTTCCCCTCCCTCCCATTGCGAACGGCGGAAGGAGGGCGGATAGTGTTTTTATTTTCCACATATTGCCAAACTTATGTTTCTTTATATTTAAACCGGTCTCACACGAACAGGTCGGATTCCGCAAGCGGATTTCCACCGCAGAAGACCTGCGATTCCTCACAGAAATTAATTGTTATTCTTTGCGAATGATCGCTGATGCAATCGTTTTTCCGCGTGGATGTACGCAAATTCACAGTGGATCATCCGCATGGAAAAAAGATTGCAAGCAGGTGATTACATTAGAAAGTTGCCCAATGTCCTGAAAAAACCCTTCTATACAAAAGGTTAATGGCTAGATGACATTCTCTCGTGCTTTTTCTTGCGGTGAGAGCTCTTAGAACCGCCTTCAGAACAGCATACAACTTTTTTTTTTTTTTTAAAGAGTTGCGTTCCATTGCTGTCCCAGATCACAGGAAAGTCCTACATGAGAAATGAACCTGCCTATATCGAATACCCTGGCTAATTTTGATATCTTGCCTCCTAACAACCTGCAGACTATACACCTACAAATCCATACCCATCCACAATGTAATTGCAAATGCACTGCAATTTTTTTTTCCTTTTTTCACTCAAAAAAAAATTGCAATTCACATTTGCACATCTGAGCGAAGCTGCGGAAGTTGATGCCCTTCCCAATGGTCAAATATTACTGTGGATCATCCACGTGGGTGCCGATTGTGGATCTGTTTGTGTAAGACTGGCCTTCAGCTACATTCACCCGAAGAGCGATTTTTATGTTTTTTCACCTCTATTCGAGGAGCTTTTGCTTAAAAATCACATTGCTTCTGTGACATGTTTCCCATTGATTATTTGGCTAAACTGGGTAGACATATGTCTTTTTTTTCCCCCCTTATATACTATCTTACTTGACTTCAATGAGAAACCTTGCACGGTATGCAAGTGTTATGTGGTGTCTTTGAAGGTCCCATTGAAAACCAATGGGTAAGGCATTCTGAGAGAAAGCCCAAAGATAGAACGTGCTGTGATTTTTGTCTTTTGTAAATGAATCCATTCAAAAGAATAGATTTCATATTCGTATGGCTTTTGTGCGCATTGCACAAAATCCGTGTCTGAATATAATCCGTGTGAATGCCCCCTTAAACCTTAACCCAAAAACTAAATCAATACCTCCATCGTTTTTGTGTTATTTAATGCAGCATATGTACACCACTGTCAATAATGGCAACCTGCAAATTGCAGTAAAAAATTGACATGCATAGCTGCTGGAATACAGAGATAGTGACACTGTATAATACTTTTGGTAGGATGGTGTTAGTTCTTTATGTAATTGGACCCCTGAGAAAGAATCAAAAGTAGCATTTATTTCCATATGTTAATACTTACTGAGGCTCCTTTGGCCCTAATGACCTCTAATACTCTTTCTGACATACTTTCTACTAATGTCGGATACACTTCAGCTGATATTTACCTCCATTCATCCTCCAAAGGTTTAACAAGTTCTCTAAAAGAAGATGGGCGCTCTTTATATTTCTCTTACGATGTTCCATTTTGTCCTAAAGATGTTCCGTACGGTTCAGGTTGGGACTCTATGCAGCCAGTCCAATTGTGGAATATCCATATCCTCAAACCAACATAAAACTGCTGTGGATGTGTGATAAGGCGCGTTGTCCTGTTGGAAGTATGGCTTACCATTCCCAGAGTATTACCACATTGATGGCTGCACATTATTGTCTAGAATATCAGGGTACACCTCCGTGTTCATTGTTCTTGTCACTACAACCAAGACGGAGACCATGCCATGTAAAACATCCACAGACCATAGCAGAACCTCTGCCGTACTTAATTATTGGCACAACACACTCGGGTAAAAGGTGTTCCCCATCATCCTCCACACTCAGGTACATCCATCTGATGTAAAGATGGAGCAGTATGATTCGTCACTCCATAGAATGTTCTTCTATTGCTCAACTGTCCAATGACTGAGCTCTATGCACCATTGTAGATGGGCCAATGCACGTACCAGATGGATGACTGGGGGGAAATACGAGCTGAAGTGTATCAGACGTTAGTAGAAAGTATTCAACAGAGGGTGTCCGATGTCATGGAGGCCAAAGGAAGCCTCATGAAGTATCAGTACATGTAAAACACAATTTGTGATTCTTGCTCAGGTGTCCAAGAACTTTCAGTAGGACATTATATGTTTTAATATTACACAGGGGCAGGATGAGAGCTAGGTGCAGTCAGGGGCCAGGTATGGGCACCATTGAGGGGGAGGATGGACTTTGTTTCCTACCAGTTGGATGTCATGTACAAGCTGCTAAGACGGTAAAAGGTAATGGTGGACCCAATATATTGGAGGGAAACAAAGTATGCATTATTTTAAACCCACTGGGGATTGAGGGAGATTTTTGGGTCAAAAGGGCTGATGAATGCTGGTCTGTCTGATAGCTACCAAGCTGAACTTTTAGGTTTTGAGGGTTATGGGTCAAATTTTGAATCCTCTGCCTTGGGCACCAAAAAGCTTCTCATCCCCTGGTAGTACCATACTGTAGAGACCCATATACACATTCTGCCATGTGTGAGGAGTCTTAATCTTTATGATGCCAAAGTACACTCATATTTAAAGAAAAAAATTAAAAATCAAGCACCTAGACATCTGAATTAGAGATGAGCGAACGTGCTCGGCCACGCCCCTTTTTCGCCCGAATACCGCGATTTTCGAGTACTTCACTACTCGGGTGAAAAGTACTCGGGGTCGCGGGGGGCGGGGAGAGGCGTGGCGGCGTGAGGGGTAGCAGCGGGGAACAGGGGGGAGCCCTCTCTCTCCACCCCCCCCCCCCTGCCACGGCGACCCCCGAATTTTTTCGCCCGAGTACGGAAGTACTCGAAAATCGCGGTATTCGGGTGAAAAAGGGCGTGGCCGAGCACGTTCGCTCATCTCTAATCTGAATCAAATTAAACTTTCTCTGTATGATTGTAACATTGATATAAGTAAGTGAATACAGTATCAGAGCAAAAGGAGAATTTGTCGAAAACTGACTCTAGTACACTGTTGGGCTGCCTCCAGCTTGACACAAAATGTGATATGGAAGGCATACAAGTCCTGTATGGTATCCTGTGGTATATTGCTCCACACTTACTGTAACTGAGCCTCTAGATTGTGTAAATATGTAGGCTGTCGAGGCTGGCATCCCATATAGTCCCATACATGTTCTACTGGCGATCAATCTGGTGACCGGGTAGCCATCGAAGTATGACAGTGTTGTGGAGGCATTCGTGTTACCCACTTACCGACCCCCCCCCCCACCCCCACCACCACCACCACCCTGCTGTGTGCGGCCGAGCATTATCCTGATGGATGCCTCTTGGAAGCTGCCATGAGAGGAACACGTGTGCTGCTCCACAACAAAGACAAGATTGAGGCCCTCACCCCTAGGTCTCCAGACATGAACCCGGCCATTGTTAGTGGCCAAACTAAACCTGGATTTATCACTGAAGACAACCTTGTTCCACCTTGTAGCAGTCCAGTTTAGTCATTCATGACATCAATGCAAATTGAGGTGAAGGTGGCTGGGTAGTACATGTAACTGGCGCCGTGAGACCAAATGTCCTTCAGCCAAGTGCCTAGAAATGGTTCTGACAGACACAGGGGTGTAACAATGGCGCCACCTGTCTCTGGATGGTGGACAATTAGACAGTTTAAGCTGCTGGTGCTTATCAGACTATCAGGCATCCTCTATACTGGTGGTCTGTCAGGGGCGTCCTGAGCCCGGTCACCTTGTATGCCCTCACACACCCACTGGTCCCAACACCTCCTAACAGTCTGGTCAGAACGGCCTGTAGGGGACAGTTTATCGATACGACCATCCAGCTTCTCACATTCCAATAATGCGCCCCTCTCAGACTCTGATAATGGGGTGACAACTCTTCTCTGCGTCATAGAGGCGTCTAGTGTTCAACAAGCTCTACACAAGCGGAAGAGGAGGTCACTGCACACAAGGAGCCTTCGCAAGCCTTTTTATAGGCCAAGGGTGGAACCACTTTTAAGGCCTCCGGTCACAAGACCATTCATATAAATCCCACCACAACTCTAATCATAACCCTATCTGCCTGAGATGTAACTGCATGCTGAGTTTTGCAGCAAAAAGACAACTTCTAGAACCCCCCCCCCCTTCCTCCCCTTTCTTGACAGAATGTAAAACTACATTGCTACTGCAGCTTCACATAAAAAACCCTTTTTAATTTTCCTCCCTTATTGGTTATTTTTCACTTTCTTTTAGGGTGTCTACACATGTATCAGCTTGTGCTGCTTGACCAAGACACATTGCAAAGCCACACATGGCTTCACTGTGAACTGTCACAATCTTGCAATGTGGTGTTTGTGTTTTAGTATTTCGTTTGTTTGTTTTCTAGTGCGTGTGTTTTTGTTGCCTGTGTGGTTAAACACATCCTAAACCTTATATATGTATGGTCCCTCCTTGAAGAACGGAATGTTATACAATGAATGTAAATTGATGCCAAAATGAGAATTTCTTTTCTTCCGTTGATAACCTGTTGGATACCTGCAATTACGCAGCTTATATAAAATATTTTCCAATTTCTTCAGTGCCCGCTTCCATAACTGTATTTTTACTTTGTCTGTCTTGTAAGTGGGTCTAATAAGGGATAAGCATGGGAGAACTAGAAAGGGACATGACATTTGTTCAGGGAGAAAATAAAACATTCCTAGAATCCTGCCGCTCGCTCTACAACATCTGCTAATGTTTAAATAATCACTGTGGGGCATCGGCCGCAAAAAAAAGTCTCTGGCGTTCTCGGCTCTATTACATGATCTCAGATGCGGTATAATAGAATTTTCTTAATGAAATAAAAAACTTGGCTCCGGTCCTGTCTTTAACTCAGTAGAAATCAATTGCATCCAGGCTGAAATGGAAATCAGATCGATCATTTCACTTCATTTAATGTTTTACTTTAAAACCAATTTAACAAGATGCCTAAATGGCTTTCAGATTCGGCGTTAATGCCCTCGGTATACAGAGCAGGCCCGTGTCATAAACAGTCCAATCAGACTCTTTTATAAAGTTGCATTACAGAGGCTGTACCAATTAGCTTGCGTAAAACCCTGAATCATACTATTATTATGGAGAGCCCTCCAGTTGGGCGGAGGAGAAACCCTGGTGGAAGCCCTTGTAGATATACTGATGTGTGAAATGGCGAAATGTGTTTTTGTTCACTGTACAAGATACAAATGGGTTAGGCCGGGCTCATAAGGGTTGATTTGTATTGTGGATTCCACGACAATCCATGGTAAAATGCGGGCATTGAAAGGCATGCATTTTTGTTTTTTTGTTCACACTCGCAAAAGAAAAATCGCAGCATGCTCTATTTTGCCACAGAATCCACACAGACAGCTTCCATTGATGTCAATGGTGGCCATGCGAGCCGCAGCCCATACGTAATTAGCATGGTCTGCGGGTACCCACGTTATCACTAAGTACCGATAATACAAATTAACGCTAAAAAAAAAACTGTACTGCACATGGCCGCCTGCAAGCCTTCACAGTCATCCATAGTACAGGTATAGGAGGGACGCAGGGTAACCGGACAGAATCCGGTGCGGGTCTTCCACATAAAGAATCCGACCCACTTGTGTGAGCCCGGCCTTATGTCCCATTTACACGCAACAATTATCGCTCAAAATTCACTCAAAAGCCATAGTTTGAGCGATTATCATTGTATGTAAATGCTTCCATCTTTCACTCTTCGACTGAACGATGATTTTTAGGCGAGCATAAAATCCATCCTACAGCCGGAGAGAAGATAAAATAGACTGCATGCTGTTTGCTGTCCATAGTGCTGTATTCTCCACAGGAAGGCTGGTTACATTGTATTCAGTTTTCAGCCTCCTGGCAGAACAAAGGAGCTGAATGCAGAGAACAGACCACCTGCTGTTCTCTGCATACAGCTCCCAAAGGCTCATTTACATGCAAATGAAGGTGATAAGCTGCTAATGGACATTTTTGTCCATTTGCAGTTTATGCAAGACAATCATTCAAAACATCTCTCGAACGATTATCTTTGCGTGTAAATGGGCCTTTACTCTTTTTAGCTTGACTCTTGGTGTGATATCATGGTGTTCCAGGCTACCCAGGTGGTTTATTTACACTGTGAATTACTTTACTATGGGTTTTGTCGTGTTAAGATGAGAGAATAGGTTTTTAATCACTTAAGCTAACTTTCAAAGCAATGCTATCACAATTTAGGTAGAATTTGTCCTATATGTAAGATCTGGTAGAGAAAACTGGATTCTGTCTCCTACTTCAACTGGAGATTGGCTGAGGGTGAGTTTCTTAAAGGGGTGATCTTTCCATGTGTTATGCCAATTATATTATGCCATTTCTTAGGTTTTTAACTTCAAATTGAAGCAGGTTTCAGGTGTGGAATATGACGCCGGCGATAGAGAGTTTTACATCAGTTCAGCTGAATAAGCAATGCTTTACTGAATGTACAACAAAGAATAATATGGCAATAACATACAGCAGAATTATTTGGATACAAGGCGTATATATTATATATAACAAGGACACATGACAGACAAATAGATACATTTCAAGACATGACCCAGACTGTAACCCATTCAGTGCTGCAGCTATGCAATACACATCAAATTCGCTCACATGGAACACATTGAAAGTGTACATAAGCACAAGACTACATAGACCATCCAGAAGCTTCCACACCTTAACTTCTGTACACTACAGTTCTTGCTAGTGGTCTCTCTCCCTCGCCTGTGACAGCTTGGTGATGATTATAGTCAGATATTGCAGCTGACGATTCCTTGAATAATTGTCCGTCCTCCCACTGGCACTCAGGTTGCAATAGCTGGATAGCGTCAGAAATCTGAGCCTTTTCTTCTTTCACTTTATTTTGCTCTTAGCTCTCCAGCAGCACTGGGGCTACTCACTCCTCACAAGGCTCTCTGCAAAAACTGCTGAGTTACCTTCCAGCCCGAGAACAGCAAGTACTTTTTATACTCAGCTAATCAGCTGATAGCTCAGATTCTGCCTGTCTTTTGGTGCTTGTTACATTGAGCTAAGAATTTGGCCCACGTAAAAGAGCCCTCAAGGGGGGTTCCCATAACATAAAATTTATAATACAACTACCCTGTTCTTCCTGGTCAGGACAGAGTACAAAGTGGTTGTGAAGTAACTTATTGTGAAACCCCCTTTTAAACTCTGTTTACATCTGCATCGGAACCTCCAGCACACAATTCTGGACTAAATAATGCAACGTGCTGTCCTACTTCATCTGGGAAAATGCCATGCAGCATGACAGAAGCCAAATGGGCCCCATTCTAGTTAATAAAGCCCATTGGGCACAGTTCACTTTGATCATGGGATGGATAATTTCCTGGCTGGCATTCTGCATTTCTAGTTCCATAACTGAACGGACGGGGGTTGGGTGGGAGCTAATGCTGAGTACAAGTGTGAACCCAGTCTTGCATGATTAATGGCAATTAGGAGATGATATAACTGTTGTAGAATTGAATTGCACAATTCAGACTCTCTTCACATCTGCACTAGGGATTTAATTTGTCTTTTGCGTTATGGGAGCAGGAAAAACGGAATCCCCCTGGATGAATGGATCGATCTTATAATATAACCAAACTGTGCCAAATGGACCCCATTGACTATAATGGGGTCTGTTTGGTTCCTGCACCTGTTCGGGATTTCTACTGTACATCAAAGAACTTGCATGCTGTATTTTTTTTTTTTTTTTTCATGAAATGCCGGATCTGCCCCTGAGGCTTTCAATGGAGCCTCCGCCGCACATGTGAATAGAGCCTAATACTACATTCTTTCGTATGGATTAACATTGTGCGCCTCTTTCCCATAGCTATGGCCTCCCTAAGCAGGAACTGAGCATGACTGTCCTTGTTTCCCATAGCAGCCAATCAGAGCTCAGCTTTCATTTCTTTTTCGGATCAATTTGAAAAATCAAAGCTGAGCTCTGATTGGCTGCTATGGGCAACAAGGGCAGTTTTTGTCCTTTTTTCTTTTAGTATTGGGTCTCATTTATCAGAAAGGTCTCCTATAAGTTATTTTACATTTAGTGCAATTTAGGAATAATAGAACAGAATTATAGGACAGTTCCATGAAAGATGGTTTACAGCATTTCCAAAAGTACCGGAAGCCTCTCCTCATGTGCCGCCCAGCTGACTCTCAGCGCTCTGTATGCTCGGGCCGCTTTGAGCTGATTTACTGCTTGGCGACTGCTACGGTTGGCGACTGCTACGGTTTGTAAGTCGGAATGTTTGCTTGTTCCCAAAAGCCGCAGCAGACAATCCTTACAGAGAGATATAGTGCAAATGGCTGTAACTAAGCCCTGTTATTGCAGTGTATAGTCATGCGATCCTCAGTGTTGGGCTGGTTCATCTTGTTTTTATTTCTGTTCTTTTAAGGCTCTATTCGCGTCTTCGCTAGGGATCCTGTCTTCCTGCTCCATTATCCTAATGGAACCAAACTGTGCTGAACAGACCCCATTGACTATAATGGGGGCAGTTTGGTTCCTGCACCTGTCTGGCATTTTTACCAGATGAAAGTCCTGCATGCACAATTTTTTTTTTTTTTTTTTCAGCTTGGTTTTGGTTTAAATCCGTTAAACTGATCCATTTTTGTGCTTTTTGTCTTTCTAACCTTCTGCGCATGCTCACTTAAAAACTGATCAGTTAGAGCTCCTTCACATGGGCATATTTGGGCGTACAATGCACAGAGCATACAACCCATTGATTTCAATAGGTTTGTTCACATCCCTGCATAAAAATGCAGCATGCTTTACTTTTGTGCACATTTGCATACTGAAGTCTATGGGGGTAGCGCAATGTGCACGCAATAGACAAGGAGATGTGCAATATACTTCGCAATTCAGTGAGCAAAAAACACATCTGGAACTGATTAGACTAAATAGCCATTAAAATCAGGGAGTGGTTGTGTCCTGTGTGCAGAAAAAAAAGGCACTACAGGCACAAAACGTAGATGAAATGCGCCAATGCGTGCAAAAAAGTCTCATTCTTAGTGCGAATACATTCTGCTGAGGCATGTGCAGTTGTGCATATGCCCTTGTCAAGAGGCCCTTAGGGCTTATTTACACGAGCATACAGTGGTCTCCATTTTCACGGCCGCCTGATATACTCTACCAATGGAATCCAATGCATCAGATCACACAGGCGTATTCCTGCGGCGTAAAAGCGCCCAACTGGCAAATATAGCGCCGGGCGCTCTTACGTCGGGCAGGAAAGCTAGTCCTGGAACTATCTTCCTGTCCGGACTACGTTGACCGCTGCATAGACTCCTATGGGAGCCAATGACAGCGGCTGGAGAAGGGAGGTGGGAGGGAGTTTAAAATAAAATCCCGCCTTCACAATGTGATTGGTTCTCTAAACTCTGCACAGCCAATCACAGCCTTCGCATTGGTTCATCCAGCGCTACCCAACCAATCCGAGCCACTGCTTCCTGTAGGTGGGATTTTTAAATCCAGCAACCAGGAAGTGATCTTCTGTGGGCAAACGAGGACTGCAGAATGCATGGCTGAGCTCCGGAGAGCAGCATGAGGACTCTGACAGAGCCTCTTGCCTATGTATTCCTTTTTTTTTTTTCTTCAGGGAATGCAGCTAGGGCTTGTTTTACGGGCAGGGCTTAACCATCTCGATATGAAATTGCGCAAGCCAGCAGTGAAGAGTTATGTGATATATATATTTTTTTTCTCACAAGAAAACCGCATCACTAACGCTCCAAAATCGCAGCAACACATCTGCGATATCGCTGTAATTTTGGAGCAGTGATATCGATGTCGCCTGTGTGAAGGAGGCCTACAGAACATGTCTTAAAATGCAGAATCCCATTTAAGTTATGTCTTTTCAGAGATCTTCTTAGTTTTCCTAGTGATGGAAATTCCTGCGAGGGGTCTTTCCTTTCGGCTACAACGGAGGAGGACAGCAGGAGCCCGACCATGGATTGTGACTGCCTCAGTACTTAAGCTTGCCACTGTGGAAAGTAAATGGCAGCTGGACAAACATTGTTGTTGCAAGTTAATACCGAAAGCCAAAGTGTCTGTCTTTGTCTCCTTGCATGTAATTAATCTTGATTATTGTTGTACGGCTGGATTTTCCCACAAACAAGATCCCTACAACCAATTACAGTCGGATACTACTGCTGTGGCAGATAAAGCTTGGTTTTATTTGCTTCCAGATGTATGCTGCAATGTTTTATTAGAAGTGTGTTTTCAGTCAGGAGCCACAGCAGGCTTGGAAATCCATGTGTTACCGTCTAATGACGTCACGAAAAAGTGATTCCTAATGTAGGGCATGGGTGTTTTTATAAAGCAGCAAACATAATTTTTTTTTTCTAAAGTCATCCTAAAATCTGCTATGAATAAAGCTATGATCTAAATGAATGGTAAAACTAGTTATTTGTTCAGTTTTATTGAGTGGCAGATGAGGGAAAGGAAGTGCTACAGGGAAAGCTCTGGTTACCATGTCAAATGGTGGCTGTTTCGGCTATATTTTTGGAATAGCTGAAAAAGCGCAATGGGCAAGACTCATCTGCTCCAAAGCTTTTACTGAACTAAATCGGCCAACCATGGAGACCATGGCTTCATTTGGCCGCTTGTGGACAGTCTTTATACTCTACTAACATTTGGAGCAATGGAAAACTCTCTTCTCCAGTAGGTGTTAGGTTGGTGGCCCCTCTGTCTACTGTTGTACACCTGATGCCCATAGCTCCGGAAGCAGTTCTGGCTGATGTGTGCCTTGGCTGTTGCAGACCTCTTTCTGAACCTTCTGTTGCATCACACCTTTCACTGTTACTCTGAGTGCCACTACTCATTCACTACGCCCAACAACTTCTTGAGGTCATGCATACATGCTGAATATTCCCTTGGTATAAAATCTAACCCCACAATATAGCTTTGCCACAGGTCTTTGAACAAGTGCATCCACACCCTTGCATTTTCACGTGGCTTGTATCTAACTACTGAGTTTCCCCACCAATCTTGGCATTTAGGGCCGTTATTCCTCAGTGTCATATTGGATAGAGCATGGTTGACTAATACATTTGACAACCTCGGAACATAAGATTGATTCCTGTCAATGTTAAATATTAGATAGTCATAATAAACATGTTAAAAAACCCATAAGATCTATCCCCCGAACTTCACCTGTAGAGGCAACACAAACAAAACGCGCATAAAATTGGAACACCAATCCGTGTGGCATGATGTGGATCCACAAACCCCATTCTATTCAATGGGACCTGTTGGGCGCAGTTTGCTTCTGTCATAGGATGGATATGTTCCTGGATGACATTTTTGTTTCTTTGCTCACATGACAGAAGAGAAAAAAGTAAATGCCAATTGTGTGAACCCATCTTTCCTTGATTGATCGCAGTTCGGGGATGATCGAACTGAATGGCACAATTAAAACTATATTTAAGTTATGGATTAACAATCTGTGCCTGTTTCCCATAGATGTGGGCCCCCAGATCATGGAGTAGGCAAGTAAAGATTTAGGCCTCAACTATCAAAACTATAAGACTGTCCTTGTTGCCCTACAGCAACTCATCAGAGTTCAGCTTTTTTTCCCCCAGTGTAATGAGTTAACCCCTTACTGACTAAGCCTGTTTGAGCCTTAGTGACGGAGCCAAATTTTGGAAATCTGACACGTCACTTTAACATACAATAACCCCATAACTGTTTTGCATATCCAAGTGATTCTAAGATTGTTTTTTCACCACATGTTGTACTTCATTTAGGTGGTAAAAATAGACCAATAAAATGTGTATATTTATTTAAAAGTGCCAAAATTGGGAACCTTTTGAAAAAATTATATTTTCAACTGCAATATCTCAAATATGTACGAGCTTACTATATACATTTTTGATAAGGTATATATTTCCATCTGTTTACTTTATTCTGGACACACATTTGAAAAACTTTAACTTTGTTGTTTTTTTTATATAAATTGTTTATTTATAAAATTTTGGGGTGGATACAGAAAGAAAAAAGGGAAATTTGCTTATCCTGATCGACACCTGGGAAGCATGTGAGGAAGGAAAACAAGAAACCATTTTTCTGCAAACTTCAATTTTTTTTTTAACAATTTAGGAGACCTACAAATTTAACATTTTGGGGAACATTTTGTTTTCCTACACCAAGCCAAGATTATAAAGTGTCAGAATGATAGATACCCTCTCAGATGGAAGGGGGAGGGTGTTATCCTCTGATGTAGTTTCAGTATCCCTACCTAATCTGCTAAAAAACAGTGTACACCTGCTCTACACTATAATGTCTACGTTCCATTTTTGAAATTTTTTTTAATGGACAGAAATAAAATGAAAAAAAATTAACCCAAAAAAAATCAATGTGAGTAGTATTCACTTTTTGGGTGAAGCTGGGTGATTGGGGCATAACGGGCGGTGATGACAGGGTGATTTGTGAGTTTTTGTCACTCTCTATATGGCACAGGATTTTTCGCTCTTAGCTTTCCCTCTCACAAAACTCTCTCAGTGAGGGCAGAGAGATACACGGCACTAATCCTGTGCTACATTTATAAACCTATGAAATGGATGGCTGTGATAGACATATCGCAGTCATCCATGTTAGCAGGGATCAATCACTATGGTACCTTCTGCTTACTATGCCAAAGTCACTTTGGCATATACTTCTATTGCGCATGCGCCGCCATCATTTCGTCACCGTATGCGTAGATCAGTGGAGTTACCCGCTACTTTAGAAGGCTGTGGGGGGACCTTAGGTGAGTATTTTCATCTCCCCTTATGGATCCGAGATGAAACTTTAACTTTATATCACTTTTTGTTTTAAACTTTTCTGTGTTTGCTGTTATCCATTGGTTATCCAACCGTTTATAGGATCTGAATTGAGTTGTAGTGTTGATTGATCCTTAATAACCTCTTCCATTGTGTCCAAGTACTACTGTATGTTATTGCCATAGCTTTCTCTATCACACTTGGCTTAAATAACTGAATTTGTATAAAGCCTTTTCATAAACTGTCATATTCCTCACCTGTTACACCCGAGCAATTTTAGAAATTAAAGCAGAGCTCTGATTGGTTGCTGGTAATATTGGGCCTTATTTATCAAAACTAGCTGCATGCTCGATTTTAGACATATTTGGTAAAACCTATACAAGTCTCTTTACTTCTGGTGCAATTTGGGAATAGTAGAAAAATGTTGTGGGGTTCCAAAAATATAGCTAAAATTTTTTAACAATTTGCCATGTGATTTCTTGAGCTTTTTCATGATTTGTCCAAAATCAGTGTAACTTGACTCTGGTCATATATGGTTCAAGTGTTAGGCTTGCTTTGGGCTTTCATTTTGTTGCCATTTGTAACATTTCCAAAACTCCAATGTTTTCAGCTGCAATTTGCTTGAATGAATGTGCAGCGGCCGTTTGTCAGAATGATTCTTTACATCCTCCTCTGACCCTTTTCGTTGACATGTTTGCTTTACGTCCACTGGATTCCCTTTGGCTGGATGATTTTCTAGATCTACTCTTCACACTGTCTCACATGATTTTACGCTGCACTCCGGGGTCATGGTGCTAACTTCCATACAGGGAAGCTCCTGTCTTGAAACGGCTTGTGGCTCTATGGGCCATTCAGTGTACTGTGTACATGGGACTTGGCTGACCCTTAATTGATAAATCAAACCGATTTTAGGATTTTACCTGATTCTTCAGATTCCCGCATCCATCTATGAACGACTGCCTGTTTACTTTGAATGGCGACAGGCAGAACAAAACGATCCCCGGCCGCCTGCACCTTTATTCACTGATGGATGATCCTTACTGTGCTCTTGCACAGGGACGATTGTGTGTGGGACGGCCTGTGGCACATTTTCACCCAACAAGTCATCCCGTGTAAAGGCATAAATCAAATAATTGATTGCTAAAAATAGCAGTTTAAAGGAGATGTCGGGATTAAAAAAAAAAGTCTACTTTCTTCTACAAACAGTGCCCCACCTATCTACAGGTTAGATGTGGTATTGCCATTCTACTTTATTCACTTCAATGGAACCAAGCTACAGTTATACACTCAATCCTCGGACAAGTGTGATGTTATTTAAGAAAGCAGCCATGTTTTTCTAATGGTAATGTAATTCATCCCTTTAAACTAGAGATTTTTTTTTTTGTTTTTTTTGTTCACGCCTTCCAAAGCCATAACTTTTTTTTTTTTTTGTCAATGTAGCAGTGTGGGGGCTTTTTAATGATGCTAGTTGATATAACTCATAATATACTGAAAAGTTTTTAAAAATTAAGTGGGTTGAAATGGGTGCAATTACAGCAAAACCAAATTTTATAACGTTTTTGCTTACAATGTCTTTTTTTCCGTTGCCATATTGTGAGACCCATAACTTTTTTTTTTGTTTGTTTGTTTGTTTGTTTTTTAACCTTCTTTTCGCTTGGACAGTGTGTGAGGGTTCATGTTTGTTTTATTTTTTGTGTGGTGAGCTGCAGTTTTTATTAGCCCCATGTTGCGGTACATACTACAACTTGATCACTTTTTTTATTCAGAATAAATATTGTGATATTTTAATTGTTTGCACTTTTATGAACTCAGCAATACCAAATATGTGCATTTTTTTTTTAATGGGAAAGGTGGGTGGGTTAAATTTTTTAATGCGGTGTTCAGTATTGCAGTGTATAGTTATTTTTGATGATTCCTATCAATCCCTTCCGCAGATAGGGCTTGATGGGCATCCACATAGGACTGCCAGGGAGCCTTCATTATGCTCTGGGCTGCCATGCTAGCTCGTTAGCAGCCTATGAGCGCATCATGGATGGGGCTGATGGGGCATCTGTTTAGATGTATGGTCATTTGTGCCAGTGGCCATCACCCATGAAAAGCAGGTATGGGAGAGGACTCTTACACCCTACATAACGTGAGTGTGAGTGTGTAATATATATTATCTAATATGCCAGAATTAAAATCACTGCTTTACAGTAATCCCTAAATACACAATTTATTCTAGATTATCTACTAAAGTAATCTGTGCCATGGCGGGCACAAAGAACAAGCTAAGCAGTGTTCACTCAGAATGCATGTACGCAGATAGTACTAGTACAGGCATTAATGGCAAATGTCTGTTTGCTTACAGGGGAAATGCAATTAAACTACTCAATCCAGAGCATGTGCATCTCAGGAAATGAGTAAGGTAGTGTTGGTTATTATAGATGACAGATATGAATCTGAATTGCTGCTATCACCCTCAGACTTTCCTGACTATTGCTCTGTGATGATTATTGTTTAGTCTGGTATTCGGTGTCATTGGCAAGTGCAAAATGAATGTCTAGATTTAAAGTTCCTTTTTGGAAAGTGAGCGGGTGTGCTAATGATGATGGATGCTTACAGCAGGATTTAAAGGGGTTATCCTAAAATCTAAAGTTATTGCCTATCCATAGGATTGTGGATAACTTTATGTTGGGTGGAGATCTCACTGATCAGACCCCTACTGATCCTGAGATTGGGGCAACCATGTCACCCTTATCTCCTACGGGCTTGCGTCATTCCCACCAGTGAGGAGGAGAATGAATGGCGCAGTGGTCCCACACGCATGGTGCTGCTGTAGTCCCTTACAATGGGACTGCCAGAGGTTAGCAGAGTACACAAGAAGTGCTTGGCAATTTCAATCAGCCCCATTGAAAGGAATGGAGCAGTGTCTGAGCATGTGCAGCCAGGGCTCTATTCAGTCTGATGCCACTGTGGGTGGGAGAAGTGACCCCCGCAGTGGCAAGAAGATGGGGGTACGGAATCCACATTCTTGGGCTTAGTGGGGTGATACCTACAGTGGATTGACAATATATATGGAAACCCTGTATGAAATGCATGCATTTACATGGGATTCTAAATCCCATTTCAATAAGGCATGTAGAGATTTTAAGTGGAGGTAATATGACATAGATGCTGCCAGTCAGATGTGAACATTTACCCGAGCAACAAGGTTCCATTGGTCAGAGGTTTGATCTACTCAGCCGCTGTTACCAGCTGGCTCCCAAAACCAACCAGAGCAGGGCAAGAGGTGAAGTAAACACAAATTTGGTAGGAAAGCTCTCAGTCAAGCAGGGGTCAAAAGGGTAGCTTGGTGCGAATGATTAAAATCCCATGCATTTCGTATGGTGTTTCCATATTTTTGCCCACCTCTCTGTACCAATCATAAAGTTATCCCTTATTCTATGGATAGGGGAGAACTTTAGACTTTGGGATAGCCCCTTAAGGGTATGTTCACATTGTACAAACCTAAATGTAATGAGTTTGTCTCCATACAGAATCGGCATAAGCAGATATCTGGTGGCTGCCAGTGACACCTGCGAAGGACACTAGGTGACAGAAAAAGCAATATGGCTAGTGATGATGGGTGTCAAAGCTACTTCTGGTCCCCCAAGAAGGGAGGCGTGCAGTATAGACAGTTGAATGAAAAGTGGAGTGGCTGGATATTCTTGGAGGATGATCACCTATTGTGATGTCATTGTACGTCCCTTGTTTTTTTTTTTTGTTTGGTACTTTGCGGTTTTCCCCTATTTCTCATTTCCCGGTCATTCTGCTTTAATTGCTCTTCATCCAGATGTCTCTTATCTTTGATCAAGCGCTATTTATTTTACCTGGCTCCCAATTTGAGTTTGTATACATTCAGGATATGTAAGCATCTATAAAACCAGAAGTTATCTCTGTCCATCAAGGCTGTTGTTTCAAGCAATTAATTCTTTCCAGAAAGGCTGAAGGCTCTTAAAGAGCAGCTTTATATGCTTTCTCAGAAGGCTGACTCTTGTACTATGTGCTTTGGTTGGGGGCAGTCAGAACTGACCTCTGTGATGCCCGTCTATGTATATTGGAATGTGCTCTCTATTAGAATTAATCTGGATAAACCTTGTTAATTTTTTAATTGGAATGTATTTGAAAGATTTTTACTAGACTCCAGTGACTGAATGACTAGGGGTCCTTTTTATACACGTCTGTTTGGGGCCCATGACTAACACCAATGTAATAACATAAGTCAATGAGCGCTTGTATAACCCCTTAAATGGATTGTTCAATTGTAAACTATTGATGATCTAGCCTTAGCATAGTATATCCGCGGTCTGACGCCCAGGATCCATACTGATCAGCTGTTCAAGGAGTCCTTGTGTTCCTGCATTGGCTGATTTCTGCAGGAAATGGACAGCTTTGTTTCCACTGAAGTGGCCAGGCTTGGTATTGCATGCAAAGTGCTCATTTTGCTTTAATGGGAACTCTGCCTGTAATGCCAAGCCTGGCCACTGCAGCGGGAACGGAGCTGCCTACTTCCTGCAGATATCCGCTCAATGCACAAGCACTCTGATCCCAAGAACAGCTGACTGCTGGTGATCCTGGGCAGCAGACCCCCACTTATCTACTATTGATGACCTATCCGAAGGCTAGACCGTCAATAGTTTGCAACCCCTTTAAGGATGCAGCTTTTTTTTCTTTTCTTTTTGGTTTTTCCTCCTCACTTTCAAAAACTCATAACTTTTTTTTTTTTCCCCGTTAACATAGCTGTCTGAAGGCTTGTTTTTTGTGGGACAAGTTGTATTTTTGAACGGTACTATTTAATGTACCATATCATGTACTGAATAATTTTTAAAAAATTCTAAATGAAGTGAAGCAGAAAAAATGCAATTGCACCATCTTTGGGAGAGGGAGGTTGTCTTGTGCAATGAACAATTGTTGACAGGGAGTAGCTTGAGTGGGGGCGGCAGCTCTTGCTTGGTGACGGTGGTGGCTCCTTGGCCTACGAGGATAGCTCGAGTTGCAGGCGGGATTGTAAAGGGGTTTTCGGCTAATGAAATTAGTGTTGATTTTTCGTGATGCCAGTGCCTCAATGTAATAATACTTCCTTTGGTGGAATAAGGAGACCAGTCAGATGGTGGTACACTAAACCTGAAGGCACACAGTCTACTTAGACTTGGTAAATGAGTACAATGCACACACTCTTGTTACAGCAACTTGTAAAGTTCACAAAATATTCAAATTGGAAGATGACCATTAACGTCTGCACACTCACTGTAGGATAAGATAAGGTTGTAAGACTGAGTAGGAAACTTGCTGGACTCTGGACTTATTCTCCTAGCTGAGACTAGCACCCGCATTAGGAATAGGTTAACTTGGTGTAGGCTCTCCTGAGGGGAAACTAACAGTTGTGGTGTCCGGTATCTGTCCGACTTACACGAGTCTTCAGGTGCCTTCTGGCAGGGTTGAAGTAGACTCCTCTTCTACTCAGGGCTCTGTACTGAACCAGCTTAGGGCTTCTGCACTATCCAGCACTTGCTTCTCTCTTCACTTTCCCACCATCTCCATCTCCCCACTCCTCCAATCACCAGGGCTTTAACAGTTTGCCAGTTTCCCCCAGTCACATAAATCCTCTCATACGGAGAGGTTGATCAACCCAAAAATTAGAAATTAGCTGCAGGCAGCCAATCCCCAAGGGCAGTGTTGCAAGGCAGCTTTTATTAAACCCTATTGCCAGGGAAATTAGTGGGGTTTTTGTTTTGTTTTTTTTTCCCTAAAGGGCGCTGCCTATGTCCTCAAAAGGGCTCATAGCGAGGGCCTTAGGATCTATTAACCCTAAGACTGCCCGGTAGGACCCTCTGGGTCACTAGACTTGTTTTTATGGTGTAAAATGTAGCAAAAATGACAACTTTTATTCAAAACATTTGATTTGTTTTTTTTTCTATCACAGTGTATGATAAATAATGGGTAGAGATGAGCAAGCGTACTCACTAAGGCAAATTATTCGGGGGGAGAGCGGGAAGGAACGGGAGAGATCTCCCCCCTCCCCCCCTCTCCCCCTATCTTTTGGCACGAGCGGCCATGTACTCAAAAACGGCAATACTCGCTCGAGTAATTTGCCTTAGCGAGTACGCTCGCTTATCTCTAATAATGGGTTATTTTTATGGGACTATATCAAAGCTGTTCCCTCTTCCCAACGACTATCACTCTTAGGCCTTATTCACACGACGGTATATATGCTGATATTTAGCCACACTAAAAGATCGCCACCATCCAGAGCATTGGATTCCAATGTATTCATTCAGACTAATGATTTTTGGGTGCGTAAAAAAAATCACTCTGGTGGGAGGGGGAGCACTTGCCCTACATCTCTTGCCGTGATGCATAGCAAGCTCCCATAGACTTCAGTGGAAGCCGTGAAAAAAAGGTAGGGCGTTACATGGTGTACAACGCTGGGAAAAGAACCTAGCTTGCCCGCTTTAAGCATTATTAGTCATTCCCAGCATTTTACAACATTCAATGGTTTTCCACTCTTCTGTGTCTTATTTTTTTTCCCATATGCATCTGTGTGCACCTGGCCTTACACTGAACGAGAAGTCGTTCCCTAGTCGCTTTGTTTCAGTGAACTGAAACAGAATGACTAGCGGCTAGTTAGCGATTTTTCACTTGGTACCCTGTCGGGGGCTATATCTGCACAGCACAACTATTGCAACTATGGCTGCTTCAAACTATTATTTGGGTGATAATCATCCTGTGTAAAGGTACCTTTAGTATCGTCTAAAATAAAAACTTTTTTCATATATATCTTTCAGTTTTTTTTTCATGTATGACGCAGGCTGGGCTTCTGAGCCCACGCCATATTAATCCCACACAACTAGGATGTACATATATGTCCTGAGTACTAAAGAGTCAAAGGCCTTTACACAGGCCAATGCAAATTGTATGGGAGATGGATAATCGTTAATGCGCCCGTTCATTGCTCGTATAATTCCCTTATTGTTGGCATCGCTTCCCTTGTTTATGCCAGCAACAGTGATTTTTGTGGCCACATAAAAGATGTGATCAGCTGACCAGCGACCGTTTGCTTCTTTTTCAAGGAGGCATTCTTGGGCTGCAAAAATTAGTTACTGCAATTTCTCTACATGTTCACGATGGCCAAATTTTTTTATTAGGAACTCAATTAATCTTTTTTTTTTTTTTTTTTTACTACATTTAAATAAAATATATTCTTGTTCACAAGCTGCCTCAGTGACAACGATGTCCTCTTTCACGCCAAGGAAGGTTAGGGCGGCTACAACCGCACCTATTTTCATCAGTACCCGATGAGGGTAGACTCTTTCCCACCACCTCTGGGAACACTGGGGTTCATGCCTCCTGTCGAAGAAATTCCTTATGTTGCCCCAATATCCTTGTATCTCTCTCTCTGTTTAGGCTTCCTACACCCTTTTCTGCCTGGGGCCCCAAATGCCATCCAGCGACTTCCTTTTCAGAATCGTAACACATTACTAAAAAGGAGACCAAAGCTGCAAACCTGCTAATATGAAAACCAACGTTTACAGCATTGGTCTCCATTTTGGTAATGACCATGTATGGTTCTGTTCAAGGTTACATTTGAATCTTGCTTTTGGGGATCCAAATGGAACCCCGAGAGCAAGCTCAAAACTGGGCATGTTCAAACCACAAGAGTCACTAATTATGCCATGTGGGCTGCCTGTTACAGTATCCTACCCGATAATACACCAGCCCGGGTTGCCCTAGAACTTACCCGCAACCCCTGTCCTTGCCTACTTGCCTCCACTCCTGACTAATCCCAGTCGGGCAACTGGGCGACAGTCTCTACACTTGGGACCGAGAGGGAGGACTGGCATACCAAGATGGAACGGGGTAGAATACCAACAGGAAGGGCAGATGAACTAACCCAACAGCAAATAACTGCAGACCGAGGCAGATGAGATGATCTGGCAGAACTAGTAAACAAGCTGACGAACAGGAGACTGACAGAGGCAGGATGCAAGCACGCTGACAGAATCAATAACTGGCAGTGAATGCACCTCACTGCCAGCCTTATAAACAGAAGCCTCAACCCAGGGGCAGAGAGAGGGAGGCGCTACCTCCCAGCAGGATCCAATATACAGGAGCTTGTGCACGGATCCGCAATCACAGGCGCCCGCAGCGCCGCCCGGTCCCACTAGTGCGTGCACCGCGCTGACCAGTAACCCGCACCCCCGGCAGCCGGACAACAAGCCAGGGGGACACTCTTCGACCGCGGGACCCAGCGCCCGGATGCCCTGGGAGGACCCACAGCCGCCGCATGGTAACACTGCCTTGATGTATCTTGGTGAAATTTACACCATCAATTTTATAAATTCATGCATCTTGTCCCCAAAACGTGGAACAGCAAGCCGTGCAAGGCAAACAGTTTAAGCCGAATCCTCACTTGATAGTTCTTAAAACATTCACAACCATTTTTCCAAACCTTTTATTTTACGCAGCGAACATCAGGTCAATCTAGTAATATATATTATAGTGAAAGCCCTGACTGAATTGCCACTAATTCTTTAACTTCCCAATGCCACACAAATGTGAAATTTGGCAGGGGCATTCTTTAGATCCTAAACAGAACAAGTAAATGGATCACAACTTGATTATTCAATGCTAAGTGCAAAAGTAAGTGAACATCCATGTTTATATACCTAATCTAATTCTCTAACTTCCTGGTGTCGTACAAACTTGAAATTTGGCAGAGGCAATCTTTAGGTCCTACATAGGAAAAGTTAAAGGAGTCGCAACTTTATTACTCAATTCTAAGTGTGAAAGTAAGTGACCCCCCCCCTCCCCCTATGTAATGTAACTAATAACACACATCTGAATCACACAAACATGAAATTTGCCACAACCATTCTTTACATCCTTAATAGGAAAAGTAGAGGGGTCGCATATTTAGTATTCAATTCTAAGCGTGAAAAACTGCAAAAATCTGCAATATGAGTGCATTATATTCTCAGAAACCATAAAGACCAGGGAAATGATTTGTATACTGAGGAGAATCTACCTCACCTCTGTGTTTCTACTGAGGAGAATTTACCTGATGTGTGTGTGTGTGTGTGTGTGTGTGTGTGTGTGTGTGTGTGTGTATATATATATATGTGTGTATATATATGTATGTGTATATATATATATATATATACAATCTAACTGACCTTTTGTGTGCATATACTGAAAGGCTGTAAAGTACATAAGGAAGCGGCCTTGGACTGCAGGGAGGAGCATGCCTTTAAGGCTAAAAAGGAGCTCCAAGCTTCAGTCTGGGGGTAAATTTGAATAAAAAGGCGCATTACCTTTAAGAGTAAAAAGTGAGGAGAATGGGAGGGGTGGCACATTCTGCAGAGGGACATCAGTACATGCAGTCTCAGTAGAATCTAACACTCCTCTGTGTATATATTTTATACCTCGGTTCCTCTGAAGTAGCCATGACTTCACAAAACTTTCTGTGCAAACACCTGCAACAAATTAACTTGGGCAAAACCGGGTATGTGTGTGTAATATAAGTGGTATAAGTTTATTTGATTTCTGGTAATAAAGTGATGAGTTATTAGCCAGGCTATTTTCTGGACCTGATGGTTACTAGATCCAAGACCTTAAGAATCCATGTCCAGCTTAGGTCCTTTATAGACTTACCCCTCAGTCTTATCTGGTTTGTCTTCACATTTTTCAGTCTTAAGATGAACGCTTGCAGTGTAATTTGATGTTCACTTAGTAAAATGCCTTAGTTTCTGCTACTTAAAACTATCTGGAAGGCTTAAGGACTGAAGGAAGGAAAATATTTGAGGAGATCAGCTGTATGCTGTAGAATAGAAGCATCGTCACCTGAAAAGGATTAATGCACGATAAACTTGACCTGAGCAAAGCTCCCCGTCTTCGGTTTGTCTTGTGTCCAGATCAGTCGCTGGTCCGGTTTTCCACAGACAGCTGATCTTATGTGGCTTAAGAGTCTCAAATGTAGCTGCTTATTGATTGCATCAGTTGGTGAACACTTTCTCTAAATCTTGTGGCTTTATTCAGATCTCCTATTGCAGATACAAGGTGGACCTATGAGTCAAGAGTTAACCTCTGCTCCTATGTAAGAGAATTGGATATTCAGCAATTGTCTAATATATGTCTATCATCAGAATTGCTTTCTTGATTAGCGAGAGTGATCTGATGATAGAGCACAGGAAACGGGGACATTGGGCCTTAAAAGATCAGGGGTGTAAGCTCACCCCCCCCCCAAAAAAAAACAAACAAAAAAAAAAAAACGTATATATTTTATAACCTAGCTGAAGCAATACCAGGGATAAACCTTGCCTCCAAAGAGTAATTACATTTCAACTCCCAAGCTGTCTATAGAACAAAGCATACTATGCAAAGTCCAATAATACCACTATACATGGCTCAAATAATACCGCCACACCATGACCACTAAATGGTGACTATTAGTTCCTGAACAAAGAAAAACCTATAGAGACCAATATTGCCCCCATACAGTGACCATATAGTGGTAGATATCAGCTGTATACAGGTGATCTGCAGATTGCATGTGTTTTACATCTGCATTTTCTTAGTTTCAGGGCTCCTTCACACTGATGCCGCGATTTTCGTCCGCACATGTTGTGGCTGAAAGTCGTATAGAGAAGAGGCAGCCGCGACCAAGTCGCGGCTGCATCTCCCATTTTAACGTTCTTTCAGACAGCCTTTGCGCAG
The DNA here is from genome assembly GCF_035609145.1 of Eleutherodactylus coqui. Classification (NCBI taxonomy): domain Eukaryota; kingdom Metazoa; phylum Chordata; class Amphibia; order Anura; family Eleutherodactylidae; genus Eleutherodactylus; species Eleutherodactylus coqui. The sequence continues at coordinate 96,344,581 of NC_089845.1, read as the reverse complement.
CGTGTATACGCCACAGCCCGGAATACCGTCAGGTGCAGAGAGAGAGAGTTTAACTCTGCTAAACTCCTTTCCCCTCTCCGCCCCTTGCTGGCTGCCAGCAAAGGGAGGGGGCAGGAGCTTAGCAGACCTAGTGTGCTAATCTCCCGCCCCTTCCCTTTTTCGGCAGCTGGCAAGAAAAAAGGAGTTTAGCAGAGCCACTGCTAAACTCCCTCCCACCTCCCTTTTCTGGCAGCTCTCATAGGCTCCCATAGGAGGCTATGCAACCGGTCAGCGTTTTCCGGCAAAAGATAGATCCAGAACTATCTTTTCCACTCACTGTCGCGATTTTCCGTCAGCTTTTATTGTGGCAAAATTGCCATGATTTAAAATTGAGATCTCCTTGTCATAGCTTGAAGGGGTTGTCTCACTTTTTACTATCTTTGACCTATCTTCATGATAGGTAATCAATGGCAAGTTGGCAGGGATCTGCCTCTTGGGGTCACCACAGATCAGATGTTTCTTGGGACCAGTCAGTGTCAGTAGAGAGCTGTCTTTATGCCAGAAGCAGACTGCTCCGTACATTGCACAATGGCCCCCGCTGGTGTTACATGCGAAGTCCAATTCATTTCAATAAGACTCTGCCACTGCGCAACGTACGGAACTGGCTGCCTCTGGCACAGACTGTACTGATAGTGAGCAGTGCCAAGGATTAACTAATCAGTGATGATCCCAAGTGATGGATCCCCGTCGATCTGCTATTGATGACCTATCATGAAGATAGATCATCGATCATAAAAGTGGGACAACCTCATTCAACTGGGTCCAGAGAAAGTGAGGTCACAAGAAAGGGGCTATCTTTCAGAGGCTGCCGCCTGTGCAGTTTTCACCAGACCTTTATCTCCCTACAACTGGGATAATTGATAGGATTTGCCACACTGCAGAGCTGACAGCTGCCTTGAAAAAGAGTAGGAGGACTCTGATAAACAGCATCAAAATAGGGAAGCAGAGCCAGCAGTGACAGCCAGGTTCTGCAGATTTTCAGCAGCCTCTCTGCCTCTGCTCTGCACAACAGGGTCAGCACCTGCGTGATGTCATGAAAGGGCCGTAAATGCTCCAAAGCTTATACTGTAAGTCTGCAGAGTTTAAGGATCTTCCATTACATCACACAGGTCCTGGACCTTCTGTACAGAGCAAAGAGGCAGAGAGGCTGCAGGGAATCTACCAGGACCTGACCAGGTCAGTGAAGAGAAGCAGTAAAGTAAAACTTGGTCCCCTTTGAAAAAAATGATGGTCTGAGGCAGTGTATTTATGATCCAAGGCAGCCCCGGATATAAAAACCTAGCAATGCCCCTAAAATGTTCACTTTATTGATCACCCTGCTGCTATTACAGGTGCAAGAAAAAGTAAACCCTTTTGAATTGCCTGGATTTCTGCATTGACTACTAACAATGCAGTCAGATTGTTGTCCAATTCACAGTTAGACAAACACACGGGAAAAGTACAATAGGTGGCTATAATTATGACTTTGAAAACCATCAGACCACATTTTGTTAATCAGTGCAAAAATCTAGGTAATTCCAATGGACTCTCCATAAGGGCGTATTCAGACGCGCGTATATCGGTTGGGTTTTAACGCCTGATATACGCTGCCCCTGTCTGCAAAAGGAGGAGGCGGGATGAGTGGGGAGCTAGTGCGCGGAGCTCCAGCCCCATCTTTACTGTTTGCGATGGGAGGGCAGGACGAGGACAGAGTTAAGTTCTGCAGCAGTTCCGCCCTTCCCAGTGGAAACAGTGGCAAGGGACGGAGAGGGGGCGGGAGCTCAGTGCACTAGCTCCCCGCTCATCCTGCCTCCTCCCTTTGCAGAAGGGGGCAGCGTATATCGGCCGGGCGTGAAAACCCGACCGATATACGCCTGTCTGAATAATCCCTAGGGCCTGTTGCACACGGCCGCATGCGTTTTTACGCTCGGCCGTACGATGTTAAAAAGCACATGAAAGAAGAATAGCCACAATTTCCGATCTTAATTGTTCTGTGCCTATTCTACGACAAATCCATATCCTATAACATTCAATGGGAATCCACGGCGCAGGTTTTTCCCGCAGGCGGATTTCAAATCTGAGTACAGAAAAGTGACCTGTTACTTCGTGGCTCGGTTTCTGGTCGGGAATTCTACACACAGATTTGCTTCTTGAAAAGGGCTAAATTGTGTACCAAACTGCAGCCCTATATCTGCATGTTCATAATGTGCACTGAAATTCTGTAACAAAGTACAGAAAATGTAAGTGAATGGGGTTTTAACAAATCCCATTCATTTACAGCGGAAGAAATCTGCAGTGGAAAATGGCCATGCTGCAGATTTTCAAATCCACAGCATACTCTAGAATAGAAGCCATATATTGAGTGAAATCCACAGTGGAAATCCTCAACAGTCTGTGTTGATTTTCTTGCCCAAAATTTCCACTGTGTGCTCATACTCTAATTCCAGGGGTACTGCTGAGATCTTGTTAGCGACTTTGTCTTATCCAATTCAACATTTAGAGACTGCTATACCTCAAGTGTGTATGTGTGTCGACAGTGATTAAGCGGATGGAGCAACTAAAATAGAGTATTTAATAACAAAGGAATGAGCATGAACAATGGGAATAAATATTTCTGCAATTAAACCTTTACTTTCTCACTGAATAGTCGCTAACGAGGTCCTATAAAGAATTAATACTTTATCAGCAATATAAAATAATGGTACCTACAGAACAATAACAATTATATAAAGATTGGTCCTGTTACAATGAAACCTAACCCCCTAAAGAGAAACTGTATGCTATTATGGGGGCTAACACTCTACTACCATCTAGTCTGTTTATTAGAACACAGCATACGAAACCCACTAGAGTGTCTGTGTTACTCAAGGCTTATGCCCCAGTATCAATATCTCAGTCCTTAATTGCGTGCAATGGAAACTTACTAAACAGTCCAAATCCTTTGGCTGTAGTGCCCACCTATATATTAGACCTGTTAATTAACTTTTTGCGTTCCTTTATAGTGTGCACATCTGGTGTCTCCAAATGAGGCCGGCCTCACTTACAGTTCATTGCTTGGGAGTCATTACTACTAATGGCTCGGGCTAATCTGGGGTTAGGAGTATCATTCCAGCACTCCTTTCAGTGATCTTTGACCCAGTGTAGCAGAGCAGTCCCCTTCAAGTTGGGGACATGGAACAGTTGCCCTCTCCCCCTCGTCTCCAAAAACTAGGCAGTCAAGTTCTTCAAACCAGAGTCCACTGTCCTCTACAGGCAACTGCTGCTATTTATGCTTTTTCTCTTGGGGTGTGCTGATATCTCACTCTTACAGGCAGCAACTCCTCTTAACACAAAGTCCCTGCGCTCTCCTGCTGTGCATTTAAATTGCTCTTTTCATCTGGGAGCCTCAGACAAACATCCAGAATTAATTTGGCATGTTCAGTTCTGCAACACCAAAATTTGGCGCACGCAGTAATTTTGGTGCACTTCTTGGTGCATTTTACTGTCCGTCACCATGGCAAGATTTTAACATTTCAGAGTACCCCCTTACATACTGTGTGTGCAAAATATATAGTCCTGCATTACAGTGAATGTTCCACTGCTGTACTTGTTCCTTGTTACTTAAACTACAGTACAACCGTTAACGGCAACCACTGTTTCCGCGATTTGTCACTGCCGTCCTGCATTCATCAGGCTTACATGTGAAAATACTTAATAGACGCATAAGCAAGCTACATGTACCCATGCATTTTTACCATCCCCATTGCACCCTTGGATATTTAAGTTACTGTTACCCCCATATTACTTTTGTTTAGGCCCTCTTGATTGACAACTAATGGCAAGCTGTATACAATTCTTGTGGCCCAGTGAAAAAACTGCCCAAAAAAAACGCTGGAAAAATTTGACCAGCAGTGTCAGCCATGTCCGACATTTGTATGTTAACTCTGTGCTATATCATTTAATATTGAGTTGAATCTTAAACCTAATCATGGTGTTGCAGCAATAGCCAAGTACCAGAGTGATAGTGACTGAAGATCAGAAGCTACTGAGTGGTGCGTGAATGGGGGAGACTTGAGGGGGAACCACAGTAATGAAATTGGGGCATGGAGGGGGCCAGTATAGCTATGCTGAGGCATGAAAGGGGCCACTGTGACTGTGTAGGGGCGTGGAGGGAAATTATTACTATTCGGGCGCATAAAGTGGGCATTATTATCTTGTGAGGGTCACAAAGGGAAATTGTTTCTTTTTGGGGCAGGATTGGAGGCACTATTAGTGAGTAGGGAGCATTGAAGATAGCAGCAGGATGTAGAGTTGTTGTAGCTGAAATACGTCCTTAATGTCTGCCTGAGCTGAGTATAGAAGAAAAGCAAAAGCTGAACCAGAGAAGACGTGCCCTGTGGTCACTGGAGGTAACTGCACTGTAATCACTATCGCCGTATAGAGTTGGTATCTGACCATTTATACTGAGACTGCATTATTAGAAGTATACTAGAGCTGAGCAGCTGTATCTGAGCTCACCATCTTATAAAAGTTGTCTCATAGATATGTTGTCTATGAAACCATATAGTTTTATTTTATTCGGGTGGAGGGCTAGTGCATGTGTTTTGGAGCTTGTGCTCTTTTATCTTTTAAGACTCTATCAACATCCTAATAATAGTGCTGCTTTGATGAGCGATGCAATGTACAGTTCTGCGTGAACCATGGCTGGCAGCTAATGAAGAGTGAGGGTAGGGGCAAGCAAGATGAGCCCCCAAGCCTTCTGCTGCACCCCTGCTAAAAAATACTCATGACTGGCAAAATATTTTAAGAAAATATAAATCCATGAGGTGCGTGAACAAGACAGTGTATGGGGTTATCGTAATGTCCCTCCTTGAGTCAAAGTGGTTTTGGGATTCTCCTTTTTAGTAAAATTTGGACATCTAGTGTCCATTGATTTGCTACATGCTCATAAGGTGTAAGAGAAAATATAGATGCATTGAATATTTTTTTACAAAAAGTAGAGTTCATGGCTTCTCCAAAGTGTGTCAAAATCCATATGTTGGAAACTTGAGGTATGACTTGTAATGCGTACGACACCCGATGTGAAGTACATTAGTACATGGCATTTGACAGCTGCAAGGAACACTTATAACAGATTTCTTGTCTTCTAGAGTTTGATAAATGTCACCCTTTGACTTCCAGACAGGAGACCTTTTACTTTGAAATACTACAGTTGTTTTATAGCCTTTTTTGTATGTGTTTTTTCAGTGCCTTGGGATGGTTGTAGGGTTTGATGGGTCTGTGAATCAAGCTAGGCAGTATAACATACAAACATAAAACAGATGCTAAAGGGAATATTATAGCATGCAGATACTTACATATGTATCAATCTTTTGAGGGTTTGCTATAGTGTTTTATAAAAGGGGTTGTTTCAAGGAAGAAAGGCATGAAGATGATGACTAATCAACGTGAAGGCCTCTTTCACAAGAGTGTATGAGTAATACAGATGTGCTTTGCCCAATTGAGTATTGGAGAAGGTTTTATGGCTTGAGCATAACTCCTGTGATGGTTTAGCTACACATTGGCTGGCACTGTTTCTTCTGTGGGTTTTACTTTTGGGGAAATGTGATCTTTTGGGAATATAAATGGTCACTGTTGTCCACCTCTGGGCTACTGGAGAGCTGGGAACTTACAAGCACATCAGGGGTGTGCTTTGAGGAGGGTGGTCTTTGTTTAACCACCTTTTTCTCTCCTCTCAAATGTTGATCTCTGCAGATCTTGAAGTGTTTTGTCAATATCCACCTAAGGTCGGCTTTACATGGGCTTAAGCGCAATTGAATTAATTGAAATGGCTAATTAGTTTCAGATGTGTTCTTTTACCAGCAGAATTCCACAGTGTTTTACAGATATTTGTGCATTGACTTCTGTGGGGGACCCTTAGTGCGGAAAGGCACAGAAAGTTAGAAAATGTGCATGCATGTGAATAAATCCATTGAAATACACGCACAAATATGTCCGTGTGAAGCCACTCTAAGGGCTTCCTCGCATGACTGTATTTGCATGCGTAAAATATTTGCATGCAAAACACAGCGAATGGAACCTATTGATTTTCAATGGGCTCATGCTCATAATTTTTATTTATTTTTTGCATGCACGGAAAAAAGTAGGACCTGCTCTTTCTAAATTTTCCACAGCAAAGGCCCCATAAAAGGTTATGGGAGTGCAGTGTCCCATAGGGTGACCCCAGACACATGGCATATGCTGAGGAGCTAGGAGCGCAAGGTACTGGCTTGTCATGGCAGCACTTACCACGCTCCCTCCTGGAGGGACGTAGCCAAGGCCAGGGTAGCGCTGGGCCTCTTCCGGACACCCCTGGCTTAGGGATACCCAATAGACTGGAGAACAGGGATTGCGGTTGTCATGGGTGACACCACAGTTCGGGTATCCACCAGCATGAACATTGGCGGAGAATAAATGAGCCACAGACAGGAATAGATTGCCTCAGGTCCCTGGGAATGGTCAGGGCCTGGAATAACTTTACTGGGTAAGAACTCCAACAATACAAGGCAAAAATAGACAGCATTCCAAGTGCAGGTAGAGTTATAAATCTATACAGACAGACTTGAAGATGAGTACCTCCACACAGCGATCCTAGAGTTCAGGATGCCTGTGTGTGTGTGATAATTGTAGATGGGTACCTCCATCCAGCGGTCCCAGACTTCAGGACTCTTGGGCGTGAACAATTAAAGACAGAAAGAGTACTTCAGCATGGGGCCTTGAGTAAGAAAACTTAGGACTGAATCACGCTCTCTCTCTGGGGTGGACTCACTCACTACTCTAGCTGATCCTTGTACCCGGGGAAATCCATCTCTTCCATCTTCAACACATGAGGGCTGAAAGTGCCCCCATTTTCCTCTGTGCTTTACTTCCCGTGCTTTACTTTACTCAGAAGATGAAAGACCCGGACTCCTTTCCCGCTCTCAATCACTCACACTTTTAGTCTCTCTCATACCACGTGACAGGACATAAATTGATACATTTACAGACAGTCAGCTCACACTTTACACACATTAACTTCTCATTTGCTGCAGCTGTGCAATACACATAACAGAATGACAAGACCGTTTTGCACAGAGCATCTATGTAAGACATACATGTATGACATTATGGAGGGGGCCAGGAAAGCATGTACTGGGCAACTACAAGAGATGTGGAAATGGAGGGGAAGCTGGAAACACTGCGCAAAATTGCAAGGAAAAGAACATATCTGGACCTCATTAGGCTAATAATTAGCCTTTCAATTCACAGAAAAAGTGTTTTGTGCCCTGCGTGTGCAAAAAGTACAGTACTATGCGCAGACATACTCACAAATCTTAGCTCAAAAACCTTGTTCATCCGCAAATACGTTGCGCTGCGGCGAGCGTTTTTGGCCATAAGGTCACGCATCACACTTGCTTGAAAATCACATTTACATATAAGTGCAAGGTGGTGTTTGTTTGTTTTTTTGGCTCCCCTACAGAATAATGCACAATTCTCACACCATAATCTCCCCAAATTGGAACATGCTGGGATTTTTCGATCTTGCACTATCGGTGTGAGCGAAATACTCATGTAAACTAACCCACTGAGAATAATATTCTCTTTAGGAAGGCTGCCTTGTATCATGAATTGTCTTGGAAACTCAAATAACTGAAGCTTTCCAATATAACAAAAGGAGCAGAAAAGCCAAAAGCTCCATAACTTTATCTTTCAATTGAGAGAGCTCTATGAGGGCTTGTCTTTTGTGTGATGAGCTGTAGTTTTTATTGGTACTGTTTTTGGGTACATGTGGTCTTTTTGTTCGCCTTTTACTGCTTTCTTTTGGGAGGCATTTTGGCACATAGTGTGTGTGTGTGTGTATGTATATGTATATGTATATATATATATATATATATATATATATATATATATATATATATATATATATTAAATTGTATATTATTCTCTGTGTAGGATAAGTAGTGTGTTCAATTTTATTGTACAGGTCTTTACGATAACAAAGGTCACGGTGATACCACAGGTGTTTTTAATTTTTAATTTTCTTAATTTGTACCAAACAGGTTCAAATGTTTTTCATTTGGGAGGGTGCTGTTGCAGTGGCCCAGTACAACAAGGCCCCTTCTTTAATGGAGTGTATGCTCAGTATTTTGTTGTCCGTGTCTTTCATGTTGCAAGAATGGTGAGCATTGCATAGCTGCAGCACTGAAAGAGTTAAATGTCTGGTATGTAGATGACTGTCTGGTTTTGTATCGTTTTGTCTGTCACGTGATGATGCTTGGGTTATGTGTTCTGAGTCTGTGCGGGAATAGAAGTCTGTTCTGAGTTCTGCTAGAGAGAAGAGTGCAAGGCAGCGGTCTGTGGGTACCTTCAACCCACAGACACAGAATGGAGGAGGATGAGAGGATGGCCTAGCAAATGTGGGGACTTCTACTCCCCAGCGGTTCTGCAGCGTATTCCCGTCCGTGAATGTGAAACCAGTAGAGAGAGAAAGAGTAATGCTGTGCCAGGCCAGGACCTACAGATAACTGTGGCTATGGTTTCTCCTGACGCCCCGTGAGTCCTCCCGGTCATATCATTTTCCAAGAAGCTGCTGAATTGTTCTGTTCTTGAAGTTAAAGGGGTTGTCTCGCGGCAGCAAGTGGGGTTATACACTTCTGTATGGCCATATTAATGCACTTTGTAATGTACATCGTGCATTAAATATGAGCCATACAGAAGTTATTCACTTACCTGCTCCGTTGCTAGCGTCCCCGTTGCCATGGTTCCGTCTAACTTCGGTGTCGTCTTGCTTTTTTAGACGCGCTTGCGCAGATGCATCTTCTCCCTTCGGCTGGTCTTGGAAGCATCGGCGTTTTGGCTCCGCCCCCTTGTACGCATCATCGCGTAGCTCCGCCCCATGACGTGTGCCGGTTCCAGCCTCCTGATTGGCTGGAATCGGCACATGACGGGGGCGGAGCTACGCGATGATGCGTACAAGGGGGCGGAGCCAAAACGCCGATGCTTCCAAGACCAGCCGAAGGGAGAAGATGCATCTGCGCAAGCGCGTCTAAAAAAGCAAGAAGACACCGAAGTTAGACGGAACCATGGCAACGGGGACGCTAGCAACGGAGCAGGTAAGTGAATAACTTCTGTATGGCTCATATTTAATGCACGATGTATATTACAAAGTGCATTAATATGGCCATACAGAAGTGTATAGACCCACTTGCTTTCGCGAGACAACCCCTTTAAGTGAAATGACCAGTCGCCTGTCTGGTTCCCGAGGCTGTGTCTTAAACTGTACCCGTGTGTGTGTGTGGATTTACTCGCTCAGCTAGGGATCCCCCCACAGAAGCTACACAGGAGAGGATTTACTCCATCATCCAGGAATCCCTGTTGTGGAACAAATGGTGATGTCACGAGATAAAACAGAACAAAGTAATTGATCACTTGGGTTCCCCTTTATTAATTTGCCCTTGGACGTGTCACCGGTTACCCTCTGTGTGGGAGACTGTAGAGCCACGGTGACAAGGCCAAACTCTACCCCTCTGTCTCCTAGGCCGTGGCCCACTCCTTGGTCACTGCACTGTGACCCCCAACAATTCCGAGAACAAAAGGAGCAGCTTGGCCTTAGTCTTAGTCTGTGCATGGTGGCCACTAACCACTATCCATGAGAACTTCTAATATGTCTATGAAAGTACAGGTTAAGAGGGCCTCCAGCTGAGAACCCCTCCAGCAAGATCACTGATCGACATTACTGTGCACACTGGGGGTTGCAGGTACTTCAGCGGTTACAGGTCGGGGATTTACCGATTATGGGAACTGGTGTGAGAACAGGCAGTTGCAGGGTTCCCCCACACCTCTTCCCAGCTGCTTTGGATTAACTAGAGGTGGCCACAATCTTCCAGAAATGGAATCATTTATTGAACTTGGCACACAAGCTTTCACCCTGAACTTGCTCTCGGGATGGTGCTGAGCGGTTGCTGAAGACAGGGTTACCCGGCTGAAATGGGTCCTTTTTGACTGGCACAGGCCTGCTGTACTCTGTGCACTTGCATGCTTCCTTGGCTTCTTCTCTACTGCTGAGTTTCCAGTTAGCGCCTCTTATATCACCTTCACGTCACAGTCTGGGACAGCACTGTCCATCACAGCACTGACATCTGGAGGGCGCAATACATATAAACCAACAACAAACAGTACAACATTGCAGCACTCCATTATGAGCCCCTTTTTACACAGCTGCCATCTCCTTAAACTGTATTAAGTAAATGTGCATTGCAAAACTCTCCAAATTTTCAATCGCCCTGCAGCACCACTCCGTGTCAAAAGAGTAATTGCAAAAGTGGTATTGTATTGCAGCCCAAAACACCATTCTGATAAAACATCCAAAGCTGCTCAAGAATTTTTAGTTTTAATGTGAATGTATTAGCTATGCTGTGTGTGTGTGTGTGTGTGTGTGTGTGTGTGTGTGTGTGCGCGTGTGTGTGTATTCTACACATACCTAATTACACGCACAATATATACGCATGCGCACATACACACAATTCATTACATATATATATATATATATATATATATATATATATATATATATATATATATATATATACACACACACACAGTGGCCCAGTAAATCTATTCCTGGCCCCCTCCATAATGTCCTACATGTCATGTCTTGTGTTGGTGCGCTGTGCAGAAGTGTCTCGCCATTATGTTATATGTATTACACAGCTGCAGCGTATGATGGGTTAATGTCTGCAAAAGCCTGGGGATTGCCTGTAAATGTATCAATTTATGTCCTATCACATGGTATGAGTTAGGCTATAAATGTAAGAGCAGGTAAGAGTCGAGTCTTAAGTCCATTCTTCAGAGTGCCAGCCACATGGGGGTACCTTCAACCCTCATGTGGTGAAGAATGGAGGAAGAAGAGAGGTTCCCTAAAAGTGCATGTTCCGGAGATGAGAGGAGTGAGCCCCGTTTGAAGAGCGAGTGAGAGAGCATGAGCAAGAAGCAGGTGCCGAATCCTAGATGGCGGTCTTCAAAATGGACGTCATTTTATTGGCACGGCCTAACAGATTTTCCCCTTCTCCTGCAGCTTAAATGCAAAATTGGATCACTGTTTGCCAAACCATTTTCAATCTCTATGGGTGTTTCCACACTTTTGAGACCTCCTTGTATATTAAGAACTTATGTGTGTCATACAAATATGCGAGATTATATTTTACATACAGTAAGGGTTGTTTTTTTTTCTTTTGTGTTTGACTTACCCCACAGCTTTCCCTTTTTTGACTGTCTATTAGCTTAACTTGAATCGCTTCCAGTTTAAAAAAAAAAAAGCCTGACTGTATTATATACATTTTATCTTAATTTCCATTATAGAAAGAAATGTATAACAGCAGTTTAATGGCTGACAGATGTTTGGGCTTTACTTTGGGCAAACTTTCCAATAACGTAAAATTCAAGTTTTTGGAATTCTATTAAAAAAAAAAGTTCTATAACATTTCACAAATCATTTCACTTTATTCAAAGGAGGAAATCTAAGCCGTGTAGCTAATGGTTCACATTCAATTCAACATTAGCATAGTTTTCGGATGATGAAAATCGTTGAGTAGAGTTGAAACCTTTCAGTGCATTTTCTTTGGGGCAGCGGGGTCAAATCAGCACAAGTAGTTTTAATGATTTCTCTCTTCCCAAGTAAATGAAAGTTTTGGCATTTTCAAGTACAATTCCATTTTTAGTAATGGTACTGAAATGGGGAATAGTTAATGAGTTTTAAGGATAATAAAATTATCACTCATTCCTTTTTTATGACATCTTTGCTTTTATTTATTTTTCCTTTTCCGTTCCATATAAAACTTTGCACATGAGAGCGTGTGCTACCTTTCTTAGACACCGAGGAGGGGGTCTGCTGCTGAAACCGCCAACAATCAGCAAAACCCCAAACCCCCCCCCCCCCAAATAATTCCTCTATGAGGAACTTCCCAATGTTCAGGTCTCAATACGCGTTGGAGTTTTGGGGCATTTTTTGGCTTCCGTAGTAAGTCTACATGATGTCAGCCCCAGCCCGCAGTGTTGGTGCATGCAGCCGCTACCGGCTGGAGTGACTGCAGCTCACACTTGTGCTATCTCTGTACTGCTGGTTTTTACCTTCTGCTCCCTTCCTCAACCTGCTGCTGTTGGGTGAGTTTTTTTACATTGATACATTGTTGTTTTTACATTTATTGCTACTTTTTTCTTATAATTTTTAACATTGCTATATTGCCTTTTTGTACTCCATCCTGCTGCATCCTCTATGCCCTCTTCTTGGTTGTACTTATAGGCACATTCATCAAGTTTAGCATACCGTTTGTATATTATTGTTTTTGCATTGCATTTATTTTGGTAGGCTGGGGTAGTGGCCCACTTACGGTTGCAGCTACTTGTTTTATACTTCTGGCCAGGGTTATACATACATATTCAAATGTCATACATGTACACTGCATTGTCAGAATGGCAGTGACACTGCAGTAGAAATAAAAACCATACACAGTTCACATTGTAATCAATGGATGTAAATGACTTATCATTGTAAACATGGATAAGTTGGGCAGACAGGTAGAATTAGTGTGTGTGTGTATATTATATAGTCTGTGTGTGATATATATCTGTGTGTGTGTGTGTGTGTATATTTTATATTATATATTTTATATTTTTTTCTTCTGTCCAATAAATGAGGATCCTGCATAAATTGTAAAATGGTGTTGAGTGATACAATATTGGTAAAATGCAGCAGGCACAGTAATGTGGGATGAAAAGAAAATATATAAAAGGTCCCTGAACCAGTAAGTGTAGTTATGGCAAGTTTTTATGAGTCTCTGTACTTTCTCTGCCGATTTTTGTTTCTTCTTGTACAAGCCTAGACTCATAGGTTCACTCTGACGTGACGTGGTACCTGATCTTCATGTTGTAGACCTGCTCTTGCCTTGGCATCACATTCTGACACATGGCGGCCCCAGTGTAGTGGCACTGTTCCATGGCTGGGTTTTTTCCTGCTGTGCAGTCCCAATGCTTGTCTTGGTGCACAACAGGAGATGACTGATTGGCCAGATTCTGCCACTCCGCACAGGCAATTATTAGCTACTACAGTTTTGGGACTTCTCACATGCTGCTAGTCCACCACAGCAACCCACCTCCTCTTCCTGCTCTCCCAGTTGGCACTGCTTCTTTTGGAAGAGAAACTTCCTCCCTCAGCTACTGATTCAAGCCAAAGGGCAACTAATGGTTACAAGCATATCGGTCTCCACCTGACAAATTACAATCTTTAATAAAAACTAGGCCAAAATGCAGAAGCAGTGTGTGAAAAAGTAAGTACACCCTTGCTGCTTCCATATGAATTTATAAGAAAACTAGCAGCCAGGTGCTGCTAATCAAATGCCTTTGATTAATTGATCAGTAGCAAGTATGACTATCTCCTATAAAAGTTTTGGCATTTTGCTGCTCTGGAGCATTCAGGTTTGTTAACACAATACCAAAGAGGAGAGACAAGTTAACATCAACATAAATATATTTTTTATTTTGCATAGTTCACACTGCTAATCATACCATAAGAATAGTTCCTTATTGTACATTGAATTACACACCAGATGCAAACCCATGAGCCTATGTGTATGTGGCTATAATAGGGGTCTGGTGGGCCTTTGCAGTTTTGTGTTTGTACATTTTGCTAGTAATCCTTTACAACTCCTTTAAGTATTATGCCTCCTGTGCTAGTGGAGGGCCAAAGAAATGTGAGGAGAGACTACTGCTTAGTGCAGATGAAGCCAGCAAAAGCTCTGGCAAGCATATAGGTGTGTATCAGCTGGAGGGAAGTGGGTGATGCATATGGAAGGAGAGAAAAATTGAGTTAGCACAGTGGTGCGAAGTGTTGTGCTGTGTGAGCCTGAAGGTGTAGTTTGTCTCCAAAAAGAGTATCAGTCTTCGATGGAGTAGCCAGAGGATATATTGACTAACTGGGAAGTACCGGTGATCCCAAGAAGGTCTCCTCACCTTTCCCTGCCCTAAACGTAGCACCTTGTAAGAAGGCAAATAGGAATTGTGCCTGTTATCATAAAAGACTGTTTCCAGTTAGTTTGAGAGAAGTTAAGTTACTGTTGTGTTTTTGCCTACCATGCACCCAAGGTGTAGAGTGCCCGGCAAGGCCCGCGATGAGGCCTTTGTCCAGAGGTTCCCCATACTAACCTCCTGTTATGCAGGATTCCACAGTCTCACCCCACTGGTAAGTTGATCACTGATCCTGGTAAGAGGCCACCTCTTCATATTTCCTCCCTTTTATAGTACTTACAAGAGTTGGAACTTGGATAACATGGCATGTGTTTGGGATCATTGCACTTTTTTTTTCCCCATGTGGATTCTGTATGAGTTCATGATAAACCTATCGTACCTCCTTATAAAATTGGTGGTACACAGAGGCACAATATATGCCACAAAGAAATCAATGGACTCTGTATTATGGATCCATATTACAACAGTGTGTATGGGCCTGTAGTCAAATTTTGACTACAAATATTCCAACTCATCACTTGGGATTTTACTACTAATGCAATGTATTTGTAGTAAAAACTATACTTGACTGGCACTGGTTCAGCACTACAGGTCTCACTGATAAAAAAAAAAATGTCTGTCTATCCCATTCCACAAAGATTTTTATTTCCCCCTAACATTAAATGACTTCTACAAGAGCCCAGCTGGAGGTCATTAGCTGATTATTATTTATATTTTTTTTGAAATTTTGAATAACCCCATTATACAACATAATGGAATAAATTATCACTTCCACTATACTCATCATAATCCGTGCTGCATGTTTTTCCATTTGTCACAAGTCAGACTCTAATGTGACCACATGAAAGATTTGTGTCCTTTGATATTAGGCCACACTAAGATGTGATGGAATTGCTTTGGATGTGCGATATACAATACATGTTGAGGTTTTTAACACCTTATCACCACGTAGCATTTTGTTGCAGAAATGTTAGTTTTTCACTGTGAACTTTACCTTTTGCAAAGAATAAGGTGAAATCTGCAACAAAATCGGTCAGAAGTCCCCTATGTGTATACTTAAAAGGGTTGTCCAGCAGAAGTGAAAAATGGCCTAAAACTATGGGCGGGATCAAAATAATAAAGTAACTCACTAATTTCCCCAATGCTTCACTCCCCAGTGGGCTCCTCCTACTTCTTGGTTGTGCATTGCCATGAAGGCCAGTGATTGGCCACAGTGGTCATATGCCTAGATGACGTGGTCATGCAAACTGGTGACAGGAGGTGACTGGAGAAGCATGAGAACATTGCATCCAAAGCATCGGTAAGTTACTTAAAGGCCACCGCCAAATTTAGGCTTTTTTTTGTCCTCTCTGAGGACAACCCTTTTGAGATGAAGACCATTTCACCGGGTGTTGCCATGTCTTGAATCACAATGAAAATCCAATTATTCTCATGGATGTCCTGTTATGGGTCCTTAGAAACTGAGCAAGAGTTAGAAAGAAACTTGTTGACCTTAAACGTACGGTATCTAGTTACAAATCAGTGCTTTTGACTGATGAAAAAGGTAAGGAGTCTGAAAACCTTCCATTCATTTCCAGGAAAGAGTCCCAAAAGAGTTATGCCGCTATCTTTTTAGAATGAATGGGTGGCTGTAGACTGTGTGTTGCTTATGGCTTGAGTGGTTACAATCTTGAGCTTTTGAGCATTGAAGCCGTCTAAACTTCCCATGCAACTTGTTTACATGGTGGATTGCTACACACTGAAAACCACCTATATTTAGATTTCTAAGGGTCTCTGATTTTGTGGTCCAACCTATATTGCGGTCACATAGCTTAAAAGAACATCAAGCCAAGATGTTTAACCCCTTAGATTCTGCATAGATCATTAACGGCAACCTCTACAGTATTTACACAAAAGGGACCATTATGTTTTGTGTCTAATATGCCCTAAGATGCTAATTGTCGGTGACCTATAATATAGCAGTATCTCAACATTATAGAACCAAAGATTGTATATATTTTTAAACCCCTCCCAAAAAATAAAGGTTAATAAGTTCATTATTAACAAAAGGTACCAATGAAATCTACAACTCCTCCTTCTAAAAACAAACCTACAACTACATTGGCTAAAAAAAGGGAAAAACTAAAAATCCTAGTTTTTGGAATACTACATTCTGAAGGCCTACAATGGGTGGTGTCCTTTAGTTGGTTAAAAAAAAAAAGCTACCTCCAAATGGAGACAATAGAGGGATATGTTTTATATTTAGAAAGTACTCTATGAATCGACAAATGAGGAGCATATTTTTTTCGAGATGACCAGTTTGTTTATAAATCATATGGAGCCTTGATTTCCTTCACAACATAAAACACCGGGCGTTGAAAACTTGATGAAAAGCAGCACACGTCAAGTCTACATTGTAGCAGTGAAAGTTGTGAACTGATGCATAACTAAGCATTTTAGCTGGAGGATTAGGGGACTGGTAATGTTGGCCTTCTGGTTTTCAGCATTGCCCAGACACAGTCAAGTTTACGAAGAGGACGGCTCAATATGGTGGTCACTGAGCGCAGTTTATGACACAGAAAACCCTATAAATAAATGATTCAGGAGGAGCAGCTATCTCCTAAGAAGCCAAGAAGAGCACGCACAGTACCCTTCTGAATGTACTCTTATAAAATTAAACCCTTGCCTACTATAAAGAGGCATTCACATGATTTATATTGCTAGGCTGTCATAACATTATGATCAGTTGGGCTCCAGCCATCGAGACCTCTGTCAATCCAGAGAACGTATTAACAAAATCTCTTTGATAGTTGCCACCAATGGCTGTGCTGAGACAACTCCTTTAGGTCATCCTCTTAATACTTGATTGACCGCCCTCTTTTCTTGTCTGCAGATATTTTTCATGGAATACATTGAACAAAATGCTGTGAACATGGCTTGAGCTGCCCATACACATGAAAGTTTTGCAGCCAAACAATCTTCTGTGGGATCATAGTATGAATGATCCCACCAGCAACGTGACAGACTAAACGGGACAACGCATAACACGGTTAAAGTAAATGTAAAAGGGCACATTGGGTTTTTGTGGAAAAATGGCAAATGATTGGCCATTTATGTCATACTTATGTTTTCGGTTAACCATGGGCAACATATTCCAACATGATGGAATACATTTTTGGCAGACTATTCTCTGTTATCCATCACGAATGATCACAAGTGATGGCTGCTCAAAAATTGCCAAAATCTGCCATTTCAGGTCACTTTAATCTCATGTGTATGGACAGCTTCAGAGATCAACGTGATTGCTTCATGCAATTATTGCAGATTTTTTGGCTTCACATCTTCTATTCTAAACAGCCTGAAGCTTTTCTATACAATTTAAGATGGTATGAGTTTGCTTATTACAGTAGTCTAAATTCCTGAATTAATGGAACTAGTTTAAGATGATGTGCTTTGTGACATGGTTCATTTCTGTGCTAAAAGTAGACCTTGGAAGAAGAGATGTCCATGGTCACCATCAATACCTAGCTAAGCTATGGTAACACCAGCCTGAACTATTGACACACAACTGGATGCATTTATATGGTTGATCCATATTGTGACCCTAACATCTGCAAAGTACATCAGAAATCAAGGCTCTTCAGACTAGGCAACTTTTTTTCCAGTCCTTATCTGCCCACTTTTGGTCAGCCTGTGGAAACTTTAGCCTTATTTAATGTTCTTGGATAACCGGAGTATAAAGTGGTGGGATCTTCTGCTGCTGTATTCCATCTAATGCATAGTTCAATGTACACTGTGTTGAGAACAATGTAATATGGTTTAGTTTCTTCTAGACATCTTAAACTGCTCGTCTTGATGCGTATTGAAAGAATTTGGTTTGCATGCCATTCTCGGTATACAATTGCAATGTTCTATGATGCATATTTCTCAGATAATAGTATGTTAGGCTTAAAGACATCTATCCATCCAGTTCAGCCTATTATAGCCCCCTCGCCCACCCCATAATGTTGATCCAGAGGAAGGCAAAAAACCCAGTGAGGTAGCTGTTTGCCTCATTTAGGATAAGAAACAAATTCTTTCTGACTCAAAGTCTGGCAATCAGAATAATCCCCAGATCACCGACCCGCCTGAAGTAATCAGTGATATAACATGTAATACTGTTATGCTCAAGAAAGGTGTCCCGGCCCCTCCTGTACTCTTGTAGTGAGTTTGCCATCATCACGTCCTCGGCCAGAGAGTTCAAAGTCTCACTGCTCTTACAGTAACGAACCCCCCCCCCCCCCCCCCTTGAGATCACATTTCCCTGTTAAGATGTTTGACCTAAATATTTAAGGCTATTTTCCTATTTTCCATCTTCATTGGAATCTCTGTAGGGAGCCCCAGATTTCATCATGGTTGATGAGAAGAATAGCGCAGCATGCAACTCTAGTCTTCCTCTAAAAACAATGGACAACTTAATTGAACACAGCAGTCTCCATTTTAAATCAGTAGAGTCCGGGTGCCATTGGTGTCCATTGTGCATTGGATCTGGCACTGCAACGTGGCTTTCATTAATAATGGAAACCACAATGGAGATGTGAAGCCTTACTGCATCATAAACTGATTTGTCCAAAGCGCATCCTATTTAAGAGCTATCAACAAATTTTTTTACCACATTCAGGCATATTTGTGTAAAACCTTTCATAAATCAATCGAAGTCTAACATGACCAGGTTAGAATTACAGATTCCGCAATCAGTGGATGTTCGGCACCAAAACGTAAGCATTAAAAGACATGTGTTTTCAAATTTACCTTCATAGTCGCAGATACGAATTGTGTATTCCACAAGTGGAAGAAAGGTCGCAGCATGCTCTATTTTACCATGGAATCCGTGCGGCCGGTCTCCATTCATGTCAATGGCAGCATGCAACCTGCAGCCCCTTCACAATTAACCTTGCGCATGGGCTGCAGGTACTCGCATTATTGCTAAGCGGCACCGCTGGAAATGAAAAAAGAAAAACTCTGCCTCCGCAGTCATGCGCAGTACAATTAATTGCTGCATGCAGGGTCACCGGCTGGGCTGACAGCTGGAATCTGCTGCAGGCTTTCCTCATGCGGAATCCAACCTGGTCGTGTGGACCTGGCCTAAAGGTGCCGAGACCCGATCAACAACTGTAAGACAATTGTTCACTTACAGCTCTTGCCACACATGAATATTCAGCTCTGCTGATGGTTTGTGTCTTAAGGCGTTAAGCTGCAGTGAGACAGCTCTGTTAGTGGCTCCTCTTGGAGAGCAAAAGGACTGAGGACTGAAATTCAATGTCGCTGATCTTTCTTTTTTCTTACCGCATCTGTTAAAGAAAAAAGTTGAGTGGCCCCCATACAGATTAGAGAGTCGTCCCGCTCTGCCATTGTTGGCAGTTTCAGGCTTCCAAACTCTGGGTATGGAGCTCATAAGTGAACTGTGTGCCAGTGTAGGTGTGACATGTATTTAGGGGCGTAAGTCTCTTAATATGTATGTCACATCTGGTGGCACCTCCATGCGTTAGACTAAAATATATGCCAGCTACAAGCTGGCATAAGTTTCAGTTCTAATTTACTCCAGTTTTTTGACAAATTATAATAAATCTGATGGGCTCTTTTTGTCTAACCTGACAAATGTTTAGAAAAGTGGAAAAGGTCGGCATACAAAGCCAAAAGTTGCAAAATATGGCATATAAATCTTCAGGAAGGTACCCTGCCACTTGGAATTTGTCCTACCCTGTTTTATACTATAAATTAGTGTTCATTATAGGCATTTTGTCCTCAATTCACAGAGCCGAGCCGTGATGGCCTCTCCCGACTCACAGCAAGATTGACCGCTCTCTCCCTATAAACAAAAGGTGAGAAATCTGTCAATCTGCATGACGTGGGCAGGGAGAAGCCGGAACGATCTGCCTCCGTGACTCGAAGCTCAGGTCCAAGTCAAACTTCATGAACCTAGTGACAGAATCCCTTGAACATTTTCATCAAATGGAGAGGCACAGGGTAAACTCCCCGCTTGCTCTGACAGTCTCTGGCTAGACACTTGCAAGTTAGAGAGGACATTGCTGTTAATGAATTAATGCATGTGCACTACCAGAACTGAGGAGTCGATACACCTGGTTGTGAGAAAATTTTCCCTTGTACTACTTATTTTAAGTATGATACATAAGTCCCAAAAAAAGAACACGGTCGGTCCATCGCTTTTTTTTTTCTTTCTTTCTTCTATTACTTACCTTTTTAACGATTTTTTTTTTTTTTGCTTTTTTGTTTTTCTCGTCTTGTTGGGATCAGAGCCGTACATCAAAGCCGCACTATAAACATTCTGCAGTTATTGAACCTTAAGGCTGTAGTTTTAGATGTAAAATCTCCAATTACTCACATTCTTGTTTAACCTTTTATGACTGTGCAAGCAATCATGAGAAAATGTCACACTTCCAAAGTGAGCAGTAGTGCAAAAAGAAAAAAACCCTGACAATATATGGGCTAAACATGTCATTTAAAGAACCAATGATTTTTAAAATGTTTTTGAAGTGAAAAACTGGCCCCAGCAGCACAGAATTCGGGTAATGATCGCTCTCGTCGCTATTCACACACTTAGGGGATCTTCCTTATTACTGTCTTCTAGGCTATTGTTCTCACAGACGTTCACTTGCTATGATTTATTATTTTTTAACTCTGAACATCAGAAACCTGCCAAAGTTCAAAGCATATTTGACACTAATTGTATATTACTATATATTTTGATAGGCATGGCTTCAGATGTCTGTATTGCTGTCTTGGTCTGTGTCTCTCCTTCTCTTAGCTCAGGGTCCTTAAAGTGACCTTCCAGTCATGAGTTAAAAATTGATAGGCAGGTCACTACCTATGGGGGATGTTTACCTGCTATTTAGTTTACCTCAATTCTTGCTTCTTAGTTGCTTTTTTAGCTGAGCTCATTTAGGATTGAGTCGTGATCTGTGAGTACAGCTATAATACTTAATATTAAGTAATCTCGGCCACACCCCCTGTCTAATCATTAGTTTCAGCTGCTAATGAGGCTGTCTGATCTAATGATATGGGATGTCTGACTGCTTCAGATTGGGCACTAGAACTATAGCTACATATCATAACTTTGTACTAATAGAGCTGAAAAGTAGCCAAGCAGCAAGATCTGAGACAAACTAAATGACTGGTAATTATCTTTAATAGGCAAGGCTGAGACAAGGTGGTTTGGTGTCCTAGGCCGATTGTACCCCCTCCCGCAACCCCCAGAATAAATACATTATCTTACTCTCTATTGAAAGATATTTAAACACATTTTAAGAGAAATCCATACAGGCAGAATAAATATTTAATCTGGTGACTCATTTTTCTTCTTCTTTTGGCCCAGACCATCCTGGCAATTTCTCCCGAAGACTGCAGAGTTTGCTGCTAACACATCTTTGGCCAAGGGCATTGCTATAGTAGCTGCAAAAGTAGCAGTCTCTCATCAAGTTGTGGAGCCTGATGGGGCCCAAGGGCCACACTGCCACAAAAGTCAGCAGTATTATAAATGACACATGCTAGCTGGGAGCCCTGTTGCAGATATTGCAATGGCACCCAGATCAGACCACATAATATAGACACCATAATTAACATAGTCCTAGTTCTGACCCCATAATGAAAAGGGCTCTACTCTCTTGAAGCCATGCCAGGAAAAATAGCTCCCCTTCAGTCCAGGTGTCACCCCCTCCCCTCTGTGAATGCTTCAGTTCTCTGAGTCGTCCTATGTTGCCAGTTCTGCGCCACATCCTTACACTGACCCACATGATGTCCTGACGTGAACAGCATCGAAAATCAATGCATGCAACATAAGTGCCGGGAGCAGAAGAGGACCAGTGGGAGTTGAGGAGCATACCAAAGATGCTCTCAGGGATTCCTGTAACAAGGAGAGCTTCCATCGTTGATGAAGGCACTCATTGTATATAAAGTTGTGTTCCTTAAAAAATAAAAAAAAATTACCAATGAATTTGTGTCCTCCCTCATACTAGGTGGCTGCCTACCCTGTATTCCAGCCCTACTTGTAGCTACTAAATGGAGGGTCGTTTTGAAAATGCAATATAATATATATTAGTATTTTATTACTAATATATAAACATTACAGTTTTTATTTTAGTTCATTATCAAATTGAGTTATAATTAAAATTATTCACTTTTGTTGACTTGGGCAATAAAATGGCAGAATTTTTGATAAAAATAAAACTTGAAAACCGATTTGGGATTCATATTGGATGAAAGGACATTCATTTCTACGGACCCCCAAATATTATTGTAAAGTTCTCCTAATAAAGCACTTTACAAGGGAATGCCCAGCCACTTTTTTTTTGCGTTGTGCTTTTATAGTTGCGCCTTCTTAAATTCTTTCTAAATTTTAATGGACCGCGGTTTTGTTCTGTAAAGTGAATATTACAAATGAATGTAGATCAAACAATACAGCGAAAGGAAATTATTTTCCTAAGTGAAACGTCTATGTAAAATGTTATATCTAAATTACTTTTGCAATTTTAAACATTTATTTGCTGTAAATGCCTTTCATATGTGTCTGCTGTGTGAAGTGTTTATATGCAGAAATTGTAAAGTTAAGTTGACTCTTTTGATTTGTTTTACAGTATTTCCTTACAAGACGTTTTGGTAATGTTCTGACTGTTGTGGTGTTATGCTTGCTCTGGGTAGCATTAAGACCTCAATCTGGACCTGATATGTATACAGCAATTTTTGTGGGTTTTTATATTTTTACTCCTTTACCTACAGCATGGCCTTTGCCTGGTATTAGTGCTATGTTACCCTCATTGCTAACACAGCTCCGTCCTATTTGGAAAGGTAATGTATCACTCAATTTATTAGTCAATGTTTTAGTCCTGTGGGCTGTGTCTGGACCCTTCTGCAAAACCTAGTCGCGCCCCTTCTATAATAGCGCATTTCTACTATAACCTGCCCCACCAATGTGAACATAAGCTTAATTTTTTGCTTTTAGACCTGCTTTAGAGCTTTTTTTGATTCACAAGGAGACTTTATAATTGATGATGGCTGTAAGGTCTTGATGTGTTATATGTGTAGGGTTGGTCATTATTAGAGATGAGCGAACGTGTTCTAAACGAACACTAACGCACCCAGACACCGGCTTTACCGAGGACTTCAGTGTCCGCGCGTAAAGATTCGGCTGGCGCCGGGGGGCGGGGAGAGGCGCGGCGGCGCGGGCGGCAGCAGCGGGGAACAGGGGGGAGCCCTCTCTCTCTCCCTCTCCCCCCCACTCCCCGCCGCACCCCCCCGCGCTGCCACGGCGACCCCCGAACTTTTTTCGCCCGAGCACGGAATTGCTCGCAAAGTTCGGTGCTCGGGCGAAAAGGGGCGGAGCCGAACACGTTCGCTCATCTCTAGTCATTATATCATCATTCTGTGCTGGTCCTCTAGTCAGTGACTGTAGTGCTCTGTGTATGTATAGTAATATATACATGCTGGTGGTGGTTTTCCCTTTTTCCCTATTCATGAGCGAGAACGCTGAGGCGTAAGATTGCTGCGCTTGCATGTTTTAATTTGTGGGACATACAAAAGTTTATGAAAGTGCCAAGTGCTATTAAGGAGTACCTGCACTTCCACTTTGAAGCCTTACTGCCCCATTGGCCATTTTTGGCTCCTTCCGGCAGCTGAAGACGGCCCCTTATAGTACTATCTTGCCATACTTTTTATCATGTATTTTTTTTTTTTTTCGAGCGGGACACCGATTTGAAATGGCTAATTCGCGGATGTGTCTTATTAGGTCCAGATGTGTTCTTTTTCCAGCAGAATTATGCAATGTTTCACACATCATCTTGTGTATTGCGTGTGCATTTTCACCTCCTCACCTCCCCATTGATTCCTATTGGGGGCTTTGGTGCGTTAATACGCAGAAAGATAGGGTGTGTTCTATCTTTTTTTTTTTTTTTTTTTTTTTGCACCGGCACAATGTGCACTCAAACATGCACATGTCAATGAACCCATTGAAATCAAGTTCTATTCACTGCGTATTGCATGGGCAAATATGTCCGTATGAAGGCAACCGTAGCGGGGTCTGAGCTATTGAGGCTGTAGTAGTGTAAATAGCTGCTGCATAGCCTAAGACACAGACTGACAGAGGATGAATTTCTGTGATCAGGCCTACTCCTCTCGACACCTGAGCTGCAGAGGGCCATGGCAGGTAAAGTGCGTGCAATGCATGTAGTTGGGGGCTGAAATAATGGCGGGTGAAGGGAGAAGTCTCCGGCCAGGGAGTTATAGCTGCGTTAATGAGAAATTGATCCACAATAGGCTACAGTAGTAGCAACAGACACTGAGCCAATACCAAGGCTAGACTCACATGGGCATTTAGTAAACACGCTGTGATATTAACACAGTGTTTTACAGCATTTTCGAACAGTGTTTTCAAGCGCGTTCAACAGCATTTTTAATGCAAACCATCATTGCAATGGCTGATGTGTTGCGTTAAAAATCGCTGAAACGCACTAGAACAGGCAGCGTTACAAATGCCGCGCTTAAACACTTGTCTGAGAAGCCCCGTTGAAATCAATGGAAGCTCACTACAGCATGTTTAGCGGGCGTTCTAAACGCAGTATAAAACACATTTCTGAGAATGACCTAAAGGAGCCCCTCCAGTCAACCACTGTGAATATGTTATTAACAAAGAGAATGTGATGTAACACAAGTTTTGTGCAACTTCTAATGGAATGCGGAAAGTTCTGATTAAAGTTGAACTGTTTACACAATACCTGTCTGCGACGGCTGTCATTCAAATTTTTGCAGCCCTTGGCCAATTCCTTCACCTATATGAGAATGAGAGTTGAAGAAGGCCTCTCTTGGTCTGGCAAAAGAACCTGTGAAGAGGGGGCAGCTGTGTTCCAGTTCGCACCATGCTCTTAGTAAAACCTGAACTGGACACACCTCACCATAGGCAATCATGGCCGCTGCATGGACTGACACTATGGCATGTATGTCTTTGTAGTGTTGGGCTATAATACAAGCTGCAAACAATCAGAATACCTCTGGACACATGTGAAACACTCACCTGACAGCTTAGCTGAATCCTTTTAAAAGTAGTGTACTGGGCAAAAGTTATAGGCAGGTGTGGAAAAAATGCTGCGAAGTAAGAATCCTTACTAGAAATCTGAATAATTTAACAATTAACAAAATGCAAAGTGACTGAAAAAAAGAGAAATCTAAATCAAATCAATATTTACTGTGACCGCCCTTTACCTTCAAAAACTTGCACAAAGTCAGGGATTTTGTAGGATTATAGACAGGTATATGATTAAGCAATTATACTAAACAGGTGAGAATTATCATTTTCATTTGTAGGTAGAAACAGCTGTGTAGGAGGTTTCAAACTGTGTGAGGAACAGCTAAGCTCTGCTATGAAGGTGAGGTTGTGGAAGACAGTTTCATGTCACAGGTCATATACCATAGCAAGACTGAAAACAGCTACCGGACACAAGGTAGTTATATGGCATCAGTAAGGCCTCTCCGAGGAAAAATTTCAAAGCAAACTGGGGTTTCAAGATGTGCTGCTCTAGCTCTTTTGAAGTAGTACAAAGAAACGGGCAACGCTGAGGACCATGGATGCAGTGGTCAGCCAAAGAAGCTTAGGGCAGCAGATGAAAGACACATCATGCTTACTTCCCTTCAAAATCAGATGTCCAGCAGTGCCATCAGCTCAGAATTGTCAGAAACTAGTGGGACCTGGGTACACCCATCTACTGTTTGGAGATGTCTGGTAATAAATGGTGGTCATGGTAGAATCGCTGTCAAAAAGCTAGACCTTCAATGTGGGAACAAGGTGAAGTGACTCAACTATGCATAAAAACATTAAAAACTAGCTTCAGCGTAAAGAAGAACAAGGAGTCCTGAAAGCAATGATATGACTCTGCAGAGCCTCGATCTCACATCATCCAGTCTGTCTGGGATTACATGAAGAGACAGAAGGATTTGAGCAAGCTACATCCACAGAAGATCTGTGCTTAGTTCTCCAAGATGTTTGGAACAACATCCCTGCCAAGTTCTATCAAAAACGCACAAAAATACGCGTTTTTTGCGCCAACAAAATGCACTCATGTGAATGAAGATTGAAGTCAAGGGGTTCAAGGGGTTCTATTAACTGCGTATTACGCATACAAAATTTGCACTTGTAATATGCAGTGCAAATACGCTCACGTGAATAAGCCCTAACACTTCTATTTTTGAAAGCACTCTTACTTTACAGCATTTTTTCCACACCTGCCTAACACTTTTGCACAGTACTGTACTAAAATGGATTGCAAGTCAAGAGTTTACTAGGTCTTCTAAATCTGGTTTTAAAGCTACAGCACACTGATATATCCTTCTCGCTCTATATATGATATAGTATAGAGTGTTTAAGACCTTTTGTGGCTCCCTGGTTAAGAGATAAATGCAGCGCTACGTAGATGCGGGTTTTGTCCAGCAGAGAGCTCTGCATGGCGGGAGTCTCAGTTACTGCAGCTGTCCCTATAGTGTTACATCCCACACATAAAGGAAAAGCATCCTTGCATCTGTTAATTCGCAATCACACGCTCTGTTGACATTGGTCTGGATTAAGTCTGTCTCTTGGCCAGCAGCGGGGCAGTCTTTTAGTGAAATAAGGGAATGAGATAGATCATGCTTAAAGCTTTACGTAGAGGTTTCAGGATGGTGTTTATGTGACGTCTTTCTGGTTAGTTTTTTTTTTTTCCTCTTTTTTTAATTAATAGGACCATCTGATCAGGAGCTCAATGTTGTTAGTATTTACAGGGGAGGATGATCTGCTACTTATTTCTCCTCAGCTCCCGCCCCTTCACTTTTTAGTTCTAGTCAATTAAGATTAGAGATGTGATCTGTGACTATAGTTTAGCTGCAGTGCCTACTGTAGTCTGAGGTAGTCTAAGACACGCCCCTGGTGTAATCATTGGTTCAGGCTGCAGAGGTGGCACACAAGGTCACACAGATTTGTTCTATTGTAGTCAGTATGAATCTTGCAGTGTGCCATGTTCCATAGGATGACGTATTACGTTTTGTGCCTCCATACAGCTTGATACACTGAGCTTAAAGGAGTATTCCATCTCAGACTTTTATGGCCTATCGACAGCAAAAGTTTGATGTCTGTCCAACCACTGGGACCCACGCTTATTTACAGAAATGACCCCACCTTACCCTCCCTATTTATCTTCTGGACAGTGGGGCTGGAATAGCTAAGTGGGACTGTCTTAGACTAGCTCCATAACTCCCGTAGAGGTGGAAGAGGGAAAAAAAAGGTATGTTTTTAGAAATGCCCATTCAAGTTTGAGTGCGCAAAAATAGAAAATCTCATAGTGGCTTCAAAGGGTGACTGAGGCCTTAGAGTTAGGGAAGGAGCATAGTGGAGTGAACTGTGCTGTTTTCATAACATCCATTGACTTCTATGGGAGTTACTGAAAAAGCTAAATAGAACCCCTCATGGCTGTTTCCATGCTTCCAGCTCCCTACTACAGAGATGCATTCTTATCACAGCAATATTGGTCAACATGATGATGCCTCTTTTTAAAGCGATTCTCGTACTGGGACAGTTTTGTATTGAAACCAAATGGGGATTGGGGTAGATTACATGCAGTTCTTCTCTGCTGTCCTCTAATCTGCCTGTCCTAGGTCCTATTTTTGACCATCCTCTAGGTCAATGCAATCTTCAGACGACACTTTACAATGCACCGTCAGAAGAAGGTAAACTACCAATGCGCTATACCTGTTCTTTGATTAGTCGTAGCTGCTTAAGTGATCATAACTGGCCAATCAGAGAGCATTATGCAGTGTGCATTAGGTAGCTAAAAAAATTACTACAGCCACATCAGAGGGACGACAGAAGAACTGCAGTAATATATCCACCTCACCCTCTTGTCCTGGGACTAAATTTTGACTCAAAACCAGAGGGTTGCTGTAAGCTTGAGCGCTTCTTGAGGAAACTGCCCAAACTTGCATTGAAAAATGGTCTTCTACAGGGGTAGTTCTCTCAAAGAGACAACATACAAAATCTGGTCTTGCTAAATCTCTTTGGAGAAGTGTCAGTGTAATTACATCTTGACCTACATAGAGATCTACTCTCTAGACCTCCATACAGTGATGTTGGTTATTAAACCATTTGTCTTTAACCCCCAGCGACCGACCATTGCCCTGATTGTCTTTGCTATTCACGAAGATGTTGCAGAACTGAGAAGCAGGATTGAAGTTGCTTGTGATAACATGTCCCTTGCTGGAAAAGGCTATATCACAGGCAGATGGCCGGCATCTTGTGTCTTCTTCACCTTTGATTCCTACTGTGTTCTGAAGCTACTTTGATATACAGTACCATTGTCAGGTTTTCTTTTATTCCATTCTCTTACTTGAAGAATTGTATTTTTCTTGCCACCTCCGTGCAGCAGATGGATGTTTTTGAAGTGGACAAATCGAGACAATATTTTGATAAAATGGGGAAGCCATTAATTGACAGTGACATCTGTTCCATCTGGTCTACAGTCAATGGCTTTTTACATACTGTAAATGAGGCAATGCAACAAAATGCCTTTATTACATCCCTTAGAGCAGATCTGCCCATGTTGCACTGTATTTCAGACCCAGGTTTGGGGGAACGTATATTTATAGAGTATTGTACATTATGGCAGTAGTAAAACTAACATTAAAGGCCATGGCAGGCTATAGTTGCCATTGAACAGATTTGTTTGACACAGATAAATAGGAGTCCTTGCAAAGTTCTTAGTTATGGCTGGGGAAATTTGAAGGCCACCAGCAGGGCTACTGTTGCAATTCAAATGAGTCTCCCAAATTCCATAGGCCCATTAGACTCCATATTTGGGACATCCACTCTACTTAATCTCTGCACAAGGAAGGTGGAAAATGTTCAACATTTCCTCATTGATTGGCTTACTATGATGATGGTTCTTTTGTATGCGAAGGGGTGATTTGACTGTGAGACCTCATTTAGAATCAGGGATTGATGTGTGCATAAGGCGATGGAATATGTTAGTGCTGCATTTCGCAAGGTCTGGGTCCCACCTTCAGAGATGGTGGTGAAGAGCTAAAAAGGTGCACAAGCTCAGGCCAGCATTCTGAAGAACAACTTAAATTTGACCAACACTGGTTGAGTATTACTGACATAGAAAGACTGTCCCATAAGGGAGATAAATTAGGCCAATCCAAAAGAGTCTCTTCATTTTTAATGTATTCAACACAATGAACTGTTGTTCTTCTTTGGCAGGAGAGGCACAATACTTGTTCCACAGGATGTGTAGTGGCCTCCTGGGTGGCCATTTAAATATGAAACTTTCTCTTCTGCTACACCCAGTTATTATGGTGCCCAGTTGGTAGCCTCCTTCCATCTCCTCTGTTTTGGGCATAGTTATCGTTTTGGCTTGCAACTATAACAGATTCACACTTGGTCATAATCGCTGTTGTTTGACTCCTCTCGTTCCTTCCACTCATCCAAGGGAACAAGGGCATACTCTTGGCAATAGGTCTGGCACAAGCTATCCTCCTCGGCTTAGAGGGAATACACAAAAATAGACTATCACTAGAGATGAGCGAGCATACTCTCTAAGGGCAATTACTCGATCGAGCATTGCCCTTAGCGAGAGTACCTGCCTGCTCAGAAGAAAAGGTTCGACTGCCGGCGGCGGGCGGGGCGCTGCGGGGGAGAGCAGGGAGAACGGAGGGGAGATCTCTCTCTCCCTCGCTCCCTCTCTCCTCCCCGCTCCCACCTGCTCACTGCTGCAGCTCACCTCTCACCCCACGCCGGCAGCCAAACCTTTTCTTCCGAGCGGGCAGGTACTCGCTAAGGACAATGCTCGATCGAGTAATTGTCCTTAGCGAGTATGCTTGCTCATCTCTAACTATCACCCATCCATAATGTAGGTGATAAAAGTGTGAACGGTGGGGCTTAAATCACTAATTCTGAAAATGGGTGTAATGTTGTAATCCTATTGATCCATACAACAAAGTTATGTCATTTTTGCCACAACGTACACACCGTAAAAACAAAACTTCCCCCACATTTCAAAGATGGCACAATTATGTTTTTTACATTTAACTCCTCTCAGACATTTTTAAAACTGTTTCAGTACAATAAATGGGTCAGAAGAGGTGCCGTCTCTCCTTAAGGAGAGCACCCAGAAGGTATGTGGAGACACCTAGTAGGTAAGTGGGTCGGTGGGGCATTAGCTATTGCCACCCCAACCCCCTCACCTACTAGGTGCCTCCACATACCTTCTAGGTGTTCTCCTTTAGGAAAGACGGCACCTCTTCTGACCCATGTCAGAGGCTTCTCACTAGCTACACCAGAAACCTACTGCACACTGATGAGGGGCAAACAGGTATCTGTCTGGTTTTCTGGCCTTGTTTCCTATTCCCAATCATTGTTTTAAAGACTTGTTCACAGAGTTGTACATTGATTTGAAGGAATGCTGCCATCCAATAGGTGGCGCTGCAGAGGTATTGTTCCATCTTCCTTATTTGCAATTAAGTACAATAAATGGTACATTTAAAAATAATGCAACTTCTGTAAAAAGCAAGCCTTCAGGTTACGACATCAATGAAAAAATAAGAGTTGCCATTTTTTTGCCACTTTTTTTTTAAAGCGAGCAAGAGAAAACAAAAATGAAGAAAACTAGTGTCTGTAAGAGGTTAACTGCAATAACTCCTGTTTTGTCTGCAAAAATGCCCCTCTACATATACTTATCCATGAGCCCATGTGAGTATGCAGCGCATAGATGCCTTCCCAATGAGTTCTCTGAAATTCCATTGTGATAAGTCATAGCATTGGTCATTCTATGGTCTATTAGTGTGCGTTCACACATAGCATATTTGGCATATTCCACAGGACGCGGATCAGTAGCAGACTTCACTACTTCAATTGAAAGGGCAAAATTAGCGGTGGAACCAAAATAAACTCCACACCAAATCTGCTAGGTGTGAACACCCTTACAGACCTTTTTGCACCTTGAAGGGAATTTTTTTTTTTTTTTTGCCATCATCTAGAACCTCTATGGAGCCTAATACATAACCGCAGCAACTCTGTGCAGCGCCATACAGGGTCTGTGCACAGGGTATTAAGTTGCTGAACTCTAAATTCATCTCTGCTACATTGATGCGGAATTGCGTTTTATGGAGGGGTAAACCATTGGATATGGTTGGCTTCATGTAATCTCTTCTGCGGTGATCGGACAAGCGAAGAAAGCAGAAACACCTTTTTAAATAGGAGTGAAAATCAATATTTGTATCAGTACAGAGACTCGGAGGGAAACGCTATATCTCCAAATGGATTTCTGCCTTGGGATAAATACATGATGTCATCGTAATGGACTTATGGAAACGCAGAACGTATAACTCAATTCCAAGAGCTTTCTATATATTTACCCGAAACCCACTGGAAAAGGGGAACTGTATATGAACAAATGCAGCTTGTGGGTAATTGTATCATGTGGGACGGAGGCGGCGGGCGGGAGAGAAATAACTGCCCTGTATGGCTCATTGGTATAATGTATTATAAAGGCAGTGGAGAAGAGTTTGTCAGATGAGGTTGAGCTCAGCGTGTCACGGCACAACCGTCGGTGATATTCTGATGATAGGCTGTAGGCAGTTAAAATACTGCGCCCAACATTATCGGACACAACTTGGATTGGACGGCACAGTCGCATGTGCTATTCTCATCTACGAATTGGAAAATAATAGGATATACTGACATTTTTTTTTCTCCTCTTACTTGAACTATTCATCTAAATGTGGGTGGGGAGGGGAAAAAAACCCAAGTAAGCCCATCTATTCAAATGAACGGGTCCTATTACTGCCTGATTTTCGAATAGAACAGTTGGTCTAAAAATTCAACGAAAAAAAAAAATCGCTCGTGTGAATATGCCCTTAAATCAGCTTCACATGGATAAAAGCACAATCGCGCTCACCTAAGCCCAACATTTTCGCACTATGAACGAGGATTTTTTGCGCATGTATCTGCATATTTTACTGTACCGTTTTTACGCGCAGCAAACAAACGCACTGATTGAAATGGCGAATTTAGTTTCAGATGTGTTCGTGTTTCACGCATCTCCACGCGCATTTGTGCATCCCTCGTTGACTTCTATGGCAACCTCTGGTGAGCAATTATGCAAGAAAATAGAACATGCTCCATCTTTTTTGCACAACCGAAATACGTGCGCATAATATGGAAATGTGAATTAACCTATTAACCCTTTCCAATCCACTGTCTGACTTCTGAAGACATTATGATTTAAAGGGGTGGTCTCGCGAAACCAAGTGGGGTCATACACTTCCGTATGGCCATATTAATGCACTTTGTAATATACATCGTGCATTAAATATGAGCCATACAGAAGTTATTCCACTTACCTGCTCCGTTGCTAGCGTCCTCGTCTCCATGGTTCCGTCTAAATTCGCTGGCAGCTTGCTTTTTTAGACGCGCTTGCGCAGTCCGGTCTTCTCCTTTCAGCACGAGCCGCTTCAGTGTGCTCCCCGCTACAGCTCTTCTGCGCATGCGCAGATGAGCTGTCACAGCTCGGGAGCGCGCTGGAGCAGCCATTCTGTACCTTCCTCTGTTAGAGGAAGGTGCAGAGCCGCCCAGCTGTCCGGAGAAGCCGCCCAGCTGTCCTGCCGTCCAGCTGTCCTGCTGTCCAGGTAAGTGATGGGCCGGGGGGGGGGCTGCCGTCGCTGTCGCTGCGATGGGGGGGGGGGGGCTGCCGCTGCGATGGGGGGGCTGTCGCTAGGCCGGGGGGGGCTGTCGCTAGGCCGGGGGAACTAGCGCTGGGCCAGGGGGGTAAGTGATGGGTCGGGGGTGATGTTCACTGACAGGTGAAGGCCCCGGAGCCCAGCGCTGGGCTCCGGGGCCTTCACCTGGGCTCCGGAACCTAGCGCTGGGCTCCGGAACCTAGCGCTGGGCTCCGGAACCTAGCGCTGGGCTCCGGGGCCTTCACCTGGGCTGAGGGTCTAGCGCTGGGGAGCCGGGAGCGTAGCGCTGGGGAGCCGGGGGCTAGCACCGGTTACCTGCTGCCTGGCGGTGGGTGACTGGTCGGCGGCTGCGGGGCGTCTGGTTGCCATGGAGACACAGCTGGCAGCGTCTCGGGAGCGCGCACGTCGGGCTGCAGCGAGCGACGGGGAAAGAGCCGGCGGCCATCTTGGGGAAACTTTTATAAGTTGCTGAAACGCTGGAACGGTAAGTACAAACCAGCTAGGAAAGTCATTTACAGGGGTAATTAGTAATGTATGTTTAATTAGGGGGATTGGGCAAAAAAAAAAAATCACTGCTTCCTCGAGACATCTCCTTTAAGGCTGTACAGCTCCGATGTTGGAAGACATCCGTCGGGGTTCTGTTACTGTATATTGCCAGCCTCTCTGCTGTAGGAGCCTATCCAATGTGTCACCTCATGCAGTACTGGGTTTAGCCAGCATATAGCGCCGTTGTATAACGGCAGAAAAAGACTAAGCCCCCTAGGAAAACCAGGATACAAATTGTACAAGTTGTATTTTTTTGCATATTGTGCGTGCAAATATGTCTGTGTGAAGCCAGCCTTAGGGCTCATTCACTTGGCTGTATATGGGTTTCGGTCAGCAAATACGCTGTGTATTTATGGCCCAAGACCTGTACTTATTGCATATCCCTGGCATAAGTGTTTTTGATGTGTGCGCGGGGGGGGGGGGGGGGGGGGGGAATGCCCCAAACTCCTGTGGTTTCCTGTGTATTTTCTGCGTATTTATGCAGTCCAACCGATTTCAATGGGCTATTTTGGCGCATTTAGACACCAAATTAGGACATATTGCTTGCTTACTTTTTCATGGAACTGAAAGTCTTGTGAAAAATTTTCCATATGTGGATGGGCCCATTTGAAATCCATGGCTTCTATTTACTATGTATTTTGCGCCGTAAATACGGCCGGGTGAATGACCCCTAAGGATGGCTTTACACAGGACAATGATCATCCAAATAGTCACTCACTAGAACGAATGTTAGCGACCGTTCTATGTGCGGACGGTCACCAACTGGGCGGTGAGCGAGAATTCACTCACCTAAAAGTACTTGCTGGTTGATTCATTATTGTCTTGTGCAAACAGGTAATCGTTGTACTTCAACTAGCCAACCACTGTTGAAGTGGGTTCTTGTTCGGCGTGCACCTCCCACTGCACACTGATTGGCTCCCGCCCTTTTTGTTTTTTTTACATTTTGCCCTCCCACTTAACGCTCAGCAATATAAGAAATTAAAGCTGTGATTGGTTGCTATGGACCTCAAAGACAAATGTTCTTTTAGACCGCTTTATTAAGACCATGGCGTTGCGCTACTTTTCCGTGGCCCACCCTGTAGCTTGGTGATATGTAAACCAACTGTAAAACTTAACCAAAGGGCTCTCTATTCTCCCAAGAAACATAAAGCCTGATTGCCATTTGATTTATTTTCGCTCCTCTGTGGCGTTTGGAATAATCATCCCGCGTCCCTGTCATTCCTCAATAAGCCGGGTGAGCTCACTAGTAGCACTTGACATCAAAGGCCACCAGCAGCCTCCTGACACTGTGCAGCAGCCTGTAATCCCTACAGGCTATGTTCACATAAATAGCATGCAGCACAACGTCTGACTGACACAACGATTTTCTTCTGAGTCTTCTCAAACTTTTTTACTTATAATAATGAGGTTTTACAACTATTTTGCGATAGTTGTGTGTGTGCTTTTTTTTTCCCTATCTAGAAAAAAGTGCTATTTTTTGGCACTCCTCATGCGGGTGCCTATTGGAAAACATAATGCAATTTTTTTTTCCTTTTTATTAAAGGTGCATTTCAGGCAAAACCAGGGTACATTGTGTTATCTCAATGTACACAGTGCACTAGATTTGTCTGAAGTGTTCCTTTTAATCCTGTCAGATGACTTTAAAACCTACCCAGATTTTCAACAGGTTTTCTACGATACATCATGGTCTCCTTGCCCTCTTCATTTGCTGCTATTTTCACCCTGTTTCATGTCTGTAAGTTCTGATTTTCAAGTGGTCTGCCCCATTTTTCTGTTTCTCTGCTGTTTGCAATCCATTCTCAGGCAGGGGGCACATGGCCAACCAAGCATTTTGCCAGTAGTTCACTGCCCTGACTTCCTTGCCCTTACTTACAGTCTCTGTTCCAATCAGCAGGGAGTATCTAAATGCCCACCCCTCTGCTTTCCCAGGACAATCTGGCATTTAGAAACATTCTGGCCAAATGGTAAGTACACCCACTAGTGTGTGTTTTTTTGTACACACACACACACACACACACACACACACACACACACACACACGCTGTAACAGCAGAAGAGGCAGAGACTGTGGAGATTATTATTGGTGTCTGCAGATCTGTCAGCCTGCAGACTGTAAGTGCACTGGATCTGATTGTGAAGATAGCTTCTTCCTCTGTTGCTATGGAAACTTTCCTGTCTCCTTGTTACTTCAGACCAGAAAACAAGCATTTTTTTTTTAAACTTCTCTATTATGTAGCCAGATTTCCAGTTTATACATTATAAGTGATCTGGTATTGTCTTGCTTAGTTATTCCTTTGTGTACAATTCCCAGCTCCTTTTTCCTCAGATGGTCATGTGATCTCAGTTCTTACCAACTCCATTTTACTTGGGGTTATGGATTCTTTTTCTAGTCAGATTTTCAATCTCTGTGATGCTGTTATATGAACCCTACCACAGAAACTGCTTACATTAGGACTGTCACAGTTACAGATGATGATCACACAGCTCCTGCCCCACAGTTATAATAGAGGAGATCACATCTCATCCTCCTTACTGTATACTTAATGGACTGTAGCTTATTTAGGTAAATATAGAAGGTGATGATAATTAAACTGTCTCCCCAGCAGGAAAAAAGGTACAGTCGACTCTCAGCTAATGCTGTGCTGATGCATGATAGAATAGATGTGAAATAAAGTAAAAAAAAAATTTCTCTCTCAAGATGGTGCCTGATGAGCATCTGCACTACAGAGAAGTGACAGCAATACACAAAAGTTACTTCCGGAGTGTGACAGGCAATTGTGTTAGTGGGCCTGAATGGAAAAAGGTGTTTTCGCCAGAGTGGCCATTTAAATTCCTGGGAACAAAAACATTTTTTTTTTTTCGTCTATGATTATAATTCTGAGACCCCAATCCTTGTACATGTGAGAAGCACTTAACCGTTATATATGCAGTAGGAGGATGTGTGTGGCAGGATATTTGCTTTTCTGTTAATACCCAGGCTCAGTGTAATAAAGTCCATACACATAAATGGTGCTATGCTGGGGTAGAAGTGGATGTAATGCAGTGCTGTTCTTGCTGGCCCTACTGGCCTCGTCTTCTAAACTGACCATGCACATTTTATTTTACAGCCAGTTATGGAACTAATCCAATATGCAAAGGTTGTCTGGCCTGCTCGAAAGACAATGGGTGTATCCGCTGCCAACCGAAATTGTTCTTCTTTCTGCGAAGAGAAGGGATGAGGCAGTATGGAGAGTGTTTGCATTCCTGTCCTCCTGGATACTATGGCCTAAGAGCACCCGACATGAACAGATGTTCAAGTAAGTCGATTTACTGCATATGTCTGTCTACTGTGACCTTCTCTATACTGTTTGGCCCAAAGTAATTGCCCTGAGACGTGGATGTCCACTTGTAGAACATTTCCTCTTTGGTATTGCAGAGTGATAGTTTTTCATATGGTATATCATGGGAAGGTATTGCTCACACATGTCATGTGGATTGTGCTCCAGTAGGATGAAGCTTGACTGGTCTGATTTTAAAGGCAATGACTTGTGTGTTCAAATTTAGTTTTAATTTCTTAAGAGAAACTAAAAGTGGCCATATTAGGGGTGCCGTGCACACTTCTGGTTTTGTCTGTATGGACTGTGGCTCATAGTGTGTGCGCTTTTATGGCAGCTGCTGTGAATAGGTCAGTTGACCGATTTTAAGGTCATGGATAATAAGTCTCCAAGAAATGGAGTGCAGCCCCCTCCCTTGGAGCTGGAGTGGTAGTGAAGCTCCTGAAGTATAGTCTGAGCAACCAGGGGATGATTTCGGAGAGATGAGGTGTAGTTGATTACCTCCATCAGCTGATGTCAACTAGTGAACTCCTGTTGAAGGGACCACCATTGTAGGTAACAAACAGAAGGGAGGTTCTTGGCTTTGACCAGATAATAAACTTGCCTGTTCAGCCACAGTGATATGTAGCAGTGGTATCAGGCAGTAAAACTGACTGTGTAAATATGTCCACTTTAGTCTGAGTCTAGTAGTGTCCCCTGATCATCAGAACTAAAGAGTTGGGCTCCCGAAGCCTTTTTCTGTATACTAGTTAAGCGTTTCACTCCCTGACTTCTTTCCTGGCTTCGTCCTAGAGCAGACAGATGGGGCAAAATATCTGCAAGATCTCCCTTTTATAACTCCTCCTCTTGCTCTCGCGAGAAATCATGTCACCGCTCTGCTTCGCCCACAACAGGTTTAACGTAACGCATCCTTTTCAAAGGAAAAATAAAACAACAAAACCTTGTTAATGGAAATGGAGCGGTACCCCTCTACACCGCATTCAGATTTTACTTTTTCATAAGATGTTACTATGCTGCCTTACCAGTGTAATAGAATAGTCATTAAAGTGTGTTTTTTGAAACTGTAAAAAATAAATAACAATATAACTGTATAAAATGAAGAAAAACTATATACTCACCTGCTTCCTGTCCAGTCTGGTGCCCTGATCCCCGCTGCTCTGAATCCACTGGGAGCTAGTCACTTGTTGGACAGTGTGCACATGATTACTCAGTCAGTCACGGGCTTCAGGAGCCATGGAAGAATCACCATGAAAGCTTATGATTGGCTGAGCAGTCATGTGCACAATGAATGGCATGTGACCATCTACTGGCTTATTCTGGCTTCCAAGTGTCGGGGAGCCACCGAGGCAGGTGAGTATACTTTCCCCCCCCCCCCTTATTTTATACAACTTTAAACTTGTTAAATTTATATAAATCCTGGAAAACCCCCTTAACTCCCCCCACCCTCTGCTAACTTGACCCAATCTACACAGTAAAGCTGACAAGAGAATTGTAGAAAACAGGAGAGGGTCAGCCTATTCATACTTCACTAGCCAGTGTGAAAACGGCAGGATTTCCAAATTTTATTTCTTATATGGATAGTTATGGCAATTTTTTAAAAACAAATTCACAGTTTATCATAAAAGCCTGATTCAAATATGTCATTTTCTGATATTCCATTCTTATGGCCGACTGCTCTTCTTTTAATGTGTGTCTACTTTTTAAAATCTTTTGACACATAGAAATCCTCAATGTGCTGGGGACTTCGATATGCTGTGGGGACATGACAGGGTAACCTAGACTAAGTTAAGGTGCTGTGGGGACATGACAGTGACCCGAGGACGTGATTTTACTCACCAGGTCCACGCTGACAGCTCGTTTGGCCCCCCTGTGGCGGCAGCTTCTAACTTCACTGTACTAATGCAAGATGCCGCCGGCTTTGGAGGATTACTGACTATCTTCGGGGGGCCCTGGAAAGTATAACAATCACATCCCGGGGTTCCGGACATATCTCCACAGCACCCTAGGGAGATGTTAGCCATGGTTGGTGACGGGAACTGACTTCTACTGGATATACGGGTTATGCCACTGCAACACAAGCCATCTATCATTAAGCACAATGCGTTGGCCCATCTATAATGGTGCAGGGAGCATCATCATTGGACAGATGTGCAATGGAAGTACGTTCTATCGGGTGATGAATCGCGCTACATCTTCAAATCAGATGGAGGTACCTACGTATGGAGGATGCCTGGAGAACGCCTTTTGCCTGAGTGTGTTGTGCCAGAAGTATGATGAAAACTTTGGGAATGTTTTACGCAGCACAGTCTCAGTCCGTTGGTTGTAGTGACAAGAACCATGAACACAGAGGTGTATCCTGACATTCTAGACAATTTGAGAGTACTTTGGGAATGGTCAGCCATACTTCCAACAAGACAACGCACCTTATCACAAATCCAACGCTGTTTTATACTGGTTTGAGGATAAGGATGTTCCATTAATAGGACCGGCTTGCACAGAGCTCTGACCTGAACCCTACTGAACATCATTGTGAGGATCTGGAATGTCTGGTGAGGAAATAAGAATAGCGTCCATCTTCTTTGAGAGGACTCTCCAGACATTAGCAAGATGAATGGAGGGAAATACCAGCTGAAGTGTATCAGACGTTAGTAGAAAATATGCCACGGAGAGGATCCAATGTCATTGAGGAGCCCCACTAAGTATTAACATATGGAAATAAATTCTACTTGTGATTCTTCCTCAGGTACACAATTACTTTTGGTAGGATAGTGTAGACAGCCAGGCTGCATGTACTCTGTAGAGGAAACCCCTTAGAACAGTAGTTTGGTTAAGACTGGCAGAACTTTTTCTTTTCCTCTGCTAAACCAGTGGAAGTTGGTGTTCATTTAAATTAATTGCTTAGCCTATAATTCCAAATATTGTTGTAGCCTACCATTGATTTTAGAAAGTATTAGTACATTCGGCAGTTACTAGACTTCCCAGACAGAGTGCTAAAAAAAAGCCCCTCTTAATGTCACTTCGTTTCAATCATCTTAACCATTCCTCTTTGATGTGACTGCAAGTTTAGCATAGTTTACTAATCCCACCTTTGTTGAGCCCCGTGCGTTAACACATCATTTATGTAATTTGCTTGTAAATGGTCTGTATTTTTTTTCTCTATCACTTGGACTGACCTTTGAACAAATTGTTGCTGATTATTTGTGTCAAAGTTGTTATATGTAAAACTGAGTGTTAATAGGATTAGTATAAGAAATGTTACAAATTAGCGAGCGGAGATTGGAGGAAGAGGAGACTTAATGGGCGGAGTTACTGAACTGAAAATATTAGTAATTTAAAAAGAAAAAAAAACAACCTTAAATTGAAACTTTACCTGAGTAGCTGGTAGGTTCTCTTCATTGTGGGATTGTGCCGGATTAGAAAACTCTGCTCATTCCTTCCAGAAACACAACCGCTCCTGTCCACAGCTCTCGTCTGGTATTGCAGCTCAATCAACTGAGTTGCAATACCAGACACAGCCCTTGGGTAGACGCACTATTTTTGATAGAAGTGTCCATGCTTTTCTGACCTTGTACAACTCCTTTTAAATTGGTATTCCCATCTTGGCAAGTTATCTTCCATCTACAGGATGGAGAATAAATTGCTACATGGTGGAGGTCTGACCACTGTGGCCCCTACGGATCCAGAGAAACCTCCCCCAGAGTGTCCCAAAATTTTGCATGCAATGGTCATGGATGTGCACAACAGCAACATTCATTTTAGTGGGTCCACAGGGGATTGCTGAGCGCTTTAAATGCTATCTCCAGCAGTTCCCATTGAAACGGGTTGCGCACATGCCCAACAACTGCTGTCAGTATTCAAGGATGCATCGTGGGCAATTTCACTTGATCAATGGTGGTTCCAGCGGTCAGAATACCACTTTTTAAGGACTAATACTCCTTTCCTATCTTAGAACCAGACAGTCCTCAAACTCCAGGCCAGTATTCACACAGTAATTTAAGAAAACCTCATCTGTATTATGTCTCAAAGCAAACCCTTTTTTCATCCCTGCACAGTTCCATATGCAAACTGTATGTCCGTTTTTTTTACCAGAAAAATGGATACATTATGCATGTCCATGAAACAATCTGGGATGAACCCCTATTTTATGTCTTTCCCTTCATCCCTTAATAATGGATCCAGGAAATATGGACAACCGTCCGTTGTGTTTGTGTCCCCATTTGCTTGAATGGGGGAATCTCATGGGCAAGTTGGACTACTGTGTCTGTATGTCAGTCTAATCTATTGCAGAGTCAGGCAGCGTGTGGGCAGAAGATATGCTTGTGTGAATTAGGTGTTAGTGAGTGTTTTTACATGTGGCATTTTTTGTTGCATTTTCCTTGCAGTTTTTTGCTGCATTTTTGTGCCAAAATTCCAAAGTAATGATTTTTTCAGACCTTTCTTATTCTTAAGCGGGGGCGGATCGGAAGCTAAAATAGCCCTGGAAAGAAATCTAAAAGTAACCTCCTATTGTAGCGGAATCCATCACTAGCAGAGTGGGCCAACACAAGTATTCCCTGATGCTGGATCTGTCTTCTGAGATGTCATCCATTCATTTCTCTTGGCCCGGGTGACCTCAGTACAATTGCATCAGCTCAGGTTTTTTTGGCGCCGAAGCGGAAGGGAGTGTTTAATTTCAATGAGATGTTGCAGCTTCCTGATGACAGACGCTACCTCCACACTACGCAGTCACACTGCCTTCTGTAATAAAAGTCGCCCCATCACGGCCAGCCTGCACCTGCTCCCTGGACCACCTGAGCTGCCAGGAGAGCGGGGACTGTAGCAAGTGCTCCTTCTTGCAGTGACCCAATGGAGTGCAGTGGGTTCAGGAATCTACCCAGATGCTAATATCAGTCCTGCTGCTTGACTAGACCGGCACAGGACCTGATTGGCCTACCAGGATATCTCCCTGTAGAGCTTATGGTTTATAGTTGGCCATGTGATGAAGAAGCAATCTAGGTAGCCAGAGCAGTATATACTGTAGTTTGAGATTTTCCAGTGAATTACCATAATTTGTCAATGTAATTGTGGGTGCAGTTTTTACAGGTTTTTAATGTTTTCCCATCATGAAAACAGTGTGATAGATAATAAAACTGCATGTGACATGTCATAGATGGGCTTTCATTCATTGGGAGCAAAGATGTAATTTACTGCCCTAGTCCTTTTATTGAAATACCATGACTATGGCATAATGGTTTGTTGGTGTCACTCAGTACTGACTGGTTTACATGCACTGCCAACTCCCCTTCACCAGCATGCTACTTGCAAATGCACCTTTATAGACAATGTGATAAGGTGACCCAGGTACTGGTGCATCTTGTCTCAACCAGAACTATGGGTGGAGACCTGGGATTGTCCTGGTTGAGTTCTAGGGCA
The DNA here is from genome assembly GCF_035609145.1 of Eleutherodactylus coqui. NCBI lineage: Eukaryota > Metazoa > Chordata > Amphibia > Anura > Eleutherodactylidae > Eleutherodactylus > Eleutherodactylus coqui. The sequence continues at coordinate 96,302,555 of NC_089845.1, read as the reverse complement.
GATTTTAGGCTTATAGCTTAATACTGGATTACAGTGTGCTGAATCTCAAAGTTACAGATTACTAACAATGAACTGGTTCCAAAATCTCATCAGGTTACAATTCCTATGGTCATTATACTGTACCTTGCCTTTTAAAAATTTCCAGCACTGCCTGCAAATCCTGGCTGACCAGTCTGGTGGGCCATCCAGACCATCTCTGCTGCCGGGAGTTCATTCCATAACTCCTCCTCCTCTCTCTGACTGTGCAAAGTGGATGACCTCTCCTACAAGATGATTGAAATCCCATGCATTCATTGGCAGGTCTGTAGGTAGATTTGGCTCACTCATCTGCACATGTGCCAGCAAGGATCTGGCTTTCAGGATGACACAACTCTGATCAGGGGCACCACTTCATCAACGTCTCGTAGAAAGAGAGAGAAGGGGTTATGGAAGAAACTCTTGGCAGCAGAGATGGTCCAACCTCACCCACTGGAGTGGTCACTGAGATTTGCATAGGATATGGGAAATTTTAAAAGGCGATTTTCTTAAGGCATGATATCTGTAGGAATCGTAGAACAGATTCCAAGTCTCATCTGGCTACATCAGTAATCTGTAACTGTAAGCGATTTGACATGCTCGGAAGTGCTAAAGGTTCACTTTACTACTATCTATAGTTATTGCAGTCAATCTATTGTGCCATTTGTACGTTCTATTACAATTTATGTTCGGTAGACTATAAATAAAACTGCTTTTATTTTCTAAAAATCTGTTTATCCAATATTACTTAAAGTATTGTTAGAAGCAAAGACTATAGTAGCTTAGTCTTGCTGGAGGGCATCGTACATGATGTGAAATACTAGAGTCCAAGTCTGAAGAACAAAGATTCCTTTACAGCCTAAAATACACATCGACCATAGATGTTCCTGTTGACCCTGATAAACTTTACATAGATATATAAATATATAGTATCTAATATATGAAAATAACCATCTAAAAATACTCAATATCAAAAAACAATCCCTCTGCTAGAAGATGTCAGAATGGAATGATACTTTCTCTGTGTGATTGTAACACTGATATAAGTAAGTAATTACAATATCAGAGCAAAAGGATAATGCATTGTGGAGAACTGACCCTTTGTAAGAAGTCTCTAGTACCCTGCTGTACTGCCTCTAGCTTGGATACAAAATGTGATACGGGCGGGCATGGAGGCTCTAGTACCCTGCTGTGCCACCTGTAGCTTGGATATAAGATGTGATACAGGCAGGCATGGAGGTTCTAGTACCCTGCTGTGCCACCTGTAGCTTGGATATAAGATGTGATACAGGCAGGCATGGAGGTTCTAGTACCCTGTTGTACTGCCTCTAGCTTGGATACAAGATGTGATATGGGGGCAAAGAAGCCTCTAGTACGCTGTTGTATTGCCTCTAGCTTGAGTAGATGATTTGATAGGGTGGGCATGGAGGCTCTAGTACTCTGTTGTACTAACTCTAGCTTGGATACAACATGTGATGCAGGTGGGCATGGAGGCTCTAGCACCCTGTAGTATTATAATCATTAATGACTTCTTATTATGGAGTCAGAAGTGGTTACGGGAATAAAACAACTAGCCCCCAAAAATAAAGCAGCAGGCGTAGATAACATACTGGCAGAGCTATTGCTGCCAGTACCATTGAAAACCATCACTAGGCAATATGAGCATCCACACAATGGCCACAGGACTGGAAAAAAATCTGTCTTCATTCCTCTACCAAAGAAAGGCACTCCCAGAATTGCTCTAACTACCAAACAATAGCCCTCATTTCGCAGGCAACCAAGATCCTGTTGGTCTGTCTCTGTTGGATGCAAGATGTGATATAGCTGAAATGCCTCTTGGAAGCCGCCATGAGAGTAACACAGGATGTCCTGAACATATCAGTGAGCTATCATTGTCCCTCATACCACTACCAGGGGTGACCGACTGTCATATTTGATGGCTCTCCATAGCAAAGGCAGAATTGAGCCATCATGAGTGGCCAAACTAAAACTGGATGCGTTGCTGAAGACAACCCGGTTCCACTCCATAGCATCCAGTTTCATCGTTCATGACACCACTGCAAACAGAGGATGGTCGGTGGGGGTTAAAGGCAGTGCATGCAATGGGTGCTGTGAGACTAAATGTTCTTCAGCCAAGCGCCTGGAAATTTGGTTCTAACAGACACAGGGGCCTGTAACAATGGTGCCACCTGTCTCCGCATGGCGGACAGTGAAACAGTTGGAGCTGCTTGTGTTTGCCAGACAATCAAATGATTCTTTCTATTGTTGGTTTGTTGAGGGCATCCTGAGCCTGGTCGCCTTGCGTGTACCCTCCCACATCCACTGGTCCCAACACCTCCTAACAGTCTAGTTATAACGGCCCAGGTGGTGGGCAATTCATCAGTATGACCATCCAGCTTTTCATATTCCAATAATGCACCCCTCTCAAACTCTGTTAACTGAGCAAAATCTCTTCTCTCCATCTTAGAGACGTCTAGTGGTCAACAAGCTCTACACAAGAGAAAGAAGAGGTCACTACACACAAGGAGCCTCCGAGAGCCTTTTTATAGGCCACTTTTAGGGCCTCAGGTGGCAAGATGTTCAGCTAATCACACCACAACTCTAATCATTTGCATATCTTCCTGAGATGTATCTGCATGCCGAGTTTTGCAACAACACGACAACTTCTAGGGTTGTTTTTTTTTTTTTTTTTTTTTTTTTACAAAGCGTATATAAAGTTGGAAAAGGCCTCGGGGAGCTCACAAATGGTTATTTCAGAAGTACTGTATTTCTCCGACACAATGAGACTGGAATGATTTATGCAATTGACTAAAGGAGCAAGTATTGTGCCATATGAAATGAGTTCCAAATGCACGCTGCTGTAACTCCATATGTCTGCTGATAGTTTGCATTGATGCTGAATATAGTGTTTCAGAAATGAACCACATATTCCCCATAATATACCTGATTTATAATGTGTGCGCCTATTGTTTCTCTAGGTATAAAGCCATTCTGCTATTCAGGCGATTTGCTTCTTCCCCCTCCCTGCTTCTATGAGGATATGCTTTTCTTCATAGACTTACTTTTATTCTTTTTTTTATATTCTGTAGTACCTCTTGTTGAACGCAGGCTTTGTATTTTCCTTTTGTATAAATGTTTTTCTGATCCCTAAAAATCACTTAATGTTAGTTTATGGTGTTGGTATATTACAACTGTATCTTTTTTTAGTTTTTTTTTTTTTTTTACGGTTAAAACGTTGGCTCTATTCCCTTACTGCTGGTTACTGGGGCCTCTTGCTTAATCCTCCAGAGTGATATATTCTAGTGCCAGCTGATAATGATACAGATGTAGCAAACTTTAACTTAACACTAAGGTCCCCTGCACACGGGCGTAAATTCGGCGGTGGGATTTCCCGCAGAATTTCCGCCCATGCCCGCCTGCATAGGATTGCATTACAAAACACAATCCTATGCAGACGGCCGCGATTTGTCCGTGTGAAAATACACGCGGAAAACGAATCGCAGAGGCCCGCGCAGAAATGTCACTCTCGGCATGCCAGCTCCACTCTGCGCATGCACCGCCTAGGCGGCAGCTGGCACGTCAGAGCCAGAGCCGCGGGAGCAGGTGAGAGCCGCACTGGTCCCTGCAGGGGCACGGGTAGGATCCCTCTGGGAGAATTCTCGCAGGGGATCTGACCCAGCCAACCGCAGGCAGCCTTAAAGAGTTATCATAACTTAACTATAATTCGTAAGTGGTGCTCCAACGTTAAGGAAAAAGGTTGCATCTGTAAGCGAAAATCGTCCCTCCATCCACCAGTAAGTATGGAAACAGCGGAACGCGTCCGTGTAAGTTTCACACAAAGTCCTCAGAAATCCACAGTTGGAGCAAGCAGAGAATTGGACATTCTGTAGCCGACACTGTGGAAGATTCTGCGCAAAGGTGTGTGATGTTACCCCTACCGATTGTTACCAGCCCTGAAACCAGACGACATAACGAGGTGACGTTCTTTCTGTAAGAGTATGCAAACTAATGGAGACCGATGGTTTCATGGAGTCTTTAGTGTTTACTAGAGATGAGCGAGCACCAAAATGCTCAAGTGCTCGTTACTCGAGTCGAACTTTCAGTGATGCTCGAGAGTTCGTTTCGAGTAACGAACCCCGTTGAAGTCAATGGGCGACTCAAGCATTTTTGTATATGACTGGTGCTCCACTAAGGTTTTCATTTGTGAAAATCATAGCAAATCACCAAAGTCATGTAAAAAACACAAAAATGGATAGGGCAGGCGAGGAGCAACATGCAGGGCTGCATTTCGCGCTCCGAGGTCTCACTATTAAGCCACAATAGTGGCAAGAGTGAGACCACCCCCCCCCCCACACACACTGTCAGCATAAAGATCGTTCTCCTCTGCCACAGCTGTAACAGCTGTAGCAGAGTAGAACGATGTTAGACCATTGAATTCAAAGGAGCCGGCAATACAGCCGGCTCCATTGAAAGCAATGGGCTGCCGGCGATCGTACAATGAATTTTCGGGAAGGGCTTAAATATACAAAGCCCTTCCCTGCAATTCATCCAGAAATGTGTGTAAAAAAAAAAATATATATATATAATTTTTTTTTTTTTTTACACATTTCTGGATGAATTGCAGGGAAGGGCTTTGTATATTTAAGCCCTTCCCGAAAATTCATTGTGCGATCGCCGGCAGCCCATTGCTTTCAATGGAGCCGGCTGTATTGCCGGCTCCATTGAATTCAATGGGCTAACATCGTTCTGCCGGGACAAGGTGAGTATATATACACATTTCTGGATGAATTTCAGGTAAGGGCTTATATTTTTAAGCCCTTCCCGAAAATTCATCCCACTCTCGCCGGCAGCCCATTGCTTTCAATGGAGCCGCGTGGTACTTGTCTCGAGTAACTAGCATCTCGAGCACCCTAATACTCGAACGAGCATCAAGCTCGGACGAGTATGCTCGCTCATCTCTAGTGTTTACTGATGAAGTCGCCTTCCACCTTTTCGGACAACAAACATAATGTCAGAATTTGGGGGAGGAAAAACCCACCTATCTATGCGGAACAGAGGAGCGACTCTCCCCAAAGGTGAATGTGAATGCGCTATAACCTCTAGGAAAGTGTACATCCCCTTTTTTCCATGAAGAATCAATCCTGGGTATTTCGTCCCTGGACGCTACAGATATGGCTTCTACCACAGCTGGAAAAGGAAATCCAAGGTTTCAAGTCCCAACAGGACGGGTCGCTCCTTCTCCCCCCTCCATTTTTTTACAATGAAGTCTAAAGTGAGCAGCAACTACGAATAGTTGGATTGGCCATGCCAGTGGTGACAATAGTAAACGACTTCCTTGGCCTCCACATTCCCCGCACCTTACACCTTGATTTTTTTTTTTTTTTTCCCCCCCTGGGGAAGTGTTAAAATCTACATGCCAACCTTACCACCGAACATTATCTGTGAGGACGTATTCCAGAAGCCATTGCCTCAGTCAGTCGTGATATGCTACAACGTGTATGGCAGAAGTGTGACTGCAGGCTCCATGTGTGGAGTGACAAAGGGGGCCACATAGATCACCTTTAATGGGGAAAACATTTTTGATGTTGTGCAACAAAACCTTTATTTGAGTTTCTGTTTCCATTGATATCAAATTTCTTTTATCTGAGTGTCATTAACCAGGAGTTACGAGGGGTTCAAATCAGGGAAATCCTTTGTAATAACTCTGTGCAAGAAAAAAAAAAAGGACCTCGTTGTCAGTGGAGTCCATTCAGTTCCATCATAAGACAGATCTCTTCAGCTAGTGAGTGCTGTTTTTCTGGTTCCCTAAGGCCTCATGTCCACGGGGAAAATCAGATCTGCTGCAGATTTGTAACGCGGATTTGGGCTGCGGATACAGTGCGGATGCACTGTAATTGTCTTTTATTTTTCATGCAGGAGATCAATTGAGCTATGTGCTCTATGTGCTCCCGCATGGGTGAGCCGCACTAAAATGGAGCATGTCCATTTTTTTCATGCTCCAGAAATTTTTTAATTCACTTTTAAATGCCATCCGCGGGTATTTATCTACCCGCGGGTGGTCAATGCATTTCTATGGGGCGCGGATCCGCGTGCGGGAAAAACGCTGCGGATTTTAAATATTATTTTTCCCGTGGACATGAGGCCTAAAAAGAGCAGGAAAACGGAACCCTTTAAGCGTTGATGTGGTTGAGCCTTAAGTTGAGTTATCATGCCAGCATGCCAGGCATGTTAACAATTGCTACATCTATAGCTGCTAACCTTTAATGTAAATATAGTTTAAATGTAAATGTTTTATAATTAATTTACGCCAATAGAAGGACATTTTACAAGTCCTAAAACTCCTTAAAAAAATCCATAACATTTCCGCTAAACTTCTGTATTTTTGTGCAACTGCTTTTTTTTTCCAAAACTGTTTTTTTTTTTTTTGCTCTCCACAAAAATGACAAAATGATGTTTGTGAATAAACCCAGAAACCATTTTCTAAATTTAAGTAATGTCTTTGATTTCTTCTATCCTGAAGTATGATTGCTTTCATTTTAGACCCCCAAAACCTGAGGCTGCAAAACGTAGAGGTTTTAGAGGTGCAACAGTGTCATCGGGACAGATTAAAGGGATACCGTATTTACATCTCAGGCTTTTATGATCTATCCACAGGATATGACTTAAGTCTGAGGGTCTGTTCACACAGCAGAAAACTTGGCTGGAACCCACGTCAAATCTGCATCCCATTGGCTTTAATGGGAATCCGCACTGTGGTCTATATAGTGCAGATGTGAAATTAATTTGCAGAAAGAAGTGACATGTCACTTCTTGACACGTATTTTGTATCAGAAAATCCATGTGTGAATTCTTCAATTGAAAAGGACTAAATTCACATGCTGATCCTCTGCCATACACTTACATAGCTGCAAGTAGAAATCTGCAGCTCGTCTGCACTTTTTTTCCACTGATTTTGGTGGCGGAATCTGTGGGAGAAAAAAAATCTGCACCTGATGCCGCCGTATGAATATACTCTGATAGATGTGATTCCACCTCCAGAACAGGTGTCTATGTCAAGTTCTGAGTCTGTCCACCGCTAGACTGGTGGTATGTGGTAGCCGGGGTAGTCAGGAGTTACAGAAACAGTGGAGCGGGCTGTCAATGGGTTGTCCTTGATCAGTGTAGCACCGCAAGTTTCTGCAGCTCTCAAGTTACTGAAATGGTGTAGCTTGCTGTGTTACACTGTTTCTCTACCTCCCATTCAGTTTTATGAGGGTTACAGAAATGGTGTAAAATGACCTGCTGGTCTAGTTTTGTATTCCTGGTCATCATCCTATCTGCTGTGATCATGGTGGTATTCCCAGCCGAAGAAGAAAGATTTACCAGCAGCACAGCCTACTAACGGATTTCGGCGAGGCAGTAGTTATGCACAGCCACATGGGAGCCAAAATCACGGATATACAGTAATGCCAGAAATGGAGAGCATGACAGCATACGTGGTGAAAAACTATCAAAAGATATACTTTATTCCTCCATAATACACCGCAACGTTTCAACTGCACACAGGCTTGACAAAGACTCTGTGCAATATATCTTTTGATAGTTTTTCACCATGCTCTCTATTTCTGGCATGGTGGTATTCCCATCTTGGCTGATTGATATGGGCTCTTGGGTAAAAAGATTGCTGGCGGCCCCAACTTATTCCCTGTTGTAGCAACATAGAGGAGGGGTGCCTTTGCATGTATATCACCTTCTCCACTGGCCTCTGGGAGTTATGACGACAGTCAACCAAGCAACTTCCTTAGACTTTCATGGAGAGCACCGCACTTGTGTGTAGCTTCCTCTGCACCTCTTCTCGGCTGGGTAGGAGCTCCAAATGGTCTTCAGATAACATGATTTTTGTGACAGCTGGTATCCCAAAGCTCCCCTGCTAGACAACCGGTTGTCCTTGATCTGGTTATGAATTGTCAAAAGAACTGGTTTGGACAGGAAGGCTTGGATGGTGGTGGACTCCTAGGTCCCTAAGGTAATAGAGGCCTGGGACACATGCTCCATATGAACTTCCTGTAATTCGGCTCGAATTGTCTTTTGTTGATCCAGATCATCTTATCCAACAATATTTGCTTCCTATCTTAGATAATGACACTATGTATATGTATCCACACAAAACATTCATAGCCATGCTGCATCTAAAGGTGCAGCCTGTAAAACTGGGCTTGTAACTTCAATCAATCTGTGCATAAAAGATATGAAAATGCTTCATACACTACCTGACCTTAAAGTACACTTTGTATATTAATACATGAAGAGGAAAAACTAATTATTCAACTTCTCTTTTTAGGATGCAGAATCGAGAATTGCGACTCTTGTTTTAGCAGAGATTTTTGCACTAAGTGCAAACCAGGATTTTACTCTCACAAAGGACGTTGTTTTGAGGAATGTCCGGAGGGGTATGCACCATTGGATGACACCATGGAGTGTGTAGGTTAGTGAAGCCTACCTTATCTTAAGGGTTTTCTAATAAAGTAACTACTAGTAAATAAAATAACTACTAACTGTGTGATATGTAATGTCCATACATCTGTTGAGGTTTAGACAGTATCTTCACTTTTTGGGTTATTACAGTTGACTTAATTAAATAAAGTTCTCCTTGAACCTTTATTATTTCTGTTGCGTTCCTCCAGATGGGTGTGAGGTGGGACCATGGAGTGAATGGGGAACGTGCAGTAGGAATAATCAAACGTGTGGATATAAGTGGGGCCTAGAGACAAGGACTCGACAGATTGTAAAGAAGCCAGCAAAAGACACTATTCCATGTCCAACCATTGCTGAGTCTAGAAGATGTAAAATGGCAGTGCGACACTGTCCAGGAGGTAAGAGTTGTCAATAGTAATTCATTGCTGTTTGTCTCGTTGTTCTTTTCCTCTTTTTGTTTGTTTAATAATTATTATTATTATTTTTTACAAAGTTTGTGATATTTGAATTATAGTCATGTAGAGCAAATCTGCAGGATATATGCCATCAATTTCTTATACATGTGTTTCCACCTCTGGGACCTACATCTATATCAAGAACACGGGTCCTCAGGGATATTCCCATGGCATTTATGGCATATCCAATTAGAAAATAAAATGCTGCTGTCTTGAACATGGTTGAATTGCTACTAGTTCTTTGACTCACTAGACTATGTAATCCATTCAGAACCAAGATTATCATTCGTTTTGGCACATGATGGTTTCTGGTTCTTTCGTTCCTCCTGCTCCTCGTTCCTCCGAAAGCATCATGTGTTCTTTACATAAATGTACCCCAAGACTCCATAGTAATCCTTATACAAGGATCTCAAGCAGCAGACTCTCAATGATTTAGATGTTGATGGCCTATCCTGAGGATACACCATACATTTGAAAAGGTTGGACAACCTCTTTTAATCAATCAGAACACTGTTTATTCAATTGTAAGATACTATCTCTGCACCCTCCTGATTTGATGGTTTGGTAGAGGACTGTAGGCAAAAATATTAAAGTAGCCCCTTTCTGAGTAGCGATTTCCTATAGAGCATGGCTATCTGACCTTGTATATCAGATGATTGTTGACAGATCCCACTGATATAAACTGGATTAGTGGCCAATAAAATGGGTGTGAGGGCAGTGCCCCCTATCCGAAATGTACTGTTGGGGTAACGAGGGTTAGCATGTTGGATTATGTACTTCGCCTTTTGTTCACCAGGAAAAGAAGAACCTGAAATACGTGGTAATTGCTTTTACGCTAATGTGCTGGATGTACCACCAGATTTCTTCTAGTTAGCAGTGTAGACAGATGGGATGTTGAACCTTTGACCAAAGCAAAAGGGATTCTGACCCTTAGTAATAGAAGGCATAATCCATTTCCTCATACTGCAGAAAATCTGAAAGGGTGGGAGTGCACAGGGTGGTGGGGGGGCCCCCATGGGACAACTAATAAGGAAATTATCCCACAATTCATGGCGGAGCGTCCCTCCACAAAATATGGATAGCACATGTTATTGCCCTTTTGCTTCCTTCTGTGTTGATCCCAGTGGGGGTTGAATCATTCTGTAAAGCTTTCTCAAATACTCACTGTCTATTGATTGTAATCTTTTGTATGCAGATATAGTTGCAATGTCGACTTTGTCAATGCACAATGACGTTCAGGGGCTTAAAGTCTCGGCGGCAGACTTGTCTCCATCACCAGATCCGTTTTCTGTGCTCGCTGGCCAAACCACTGCAGTTTCCTTTATTCTTTCTCACCTGTATTATGTCCAAATATTCTCGTCTCTATGGTGTCTGGAATATTGGGATAGATCTCTTTCATGCTAAATTGGAAAAAGCCAATACTGACTGGACAAGTAATGTGTCTTTTATATAATAACCAAAAATGGAAAAAGTCTTAAGGTGTCTTTTTAGATATTTTTAAAGCGCTCCTTTCAATTTTATTAAGCTTTGGACAAGTCAAATGTGTTTCTTGGCAATAGGACAGTGAACTCCGGAGGAAGGGGGATACTGATCCCTAGCTGTCTTCTGCACACTCACTTATTAGCTTCTAGGTTGCTGATTTCAATGCCTGTCTGTCAGTATACATTCAAGTGGTGACCAAGATGTAGAGGATGGATGGGAATAGGACTGCAAGATCAGACTACACATTTTGTTTGTAGTCTGTTACTATGGAGACACATTTTCTTGCAAAGGAACTGTAGGCACAAAACCTGTAGGAGAACTTTATTCAAGCCTAATTGTAAAGTTGCTTAAATTCTATTATAGAAACTTTGGAGCAAGAAGAAATGGATGCGATTTGTGGACATATTGAAACTTTTAAAGGGTCTTTCTAGGACTGAGGGCCCCTTTTTATACACAAAATGCTTAATGTTTAATTTATCACTGGCTTGTGCAAAACTGAACGATAATTTGTTTGCTTATTGTTTGTCGTTCAGTTTAGGCAGGCATAAAAATCAAATGATGGGCCATTGTAAACGGGCAATCACTCATCTATGAACGACTGCCTGTTTACTGTTAATGGAAGCGAGAGACAGGAAGAGATCTCTGCATGCTCCACCTCCATTCAGTGAGCGATCATCTCTCCTGTGTGGAAGCACAAGAGCAATCATCGCTGGGATGACTCTCAGATGCGTAAGTGCCCAACAATCGTCCTGTGTAAAAGGACCCTAAACCACTGATGTCCCCGCCTCAAGATAGGTTATTAAACTCCTATCAGTGATTCTGCCAATAAGATGTCCGAAACGGCCACGGCGCTTGTGTGAGTATGTCGCCCACTTCACTGCACAATAGGTACAGAGCTCAACATTTTCATAGTGACAGTGTCTGGTATAGCTGCTCAATCCCATTTACATGAATGGGACAAAACTGCTCTTACACGATGTCACCATGGCCTTTGTGACCCAAGTGCCATGATCCTTTTTATTTGGCTGATTTGTGAGAGTTATGAGTCGCGGACACCCACTAATTGGATTAGTTTAGTCCTAATAGTTTAGTCATAAAAAACCCTTTTAAGGAGAGTTCTGTGGCATTCAGTAATTTTAACTATATCTCTATCTATCTCATATCTATCTCATATCTATCTATCGATCTATCTCATATCTATCTATCGATCTATCTCATATCTATCTATCGATCTATCTCATATCTATCTATCGATCTATCTCATATCTATCTATCGATCTATCTCATATCTATCTATCGATCTATCTCATATCTATCTATCGATCTATCTCATATCTATCTATCGATCTATCTCATATCTATCTATCGATCTATCTCATATCTATCTATCGATCTATCTCATATCTATCTATCGATCTATCTCATATCTATCTATCTAATCACAGTTATTAGATGACTGTATAGTAGTTACTTGGTCACTGTTTGTTGACATGTAGTTGTACATTCTGTGGCACTGTTTAGACAAGTGTATGGTGTTGGCAATTGGGCACTGTATGGTACAGTTATTTGTAGATTGCATTGGGGGGAGGCAGAAGAGAGAGTACCACATGGGCCACAATCCAACAAATACATCCATTTAAGGCTAGTTTCTCAAGTGTTTTATCGTGGTGGTTTTGTCCCATGACTAAACGCCGGCTGAAAATCGCGACCATCTAAAAGGATAGCGCATATGGAGCGCATTCCGGCTGGCCATTCTTATGCCGCCTGGAAAAGATAGGTCTTGTCTTATCTTTTGCCGGAATATGCCAGCTGTTTCCATAGACTCCTATGGGAGCCTATGAGAACCATTAGACATGTGAGCTGCTGCTAAACTCCCTCCTTCCGTTTTCTAAAGTTCCTCCTCTTGCCAGCAGCTGCCATAGGTTGCGGAGGGAGGGGAGGGAGTTTTGTATGACTAGCTCTGCTAAGCTCCCGCTCCCTCCCTTTGCTGGCAAGGGGCGGAGAGGGGGAGGGAAGAGGGAGGGAGTTTAGAGGAGCTTGGTCACGGCTGCCTCTTGTTCATGTGATTTTTCAACCACGATTTGTGCTCTACTGCTCCATTCATTGCAGTGGGACTGCTGCAGATGAGCACCTGGCTAACATAAAGAGCTGGGAGGGATAACTACTGATGTGTCACGGCGGCACTTACCATGCTCTTGTCCCAGAGAGATGACACGCAGCCAAGGCCAGTATAGATTTGCAAGCAAGTTTTGACACCCCCTATGACCGGAAATGCCAATAAACGGGTTGAGGAGTATTAGTACTTATCACTCGTGACACTACTGTTCCCACACACCAGTATTCTATACGGCAGAGAAATAAATACAGAGACTTGTGTCTAGTACCTTGGAACCCTAGGGACTGTTAGGGCCCAGTATAACTTTTATTTAGGAATAAACTTGTATAACAGGTAATGCAGGTACAATTCACTTTAAGCAGTAACAGGCTATAGCTCAGAGGTAGGGAGGATACACAGGATGAGTACGGTCCTACAGTCCACATTATCTGTACATTACCGGGTCCTGGATTGGGAGCACTCCAGGTGTGTGTGTGTGTGTGTGTGTGTGTGTGTGGTTAAGGTCACTCCACAGACCCTCTAGAAGACAATTCCTAAAGGAAGGCTTAGTCAATACACACCCCGCATGGCAGACGTGTGGGTGTCACAATAAAGTATGTCTGTGCGGTGATCATAACTATGGAGGGCTGCACAGGAAACTCCTGTAGTGTGAACGGGTACCTATTTTAGAACTTTGGTAGGACTCTCTTGCTCTCTCTGCTGAAGGGACTCATTCCTCTCACATCCACACTCCAAACGCTACGGGATATTGCTCCTCTTCCTCCATCTTCACCCACATGGAAGCTAAAGGTGCTTCCATGTGGCTCCGTGTTAGCACTCTGTTGGAACTCCTGAAGATGGACCCTTTTCCACTCTCAATGTCTCCAATTTTTATAACCTCTCTTTTACCACATGACAAGACAAACTGATACATCTACATGCAGGCAATGATTTTATTAAAGTTAATCTCTCAAGTGCCGAAGCTGTGCAACACACACATTTGATATGACAGGACAAGCTTTGCACAGTGCATCTACATAGGACAAAACATGTATGACATTTATAGAAGGAACCAGGATGGTGTTCTGGGCCACTACATACCATATGTGGTTTACAGTATCTGTATGTACTGTAGTGCAACAACTGTATTACACATGTTAGTGTATGGGGCTTACTCCTGGCTCGGGGCCCACCGGGGGGATTCACCTGTTCCCTGGTGGGCCAGTCTGAGACTGCAAGTCATTCCTACATCAATGCATTCTCTTATGGACTACTTCATCATTGTGTATGCCTGTCCTCTGTATTTATTCTCACACTAGATTAACATACTTAGAGATTTTGTTGTCATGTATGACGAGATCAAAACCATGCGCTGTCTGTCCGCTAACATTTTTACAATTCCTCTTTCCTGCAATGTCTAGATTTCTCAATTATTTTTTTCTTCCCAAGATTGTTTGACACATATATAATTCATTGAAGAAAACTTTCTGGCCGGTCTATAGACTTCCCATAAGATTAGAAGATAAAGTACTTGCCAGCGGCAGGCACCGCCAAGAAGCCAGGGCAGCGCGCACAGTGGGGTCATAGCTGGGATGGGCGTTTGGCAGAGATTCTTTTCTGATATAACAAGACAGTTGACTCTGATATATTCTGTATAGCACATGTTTTATTTTTGTGGAAAGCCAATCTCAGTCACATCTATACTGCACATACTGGGCTGTAAGTTCACTCATAGTGGTGTATACTCGCTTGGACATCTGAGTAAAAATCAAAAGTAGAATTTATTTTCATACTTGGTAGGGTTCTTTTGGCCCTAATAACGTCAGTTACTCTCCATGGCATACTTTCTACGAACATCAGATACACTTCAGCTGGCATTTCCCTCCATTCATCCTGCAAATGGCTGGTAAGCTCTCTCAAAGAAGATGCATGAACCATATACAATACTGCAAGAAGCCTTGTCATAGGACATTTAAGCAATGGAAGAATATTCTATGGATTGATGAATTAAGCTACTCCATCCTGAGTGTGTTGTGCCAACAGATAAGTACGACAGACGTTCCGTTATGGTCTGTGGATGTTTTACATGGCATGGTCTCGGTCTGTTGGTTGTAGCGAGAAGAATCATGAACACGGAGGTGTACCTTCGCATTCTAAAGAATAATGTGCTGCCAACAATGCGGGAATAGTCAGCCATACTTCCAACAAGACCATGCTTGTAGTCAGAAATCTAGCGCTGTTTTGCATTGGTTTGAGGATATGGATGTTTCACAATTGGACTGGCCTGCAGAGTTCCAACCTAAACCCTATGAAATATAGAGCAGTGGCAGAGGATTGCGATCCTCTCCCACTACTTTCAATGGGGCCGGTGCTGCTGCCGCTGGCCCCTCTGGAAGTCATGGCCAAGATCGCAAAAAGATAGGACATGCTGCGATTTTGTTTTCACGCTGCATCGCAAGCATTAAAACATCGCACATGTGAAGGGAGCCATTGGCTTCATAATTTTGTGATTTCTCGCAGCGCAGGAAAATGGTGCAATTTCATTGACTGTGTAAAGGCACCCTCAGGAGACTAGATTAGCCTTTTAAAAATGTTATACTGTATTGGCACTAAGCAGAGGTGAAGTCATGGGGGGCCTTATAGCAAAAGTCAGAATAAGCCTGCCATGTGACTGTATACAGCACAGGCAAGCAATATATTGTGTGGTAGAGGTGGTGGGTCATTCAGCCCCAAACCCCTTGGCCCAGAAGCCTCACAGCAGCAGAGTGTTCTGCCTCCAACAGTGGTACACCACTGATACTAAGGCCTGATTGGTTTTACACCATAATAATGCATTTTAAACCATTTCTCGTTCTCCTGTCAAATATTTGTTTTTATAAAATAACCCAACGTGTCACGGTGAAATCCATTACTTGGAACACAAGATTCGAACCAGACATCACTAATTCCATCTGTCTTTTTTTTCTGTGTGAGTCTGCTTACAAATTGTGCTAATCCCTCTTCTCCTTCACTGTGCAGCCTTCATATTAGTATTCATTCACAGCCTGACAGTGTGACTTTTGATCATAGGAAGTATTATTAATGAAAAACTCTCTTTTTAGATACTTTCATCCTAAGTATCCTAATGTGGGTAATAGGAAAAGCTGTGGGGTCTTATAAAAGTGGTGTAGTGCCTAAGAGCATAGATAAAGACTCATGGGCCCTGGTGCAAAAACTCAGCCTGTCCAGCCCCTGTCACCTATATAACTATTCTTCATGGTTGCCAGTTGTAGTCTGTCCAGAACTTTCTGCTGCATCGCTGGGTCTCTTATGCGATTACACTGCAGTTATTTCCAGTGATCACCAGTGACATCTTCAAATGAAGTCATTAATTTCCGGTTTTTCTTTTATCTTGCTCCAGACTGCCATAAATATTTCTTCAAACTATGATTTGTCTCTGCACACACTTCCCATACTACTGCTATTTCCAATGCCTCTCTTTGTACTCCATACAGTACTAGTGCTCCCTTTTGTGCCCCATAAACTAATTGTGTCTCCAAGCAGTAATCATTCTCCACATAGTGCCAACTATAAGAAATAATGTCCCCCTTGTGCCCTGCAGTAATAATGCCCTTTTCCCTCCAACATCTTGACAGCATACACCTGGAGGTTGCTCACCTACTGACCTGATGGGACAGGAAGAGGCAGAACATAAAAGGCACCTCCCCTCCACCAAACACCAGTGCTTTTCCTGTCCCTCCAGGACAGCAGCGGCAGAGCTCCAGCGATGCTGTCCCATGACGGTGGTTCCAGGACTTACCGGTGAGCGACGGCATCTCTTCTGGCAGCCCCGGTTACCCCAGTGGGAAGTACCTCATCTGGGAGCTAACCGGGGACTACGTGGGCCTGGGTCCAAGGACGGACTTTCCGGCACCACTGCGGCCGTCATTCAGGCGGCGGCCGCCATCTCTAAGATATCATCTTCTGGCAGCCCCGCTTGCCTTAGTGGGAAGTACCTCATCTGGGTGCGAACCGGGGACTGCGTGGGCCTGGGTCCAAGGACGGACTTTCCGGCACCACCGCGGCCGTCAACCAGGCGGTGACCGCCATCTCTGGGTCCCGGCTGTAGCGGGCGGAACACAAGGAATGTGATGCCAGACGCTCCGCAAGTGGGCGTGGCCTCGATGGAGCGCACAAAGGTGGCGTGGCCTGGCGCAGCTTGGCGCCAGATTCAAAATTTAAAGCCCCTGCACCAGGAGAAGTCGGCTGGTGTTTTTTCTTTTCACGCTAGGAATCGATTCTAAGGACAGGAATGGATCCCACAAGCGCAGGATGTCGGCCAAGAGAGGACCCAGAGAATCTCCAAACTGTAAGTGGTCCTGTGGGCCAACCTACAGACACCTGCACTACACTTCCCTTACTAACAGAGCTCTCCCTTGTCATGTACGATAGGGATACTCAAAAACTTAGGGAGGCTAGGAGGAGAAGTAAAAAGCGTCCTGTATGCTTACAAAACTTGACAACTCCTATTCTAAAACATTATGCGCTTCCTGCTCAGCGAAAATTCTGCAGGAAGAAAAATCTTCCCCCATGTCTGAAATCCAGTCAGTTGTCCGGGAAGAAACAGTCCTACCTCTCGGACCTCAAACCAGGGCCCTTAGGGGCCACAAGAGGGTCTACTCCGGCAGTGTTAGAGTCCGACTCTGACATGGCAGAAGAATTCGATCTTGAAGATCTTGGAAGTGTCGCAGGGGGAGAAAAAATATCTCGTTTTCGAAAAAACGCTAACAGAGAAACCTTGCACTGTGCAGGACGTCATGTTGCGTAAACCATTGATCCTTAATGATTGGAATTGTATGGATCAAGCTCCGTTAATTTCTAACAGAATTTTAGGAGTGTCCTTTATTTGCAGACAATGAAGTGGCTATCCTTGAGGAGACGCCAAATGTTGACACTAAAAGAAGTGGACTACCATCTGAGGATACGTCCCACTTAAAGGACTCCATGGACAACAAAGTAGACATGACCATGCGTAAGGCTTGGTCCACGTCCAGCTTCATTATAAAGCTAATATTGCGGCCACCTTGGTGGCTCGCTCTATAGTGGTTTGACTAGGTCAGCTTCTACGGTCCGCTTCAGAACCCGCGTGGCAGCCCTATCCAACACGAGCATCTCTTCTGCCAGCCCCGGTTGCCCCAGTGGGAAGTACCTCATCTGGGAGCTAACCGGAGACTGCGTGGGCCTGGGTCCAAGGATGGGCTTTCCGGCACCACTGCGGCCGTCATTCAGGGGTAAAGTAGTGGTCAAGAGACATAACCTCCAAAAATAGGTTGTGTACCCTACCCTTTCGGGGCGGCTAGTCATCAGACCCCGCAAAAAGCGCCTTAATTCCATGTCCCTCGTCTACAAATAAGTGGGGAATGGAAAGATCGGAGGAAGCGGTAAGGCTCTTACTGTTGTCCCTCAACCTGCATCTTCATGCCCGCAGAAGATTAGTTCACTTGTGCACTAGTTGGAGAAACATAGCTACTGACGGTGCCTACCACACGCTGGGAAACGATCCTAATGACAGGAATCGATCCCACAAGCGCAGGCCTGGTGACGGAGGGGTACAAGATTTGAGCTAGAACCCCGCCCTCCAAATACATTCATTTTAACCTCGGACTGTGTGGGCCTGGGTCCAAGTACGGGCTTCCGGTTCCACCGCGACCGTCATCCCGGCACCAACCCTAGAGCAGGCTCTACTTAAGGGTGAACAAATCGTGCTGGATATCGGTGCAGTTAACCCCATCCCTAAGACGGAATGGGGGAAAGGGTTTTACTCCCCTCTCTTTCTGGTTCCCAACCAGACGGCTCCCACCGATGGAGAATATCAGAACCGCAACCCCCCTGATTGGTAGGGATAACGTTATGGCTACGATTGACATAAAGGATGAGTATTATCACATCCCCAGTTATGTCAACTCGCAAAAAGTTCCTAAATTTGCGCTGAGAATGGCACCTTCCCTTTGGAATCTCCTCTGCTTCACGGATCTTCTCCAAAGGGGTGATTGAAATGGTAGCCTTTCTGCACAATCACGGGATTATCATCATCCCCCATCTGAAAGGGGGCATAGCTCAGTAGATGGTTCCCTGCTGGTGGCAGATCCCCTCACTATTCTGAGGTCACACTGGGGGTCCACGCTTCAGCTATCTAAGGGTCTGAGCTGGATCATTAATGATTTGAAATCCAACATGGATCTGGACACCAGGAAAAAATTCCTGGGAGTCCTTTTGGATTTTCGTCTCCAATGTTCGTCCCTTCCTCCTCTAAGGAAACGGCTCATTCTAGAGAATGTTCTGCTCTATATAAAAAATCTACAGTTTCAATAAGAGGCGATGCGGATCCTGGGGCTAATGACTTCATGCATTGGAGTGGTTCCCTGGGCCCAGTTCCACAGTGGTGATCTCCAGACACTTATCCTCCAGAATGGGGACAAGTCAGTCCTCACTTGACAGGACAATCCCTATTTCCACTAGGGCTAGATCCTCACTCCGCTGGCGGTTGTCCTTAGACAACCTTTTAATGGGGACCCCGTGATAACTGATGCCAGCGCAAAAGGGTGAGGGGTCACCTTTGAAGGTGGCCATATACAGAGTACATTGGACCCTCATGAGAGATCCAGGTTATCTAACATTAGAGAACGTAATGAGGTTTGGGAAACCCGACGTAGCCTGCAAACCGTTTAGGGATGAAGCATGTGAGGATTTTTTCCGATAACATGATGGCAGTGCCACTCATTCGCCACCAGGGTACCACCAGGAATCCTTTACTTCAGCATTTGGCGGGAAGGTTCCTTCAATGGGCGGAACTCACAACTAAGTCACTGTCGGCCTTCCGTATAAAAGGAGCTGAGAATTCAGTCACAGGCTTTCTAAGCAGGAAGAAAGTGGACGCAGGAGAGTGGGGACTCCATTCCGAAGTGTTTAGCCTACTCGGGACAAATAGGGGGTACCCGAAATAGTTTTGTTTGCGTGAAGCGCAAATACCAATTGCCGTATTCTCTTATCCCGAGACTCGGAGAAACAAGCCTTAGGCACGGGCGCCCCCTCTCACCCCTGGGTTTGGGACTTGGCTTACGCTTTTTCCCCTTTACCCCTGATTCCTCTACTCCTAAGAAAATTACTGCGGTCAAGGCTGTCAGTAACGTTAGTAGCGCCTTATTGGCCCAAAAGACCTTGGTTTCCTCTCCTGAGATCTGTCAGTGGGAGAGCCTCTCCATCTTCCATCAAGACTGGACCTATTGCTGCAGGGTCCTCTCCTCTACCCGGAGGTTCACAAGTTCAGGCTTAGAGTCTGGATCTTGAACGGGTAAAATTCTTAGAAAAGGGTCTATCATCTAATAGGGTTTCCACTAATTGCGAGAGCCTTATGCCCTCGATGGAAAAGATTTATTCCAAAGTCGGGAAAAAATTCTCAGAATGGATGGGTCAGGACATCCAATCAGACATTCGTAAAAAATTTTAAATTTCGTCCAGGCAGGCCCCGATAAGGGTTGAGTCCAGACATCCAATCAGACATTCGTAAAAAATTTTAAATTTCGTCCAGGCAGGCCCCGATAAGGGTTGAGTCCAGATTCCCTCAAAGCCCAAGTAGTGGCTTTGAGGGCATTCTTTGATCTCGTGCTTGCTGAGCACAAGGGGATCAGGAAATTTCCTAGAAGGGCGAGTAGACTGCATCGATTCATAAGGCTGATGGTGCCCCCCCTGGGATCTGACTATAGTCCTTCAGGCCTTCTGCGATTTTTTTTCTCCCCCGTTTGAACCTATTAGAAACCTATCCATCGCCTTGCTGATGTACAAGGTAGCCCACCTTGTGGCAGTTATGTCGGCTATGTGTGTGGGTGAAATTCAGGCCCTTTCGCAAAGGGCCTCATATAGGACTATGCACCCGGATGAGATCGTATTCTTAGACCCTTCCCTCCAGCCCAAAGTCTTGTCAGACTTCCACGGAGGCCAGCCAATAGTCATTCCAGCCTTTGTCTAAATTTTAAAAACGAAAAGGAGCAGAGGCTCCATAATCTTGACGTTAAAAGAGCTGCATTAGCGTACCTTGAGGCAACGGAAAGTTGCAGAAAGACTGACAAACTTTGGGCAGGCCAAAGGGAAGGCTACTTCTAGAGATTCAATAGCCAGGTGGCTCAGAAGAGCCATCCAGGAGGCTTACAAGGCCAGGGGCATTCCTCCCCCAGAAGGTTTGAAAGCCCACTTTACTCAGGCGGTGGCATTTTCCTGGGCAGAAAGAGCGCACGCCTCTATCGAACAGATTTGTAACGCAGCCACGTGGACTTCTAGTCATACGTTTATTAAACCTTATAGGCTGGACATTAAAATCTAGTGAGGATGCAACCTTCGGGAGGAAGGTGCTTCAAGCAGTAATCCCTCCCTAAAAAAGCCCATGCCAGTTATTTGGTATTCCTCCAGGTGTATGCTGTCATGATGTCGGAGGGAAAACGGGAATTTTTCTTACCGATAATTCCCTTTCTTGAAGGCATCATGACAGCATATGGGCTTTTCCCCCCCTACCGACACGGTTACCCTTGTTTGTTTAACACATGAGGTAATGTGTATGCTTATGATTTCTTTGTCTAAGGTGTGTGGTGCTAATAAAACACACCTTCTGGTTAAGTATACTGTCACTGTGGTTATTTGGAATGCACTGGTGTTTGGTGGAGGGGAGGTGCCTTTTATGTTCTGCCTCTTCCTGTCCCATCAGGTCAGCAGGTGAGCAACCTCCAGGTGTATGCTGTCATGATGCCTTCAAGAAAGGGAATTATCGGTAAGAAAAATTCCCGTTTTTTTTAACCCCCACATCCTAGTATGCCTGCTCTTTGGGCCCCCGCATCCTGATAAGCTTGCTCTATAAGCCTGGCTTTGCGGCCAAGCCCACCCCCAAATCTCTGATCACTAAATAAGCTTTTTTTTTTTTTTTTTTTTCTCTTTTTCTTTTTACTAACGCTGCTGCTATCCTCTGGCAGGCCTCACAATGCAACAATGCTGCCAACTCCTCCTTTTGTCTCATAACACTCAAAGTACCGTATGATCTCTGCGGAGATCGGAGACAGGAGGAGTCGGTAGTGCTGTACACACTGTGCAACCTACAAAGTGGCAGCATGAATAGAAAAGCAATAAAGCATATTCAGTGATCAGAGTTTTAAGACGGACTCAGGAAATAGCAACCCTAAGCTACTATTATGGCGAGGTAAGGGCTTTTGGCCCCCTTGGCATAGGGGCCTGGTCGTAAGTGCAACCCTTGCGACCCCTATAGCTATGCCACTAGTAGTGCCTTTAGCATGAATCTGATGTAAGCCTATCACATCAAATCTTCTATATTGGTGAACTTCACTAAATGAAATGGTCTAAATATGTAATTCATTTTACATATATCAACCTAAATGCTACTATTAGTAGTAAAATTGGTTAAAAACAATCCAAATTGAAACCTTGGCAACTTTAATTGTGACAGGAATGAGAAAAATTTGTTAAAATTCCACAACTTAATCCAACAAGTAGTAAGTCAATCGGATTCAACTAGCAATTAATTGCTATATTTTGCCAATCACTTCTTTAATAAGCGTTGCTTAAATCAATGCAGTGTTCAAAACTGATTTCAGTAAAGCAGAAGCAGATTAAGATCATGTTGATGCATTTTTCTTTTAAAGTCAAAACTAGAGGGAAATCCAAAAGGGGTAAATTTAGAAGTGCTTTAAAAAAGCTTAAAGTGACCTTCCAGAGGGGTCTGGTGATATATTACCTGCTGCTTTTCTTCTCTTCTGTCCATCCGATCTGCCAGTTTTGGGTCCCATTTTTAGCTGTTCAAGATAGTAATGCAGCGTCCCACAGGGTGACCCCGGACACAGGGCATACGTTGAGGAGCTGAGAAGGTAAGATTGTTGCTTGTCCCTCCAGGAGTGACTCACGCAGCCAAGGCCAGGGAAGTGATGAGCCTCTTCCGGGCACCCCTAGGTGAGGGATGCAAACAGGCATAGGGATTGTCACTGGTGACGCCACCATTCTGTTACCCACCGAAAAGACTCTTGGCGGTAAATATCACGTACCGCAGGTCCCCGGGAATGGTCAGGGCCTGGCACAACTTTACTTAGAATAAACACTGGGTGGAAGGCACAAATTACACAAAGTTAAGGTGCAAGAAGCCAAACAATAGGATAGTCCTGCTACATGGTGATCCTCAACACCGGACGGCCATGTAGGAAACCGTATAATTTAAGTACCTCAACACTGTGATCCCAGGCACAGGACGGCCGCATAGGAACAATAGTAGGGGAGTACCTCTGCATGGGGATTTTGGCCTTGACTCCCCACCAACGCTCTTTCTCTCTTTTGGTGCTCACGCTCTCTCACAGTTACTGGCATACAGATGATCAGGAACCACTCTTCCTCCTCTATTCGCTACCAGATGGGAGTTGAAGGTACCCCGATGTGGCTGGCACTTTTTCTCAGAAACCCAGAAGAATCAAGCCTCTCCCCACTCTCTCTCACTCATACCACATGAAAGGACATAAATGATACATTGCAAGCATCTCCAAGGCTCATGCAACACTTAAGATCTCACTTGCTGCAGCTGTGCAATACACACAAAAAAACGACTAGACAATTTGCACCAACACAAGACATGACATGTATGACATGGAGGGAGCCAGAAATGGATGTACTGGGCCACTACAGTTGCATAGATTGTAAGGCTGAAAAAAAGACCTATGTCCATCCAGTTCAGCCTATTACCCGCCAATGTTGATCCAGAGGAAGACAAATAAGCCCAATGAGGTAGAAGCCAATTTTCCTCCTTTAAAGGGGTTGTCCCGCGCCGAAACGGTTTTTTTTTTTTCAACCCCCCCCCCCCCCCCCCCCCCGTTCGGCACGAGACAACCCCAATGCAGGGACCTAAAGAAAAATCCGCACAGCACTTACCTGAATCCCCGCGCTCCGGTGACTTCTTACTTACCGGCTGAAGATGGCCGCTGGCATCTTCTCCCTCGGTGGACCGCAGGGCTTCTGTGCGGTCCATTGCCGATTCCAGCCTCCTGATTGGCTGGAATCGGCACGTGACGGGGCGGAGCTACACGGAGCCCCATTGAGAAAAGAAGAAGACCCGGACTGCGCAAGCGCGGCTAATTTGGCCATTAGACGGCGAAAATTAGTCGGCTCCATGGAAACGAGGAGGCTAGCAACGGAGCAGGTAAGTGAAAAACTTCTTATAACTTCTGTATGGCTCATAATTAATGCACAATGTACATTACAAAGTGCATTAATATGGCCATACAGAAGTGTATAGACCCACTTGCTGCCGCGGGACAACCCCTTTAAGGGAAAAAATTCCTTCCCAAATCCAATTGGCAATCAGAATAATTCCTGTATCACCGACCCTTCTGCAGTAATCGGTGATTAGAATATGTAATATCGTAACGTTAAAAAAGGCTTCCACCCCCCCCCCCCCCCCTCCTCCTCCGTAGTCTTCTAGTGAGATCACAACCTCCTCAGGCAGAGAGTTCCATAGTCTTACTGCTCTTACAGTAAATACTCCCCTTCTATGTTGATGTAGAAACCTTCTTTCCTCTAGATGTAGAGGATGCCCCCTTGTTATAGTCCTACCTGTGTCTATCTGCTCCTAGCTCTAAGAAAAAAATTAGGAGACTGTAGAACTTAAATGCACTTTGTGGTAACCTGTGGAGGAAAAACTAAAGTGGTTCTTCATTCACCCATGCATGTAACAGTGCAATCTAGTGTATAATATCTACATATGCTTCTCAAGAGGTTAACCGCCATATACAAAATCAAAAAGTTTCCCATTTGAATACTTTTCCAAAATGTTGACAATTCCACATTTAGACTTGGCAATGACTACTAATGTTGTGGGTTGATTTTCAAAAAGTTTGATAGTTTCTCATTTTGTAAATTGTTATAGAACTGTAAAGGTAAAACCTTTTTTGTTTCAAGGTGAAAAATCCATACACTTTTTAGTGAGTACAAAATCTCACTCTAGGGCCGGTCCAACGAAGGCTCAACACCATTGTTGAAACAGTCTTATTTGAAGAATTTGGCAAAGGTCCACAGACCTGCAGGGGGCCTACACTTTTATATTGGGTATAAAATATCATGTTACAACAGTAAGGAAGAACAGATGTGCTATTCTTAGAAATATCTATAGAGAAATTTAAGGTCACTGCCAGGTTAGGAAAAGAAAATGATCCCTGAAAAATATGACACAATAGCGATGTTGGCCCTTGTCTCATTTTCAGATGACACAATTCTTTTCTGACCTCCAGGAAATAATATCCAGTGTTGTTACTTTTTCTCACCGGTGTAATCTTGTCTTGTAACGTTTAGTTTTAAGAATATATTTGGAATGGAAATTGAAAGACTCTTAGGCCCTTGTTGTAAAATCTGTGACAGGGCTTCCCCAGTTCTTATTTACCACTTAGAGTACTAGTGTATGCTTACGGGCCCCCTTCTAGCATTGGTGCCAGTGCTAGCCTTGTGAGCCAATTGTGCTTGTAATTATCCTCACTACTATAGTTCTATTTGTAGAGATTACCTATAGATTTTTTTTTTCCGTTGTAGCGCATAAGCTTTCCCAATGTGTCATCAATAATACTGGGATTGTCTTGCGCGGCAGATGAACTCTTGAGCCCTTTTGGACACAGGGGGGAAAAACTGTTACCTCTGGAAGTCCTTAAAGGCTATGAACACCTTTGGAAGGTGGGGAGTTTTTTTCACTTAAAGCAATGTATTTTGTACTTCTGCAGCTTCCACACATAACAGTATTTGGAAACTGCCGTCTAACGCCCCATTTACATGTAAAGATGATCACTCTAAATTTGCTCAAAAGATGGGGAGAATGACCCTTTGAGCGATCGTTTTGCATAAGCTGCTAATGAGCACTGATGCCCTTTAGTAGCTTATTAGCTTCATATGTATGTAAATGAGGCTCCCTTTGGTGTATGCTGATAACAGCAGGTGGTCTGTCATCTGCATACAGCCCCTTTGTTCTGCTGTGGGACTGCAGCTAAAAACAATGTTATCAGCAGTCCCATGGAGAATCACAGTGTGCGGTCTCTGGTATCAGCTGCCCAGAGGAATGATGGATTTTAAACTCAACAGAAAATCATCGCTTATCTGAAAAGCTAACGATGGTAGCATTTTCACGCAACGATTATCGCTCAAAAGACATCGTTTGAGTAATAATCGTCCGGAGTAAATGGGGCTTAAGTCTCAGTAGGAGATCCATCAGTGAAGCTGGACTGACATTGCTTTCCCTCTGCGCTTTCCTTTCCTTCACATTGTTATCTGCTAATTTATGACCACAACAGTTTTCTTTTTGGTGGTCCTGAATTAGCTTATAAGAAGGTGCAGGAGAAGAGAGGGCAGAGGAAAAGCAACCAGTTAATCCATCTTCACTGACTGATCTCCGACTTTGTCTTTTGCAGCTTCTACATACCCCAGTATGGACTTGACAAAGACCGCAGATAATGTGGTCGAAAAGTTGTTGCTGTGTATGGGCACAATAAAGGTTATCTTCACTGGGCGATGTGAGTGAAGTTATATTCTGGAAGTACCCCTGGATGCTGCTTTAACACACATGGATTACCCCAGTATTTAGACACTGCAGTATAAGAGCTCAGTCACACGGGCGCATCGGCACCCGTAGACCGGCGCCGATGCGCCCGTGTAACTGACAGCTAGCAGACGGCCGCACCTGAAGACGGACGTCTCTCTCCGGCGCTGATGAAAGAACACATGACCGGCATTGAAGCCGGTCACATGGTTTTCCTCCGGCGCTGCAGAGAGACGTCCGTCTTCAGGTATGGCCGTCTGCTAGCTGCAGTAACACGGGCGCCGATGCACTCGTGTGACTGAGCCCTCACATTGCTAATTCTTTGCCATTTCAATGAGAGTTGGCATGCAATACCAGGCAAGGCCACTGCTTCCAAAAGGAAAACTACTCCATACACACAGGCATGGACTAGGTGGAAACAGTTAATTGCTGGGAGCCCTGAATGGTGGACCCTGCTGATCTGGTATTGATGACCTACAAGTAGGGGGAGATCTCCTTAGAACCCCTTTAACCTCCTTAGCTTCACAGACCTGACCAATATCATGCAGTCTTCATTATCTCATGGATGTAGAATGCCTGGTAAGAGGGGTGAGAAGGGTAGCTACGTCTACATTTCAGCCGACAACATGACTGGTTGTGTGGTAGGGCAAAAAATGCATTAACCCTTTCCAATCCACTGTCTGACCTCTAAAGACATTATGATTTAAGGCTGTACAGCTCTGATGTTGGAAGACATCCGTCAGGGTTCTCTTACTGTATATTGCCAGCCTCTCTGCTGTCAGAGCCTATCCAATGTGTCACCTCATGCAGTACTGGCTTTAGCCAGCATATAGCGCCGTTGTATAATGGCAGAAAGAGTAAGCCCCCTAGGAAAACCAGGATACAAATTGGATTGGAAAGGGTTAACCACTATAGGGATGTAGTTATCGGGGAATCGGGGTAGCAGTTGCACCTAGGCCCTGGTGCCTGAGAACCTTCTACTACATAAAATACCAGGATTACAAATAATAGGAAAGGGAAGCCCTCTTTCAGGTTTTGCAGTGGGACCCAGAAGCTTACATATCTGGATGAATACTATGCTATAAAGTGCAATCCATAGACTTTAAATTGTTAAGTGCGGTATATATTCTAATTACTTAGTATGGCTAACGTATATTGTGAAATGTAGGTTGAAGGTCAACTGCAAGTGAGGTCAGAAGTGTAAAAGTATCGGTAATTTTATGAGTAGCAATGAGTAAACAGTCTTGCCGACGTCATTATATTGTTTACTGATGTCTGTATTTCCTATAAATGGCGATCAGTCATTGATATGCGGCAGCTGCCAGCAATGTGACTCATGGTCTTCTAGCGTCATAAGGATCTGTACTTTAATTCATGGTTGTGTTTTACATTAGATGAAAGCTATATCAGTTCTTTACATTCTATACAGTATTCGTCAAGTGGATGATATTGAGTCCTATTTAGTAAGATAATGAGATTGAATAAAGTGATGAACGGCAGACTAATTTGTTGCATCTTCAGTGTATGTATGTATATATATATATATAGTTGGCACATCTTTTCAGGCTTGACACTAGATGCATAGTGCATCCACCTACAAGTTCTGGGCTAACAGAATTTCTGAATTAAAGAAATTTTATAGATATTTTTGTCTATAGAACTGCAAACTGGATTGCACAGGGGTCAAATTGGTAAGGGGGTGCAATGCAACCTTATAGGGAATCTGTGATACTCCATTTAGGAGTTCAAGATTGATAGGTAGGTCAGTATATACATGAGATGACTGCCTTTTAGCTAAGCTGTAGAAGGACAGAGCTGTGATTTGTTGACTATAGTTTAAGGTGTCCATTCTGAAATGACATGGGACACACGCACTCTCTAATCATTGATTCAATCTGCAAAGAAGGCAGGAGGTTTAGATTAGGAGGGGGGGCACCCTCTACGTCTCTACATCTAGGTGAAGGAAGGTTTCTATACTGATATAGAAAGGGGTTCTTTACTGTAAGAGCAGTGAGTCTATGGAACTCGCTGCCTGAGGACGTGGTGATGGTGAACCGACTAGAAGAGTTCAAGAGGGGCCTGGACATCTTTCTTGAGCTTTACAATATTACATGGTATAGCCATTAATAACTTTGGAAGGGTCGGTGATCCAGGGATTATTCTGATTGCCAGATTGGAGATGGGGAAGGATTATTTTCCCTTTAACCCCTTCCCGCTGCAGGGCGTAAGTTTACGTCCTGGCAGCCTGGTACTTCCCGCAACAGGGCGTAAACTTACGTCCTGGAGATAGCGCAGGATCACATATGATCCAGCGCTAACCCGCAGCGGGAGCCGGCTGTCAGTCACAGCCGGCGTCCCGCTGCAACAGCGGGGGGGCATCGGAGTTGCGCTCCCGCTGTTAACCCCTTCCCTGCCGCGATCTAAGTAGATCGCGGCAGGGAAAGAGTTCACAGAGGGAGTGCGGCTCCCTCTGTGTCTCCGGCCGGAACTCGCGATGTCATCGCGAGAGCCCGGCCTGTCACCATGGCAACAGGACGCCAGACACTGGCGTCCTGTATTGCCTATGCCTAGGATCGCTGTATAAGCGATAAGGCATGGGAGAGCAGTAGCTCTGCCATGCCTTATAACAGCGATCATCAGGGCAGTGATTAAAGTCCCTCAGAGGGACACAAACAGTGTAAAAAAAACAAATTAAAAAAATGAGTAAAAAAAAACATTTTTTTATGCTTTTTCTCAGATTAGCATAAAAAAAGGTAAAAAAAATATAAAATCCCACATATTTGGTATTGTCGCGTCCGTAACGAAGCGTACAATAAGTTGCACATGCTTTTGACTGTGCACGGAAAAAAACGCTAAAAAAACCCTAAAAAACTGAGGCAAAATGCTAATTTTTAGCATGTTGCCTCACTAAAAACGCAATAAAAGTGATCAAAAAATCCATATGTACCCCAAAATGGTACCAATAAAATCTACAGCTTGTCTCGCAAAAAATAAGCCCTCATAGAGTGCCGTACATCAAAAAATAAAAAAGTTACAGGACTTTGAATGCAGCGATTTCGGAAAAAAAATTTCCAAGAAAAAGGGTTTTTATTGCAGAAAAGTTGGAAAACCTAAAAAAAATGTAAGAATTTTGGTATCGTTGTAACCGTACCGACCCGCAGAAAAAATGGAATGTCTCATTTATGCTGCATGATTAACGCTGTAAAAAAAAAATAAAAAAAATCTATGGCAGAATTGATGCGTTTTCTCTCCCTGCTATCATTTAAAAAAAAAAAAAGTTTTACAATATAGTCTATGTACCGAAAAGTGGCACCGATAAAAACTACAGTTCGCCACGCAAAAAACAAGCCCTCATACGGCCGCATCGACGGAAAAATAAAAAAGTTATGACTTTTGATAAACGGAGAAGAAAATCCGCCAAAAATTGTTGCGTCCTTAAGCTCAAAATAGGCCGTGTCATGAAGGGGTTAAACAGAGAAAATTGACTTCTCCTTGCTGTTTTTTGTTTTTTTTTGTCAACATCGGGGGGGAAATAGGCTGAACTAGATGGACTTATGTCTCTTTTTTGGCCTAACACACTGTTTAGTTTTTTTTGAACAAAAGAAAATTAGTAACAAAATGAGGATTTAGTGTTAGCAGTTTGGCATAAATTGCACCAAAAAATTAAAAGGGTTTTGGGAAATTAAAAAAAATGTTTTGGACAAGAAAATTCATAAACTGATCCCATATTCTCCTGCTTCATTTATCACCAGTCTAGTGGTATTTGCTGTTCTGAACCTGGGAGAAGTGGCATGTTGCTCATTGCACACGTGACTGCTTAGCCAATTCAAGGCATCAGCTGTGATGATGTGATGTATGACACGTGACTGCTGAAGCCTGTGATTGACTAAGCAGTGATTCGCAGTAGCTTCTTCCAGGTTCAAAGTGGTGGGTCTGGGGCTCCTGCGCTGCCACGGGGGCCGCTG